>NW_017728904.1:1275804-1287796 GCF_001723895.1 Crocodylus porosus
CCCTGCGGGGCCGGGACCCGGGGCAGCCCCCGCAGGCCGGGCCTGTGCGAAGGCTGAGTGAGCCCCCGCCCGGGAGCGGCCCCGCCGGCGGGGACAGCCAAGGTGGACACGTCGCCAGGCCGCTCCGGCTCCCTGGAAGCGCGGGCGGGCAGGGTGCCAGGCGGGCGGGCATGGGGGTGTTACCCGCTGGCTGGGCTGGTGGCGCCACCGGACTCCTTGTGCGTGCAGCGGTGAGAGGGGAAGGGGCCGCGGGGCTTGGGTAGTGCGTGTGGTGCGGGGCTGAGACCCCCAGGAGCTGCCTGCTCCCTCCTTGTGCCAGCTGCTTCGTGGGCCTGGGGGCTGCAGGTCTTACCCCAGAGCTCTAGAGGGGCAGCAAAGTGCCAGTGCCGGTGCCATGTGGGGCTGCCCAGCCACTGCCACAGGTGACAGCCACCGAGTGGGTTGTGCTGTCACCCAGTGCAGGGCCTGAGCCTGATGCTGCAGCCCACGGGACTTGCGTGGTGGCTGGACTGGTGGGGAGGGGGCCACAGCACTGGCTGGGCGCATGCCCGAGGGTCACTTGCCCCCTGGTCCCGGCTGGGGCGCGTGGCCCCGGGCAGCAGCGTGCAGAGCCTCCCCGCGTGTCTGTTGTGGCTTGGGTTGCATGGGGCCTGCAAGAGACCTGGTGTGGTGAGCGCGGAGGGTGATGTCTTCTCCCCTGTTGAGGGGTCCTTCCTGCTGCGCCCACCCCACCAGCATGCTCCTTGTCTGGCAGCGGCTGTACTCTGCCCTGCGCCCAGCCCTGCCGCAGCCGTTCCCACCTGCCCGACCAGCAGTGTTTGTCTGGGGTGGGGGCTGTTTGCTGTGCTGATGCCAGCCGGCCGGCGCACTGACCAGCCTGGCCCCCCGCCTGGGGCCTGTGGTGCTTTCCCAGCTCATGCACAGGACACCTGGGTTCTGCGAGGGGAGTAGGGTCTAGTCGGGGGGGAGGAGGGGGGCGACAGCCAAGACCCCTGGGTTCTATCCCTGGTCCTGGCAGAGGAGCAGGGCCTAGTGGTTAGAGCATAGGGGCAGGGGGTTGGCAGCCAGGACACCTGGGCTGTATTTCCAGCTGTGCTGCTGACTGAGCAGCTTTTGGGAGGCCTCGTCCTGTCCTTGCCTCAGTTTCCCCCTCACCAAGTGAAGCAACGTTCTCTTGCCCTGGCCTGCGGAGGGATCAGTGCCTGGATCCGGGCCTGTCGGAGCCTGCCTGTGTGTGTTGGGGGAGGGGGTGCTGGGCTGCCCCCATCCCCCCTCCCAGGGCAGAGCTGCACGGCAGGGGGAGGGTGCGCCCGGGTGCAGAAGCAGGGCTGCGCTGTGCAGAAGGGGAAGCTGCATGGATGGGGGGGTGCAGGTTGGGCCCGGAGGCTGTGGCCACGGCAGCGTGATTGGGCTGGCGGTGCCATGTGAGCGGGGGTGGGGCAGGGTTGGGAGGCATCGTTCCGGCTGTGTGGGAGGGAGCTGGGGGGGGCAGATGTGGACCGGGGAGCATGGCGCTGGCACCCGGCCCTCAGGCCCTGCTGGGAGCGGGGGCAGGTGCCCAGGAAACCCTGCAGGTGTCTGGATTGGAGCAAGGGGGCACGGAGCTGGGCATGGCTCAGGGCCCTGGTGGGGCAGCCTCCTGCCCAGGGCTGGGCCTGGGGGGCAAGGGGCTTGGGGACACTGTGCCTATGCAGGGTGGGGGTGCTCTGGGCCGGGCTTGGCCTGGCGTGCAGCCCTGGGAGCTGGCTGGAGCTGCAGCTGCCGCCCGATGCGCTGAGCAGGAACCGCTCCGGGGGGGCAGGCAGGCGGGGGCTGGATGATGAAACCTCAGAGAAATCATGGCTGGCAGCACAGCCTCTGTGCCGAGCCCCCTAGGGCTGTGCTCCCCTGCGCTGGCCGCCATAGTAACCCCAGCACATGGGGCTGGGCCAGATCAGGGGTGGCATGGGGGGCTGGGGTCCCATGGACTGGGCACCTCCCATGGTGCCCCCTCCCTTGGCAGATGCTTCAGCCTGGTCTGGCCAGGGGCTCATTTCACAGGTCAGCAGGTGCCCCGCTGAGAACTGCCAAGCTTGTCTCTGTGGTTGGCAGGCAGTGCCAATCAGGGACAGAGGGAGTGGTGACCCCCTAACACCGCCCTCCTGATCCACCCCCCCCAAACCAGCGCCCAACAGCACCTGTGACAGGTGCCACACTGCAGCCTCTGTCCATCCCCCAGCCCTGCCCATGCAGCGGTCGGTGCCCCCAGGGAGCTCCCGGGGTGGGCGGGAGGGAAAATGAAAGCAGGTGATGCGGAAGGAGAAGTAGGTCAGGCGAGCGCTGGCCTCGTCGGCGGGTGGCTGGGGCACGCCGCGCGGTGCTGCCAGGCTGTCCCTGCTGCTCCGGGCCCCATGGGCAGCAGCTGGCACTGTGGTGAGTAGGCCCAAGTTGGGATGCAGCCCCTGGCCCCTCCCAGGCAGCCTGATGGGCCTGTAGCGCTCCTAGGGCTGGTCTCATGGGGACGAGGGTGCCCCAATGCTGGGCAGCCTGGTGTAGGGCCCCATGGGGTGTCCCCTGTCCCCACTCTGCAGGGCTACCCTGTCCCAGGGAAGGGGGCCTAGGTTTGTTCGGCAGCTTGGGGGCAGGAGGATGTTCTAGGCAGGTGGGGCAGGGCTTGGTGGTGGCCTCAGCCCCCGGGCTGTGGGGATTAGAGCCACCCCCGCCAGGCAGGATGAGCCGGTGCTGGGCAGCTGGCCGGGGGCGGGAGCTGGGCTATTTTGGGGGGGTGTGGGGGCAGCTGGCGGGTACTGTCCTCAGGTCAGGCGAACCCACCGCACCTGTGCCCTGCTCCAGCCGGGCCCTGTTGTCCTGTCCCTGCCCTCCCCGCATAGACGGGCCGGGGGCCGTCCTGCACCATGCACTGGGCTGGCTCCATGCTGCAGGGGCATTCCTTCCCTGAAGCCCCGCTGCAGGGCCAAGCCACCCTGGGGTCTGGTCCCAGCAGCACCGTGGGGGCAGCAATAGGTCCTGGGTACTGCATGCTCCTGGGCTGAGACCTGACTCAGCTTGCTGCAGCATTTGAGGCCTGTGTGGCCCCCTCCTGCTGCCAGGCTGGGAGCGGGCACTGCCCAGGGGCTGGGCAGGCCCTGCCTGTTCCCACAGCAGGGGCGTGGGGCTGGCCAGCCTCCAGCCAGCTCCCATGACTGTTTGCTCTTGGCTGGGAGGGGAGGCTGCTGTGCCGTGGGCGCTGGACGGAAGTGGGACAGGATGGCGCGGGGAGCACTCCTGGGCCCCGGCCTGGCACTGGGGGGGGGCAGAGGGCAGGGCAGGGCAGTGTCATGGATGGAGCCAGATCCTGCCACCTTGTGGGGCAGATCCTGGGGCTGACTTAACCCTCAGGGCCCTGGGCCAGGCATTGGATAGACCCCCTGAACCCCAGGTGTGCCCTGCACCCTGAGATTAGAGGGTGACCCTTGCCCTCAAGCCAGGCTACTCCAACCTCTGGATACCCTTGTAGGGCCCAGGGCCCAGCAGGGTGGGGGCGGTGATGGGTACAAGCCCGTTGCTCCCCGCCAGCTCCTCTGGCTTTGGTTTCTGCTGTTGAGTGTTTCCTTCCTGTTCCCCCTGGGCCCTGTTTCAGCAACCCCTTCCTTCCTTCTGCCGCCCCTGCCCGCCCAGCCTGTGGCTCTGGCCCCACACACCAGGGCACGTGGGGGCAGGGAGGGGCCCAGCTGCCCCATGCAATCCCCTCGTGGCTGAGAGGCTAGGGGAGCTGGGGGAGGGTATCCCCCCCCCAGGTTGCACCAGCTCATGCCCTGTGTCCCTGAGGCCACAGCCCAGGTCAGTGGGTCCCTCTCTCTGGGGGTTATCTCAGACTGGGGGTCCCCCAAGTGCTTGATGAATAAGGAGGGTTGTGGTGAGCACCGGGGCGCATAACAAGTAGCATCAGAGCCCACTGTGTTCCTAGCATGGGCAGGCAGGCAGGCGCCAGCTGCCCCCATAGTGCGGCCTCCCTGGATGCCTGGGTTCCCCCTCCTGCAGGGCCTGCCATGTGGGCCCCTAGGAAGTGTGGGGTGTGGCCCAGCGGCTCAGTGGGCACCACTGGCCCTGTGCCCAGGTGCCCCTGGGTGCTGCTTGGGGCTTGCTCGGGCTGCACAGGGGAGGTTGCAACATGCCGAGGTGGGGGGGACGCAGTGACTCACCCGCGGGGCCTGGCCATCAGCAACCCCGGTGACTCAGGGCTGCGTGTAGCTCCTGGTGCCCGTGCCCCTCCCTGCCCGCCTCGCCCACCTTATCTTCCGCCCTTAGCACCTGGCGCGCCAGTCTGGGGGGCCGTGCCCTGCTGGCGCCGCTCCTCAGCTTTATGGGGTGCAAAGGGCGGGTGGGCAGATGGGGCAGGGCTGGCAGGCAGGCACCTCACCATGGTGCCCCCCAGGGTGTTGGGTCCATCCACTTGGGGCTGGCCCCTGCTGCCCCGGGCTGGCAGCTCAATCTCTGGCTGCTGGTTGGGCCTGGTACTCCTGCACTGGGCTGGCTCTCGGCACTGTCTGTCCTGGGGGTGATGCAGCTGCTGCCACAGCTGCACCCAGGGTAGGGTGGGGGCAAGCAGGGGCCAAGTGCCATCCTGGGCACCCACTAGAAAGGCCTTGCTGGGCCCCACGGCACCGAGAACCCGTAGCTCCAGGGACCCCAGGATTTGGAGGAGGGTCCAGATGGAGGCCTCTAGCCAGAGGCTGCTCCTATGCTGGGCCCTGCAATGCTGCGGCCTCCCTGCAGCGTGGGGCTCTGTGGCCCAGGCTGTGGGGCTCAGGGAGTGCCCAAAGGGTGGATGGGCTGACAGCAGTGCCTGCGCCTGTGCTCGGCAGCCTTGGCAGGTGCCGGGTGGGCAGCGTGCAGTTGTTTGGTAGGCAGCCCAGGCTTCGCAGCAACCATCTACGGGAGGGTTCAGGCTGCAGCCTGTCCTACCCTGCCCAGGGTGGTTGGCAGTTCTCAGTGTGCCCACCACCCTAGCTCTGCACGGTTGTTCCTGCCCTGTGCCACAGTCAGCTCTCGCATGACAGCAAATGTCCGGCTGGGGCAGCGTGGCAGGCATACGGTTCGGCTCCCCTTGCCTGGGGCTGTGTGGTGATTTGGGGGTTGCATCCAGTGCTTGGCTCTGTGATGAGTCCCCAAACTCTTCCAGCGCCAGTGGCTTCCAGCTGTGCCACTCTGCCCAGACAGCCCCTGGTGTGATGGAAGCTGGCTGGCTCCCTGGAGCTGCCCTTGTGCCAGTGTGGGTGGCCAGGACAGGCGGAGAGCACGTGGTAGGTGGGATTGGTGGTGCGAGGCTGGTAATAGCTGTTTGGCTGGGGCCACGCAGGGTGTAATTATGGGGGGATTGCGAGAACCCAGAACCATGCCTGGGGCTGGCACAGCTGGGCGGGAAGGTCGGTATTGGGGGCTGGGCTGTGGCAGGTGTGATCCCATGGGGTTGAGGGAGCTTATCCTGACCCCCCCCACAGGGCACCTGTCCCATGTGCTGAGGGTGGGGGACAGGCCTGGACTGGCCGCACAGGCCAAGATTCCCACTGGAGCCGCAGGACCTGGGCAGAGCAGGGGGGTGGTGTCCAGGCCTCTGGCATGGCCAGTCCCAGAGCTCGTGGCTCTTTCTGGGGCTGGAGCTGGCCTGTCCCCAGGCAAGGGACAGCCAGTGGCCATGGGCCTGTATGCACGGGTGCATGTGGGCAGGAAGTGTGGGACTGCAGCTGGCCACGCTGGAGCACGCTGGCAGAGCCCAGCCCTCACAGGGACCCAGCCCCAGACAGGGCCCAGCATGGCGCAGGCACCAGGTTGGCCAGGGCAACATAGCCCCATGGGTGGGGAGAAGCTGAGGGGGTGTGGGGGGTCTTATGTCCCTGTCCACCAAAGGGCAGTGGGTGCTGTTGGGTTTTGCCTGCTCTAGGCAGCCTGGGCCTGGAGTAGCACCCATGTCCTGCCGGTGGGGACCTGGTGTGAGCACCCCTCCAGGCCCTGTTGCTGCAGGGGGGCACATGGGGCAGGGCCTTCCCCATGTTGGCTGGGGCTTCACGCTGGGCTGTGGCACAGTGGGAATTTCCTCTGGTTCAGGGGGTGGCGGGCCACCCCCCGGCGCAGTTCCGGCCGCAGCGCCTGGCAGCCGAAGGGTTAAGCGCACGCGTTCTGGGAAGCGGGGCTGGGAGGTGCGTGACCCGGGGTGTGGGCGTCAACGCTTTGAGGTGGGATCGAGCTGAGGTGCAGCGGGGAGCGGGGCCAAGCACACAAACCCGCTTCCCTCCTTCCTCCGCCCGCGCGGCCCCGGGAACGAGTCGCGCTGAGCCAGGCAGCCGGCAGCCACGCGGGACGGCGCAGCCCGGTGAGGGGCGCGGGGGGCAGGGGGCCTGTCCCAGTTCAGGATGGGCCGCGGAGGGGCTGGGGGGACACAACACTGATGCCCGCCGCGGCCCCGGGGCTGGTGGATCTGTCCCAGCAGATGGCAAAGTTGTGGGTGGTGCCCTCGGACAAAGGGAGCTGGGGGCTGGGGATGGCAGGAGTTGGGGGATGGCAGGGCTGGGACCCACCTTGCATCCACAGGTCCCGCCTGTGCCCTCCAGCCTGGCCTTATGCATGCCCGGTGGCCCTGGGCTTGGGCAGGTGGGAGCTGGCCGGCAAAGCCGGCAGGATGGGGCGATGCTGAAGCCCGAGGGGCCATGGGCTGTTCCCGGGCCCACAGAGCCACTGGCTTCCCGCCCCAACCCCAAGAAGGGCCCAGGGAGCTGAAGCACAAACCAGGCTCAAGGCCTCAGGGCGGGCCAAAAGGCGCTGATGCCCGGGTAGGGCCTGTGCTCGCCTGATGCTGGGGTTGTTGTGCCTGTGCAGTATGGGCTGGGCCTGATGTGCCAGGCCAGCAGTGGGGAGCCTGGCACTGTCTGTAGGGCACGGGTGCCCAGTGCCCCGGGCACGTTCCTGGGCAAGGGAGGAGACAGGCGCAAACTGTGCGGCTGGGATGGGGCTGCCTTTGGCTTGGGGTCCCAGGGGAAAGGACCTGGTGGGGGCTGTGCGAGTACTGGCTGGCATGGGGGCCTTGGTGCTGGCTCCCCACCCAGGCCAGCTCGTCCTGCTGTGGGGCAGGTGGGTTTTGCTTTCCTTCGGCATTTGAAACCATTTCCTTTCTTGTGTGTTCGTTGTTTGTCAGAGCGGGGCTGGCTCCCCCCACCCCTACGTCCGGGGCTGGGGCCAGGACACCCCCGCCTGCTCTCGCCTGGGGCTGCCAGGCCCTGGTGCAGGATGGGGCTGCAGTACCCCTACCCCCCAATCTAGCCCTGCCAGCCCCAGGGTGGGGGACACTGAGGACAGGGGCTGCCTGGCCTCCGGCCCTGGATGGGAGCCTGGAGGTTGGAGCTGCGGTACGGGGGCTGCACGGGGGCCACGCGAGTCTCTGACCATCTTTGTGCTGGCAGGGGGTGCCCGGGGGGGTAGCATCTGGGAGTGCCCCCCCACCCTGTGAGCTGGACTAGGCCGTGTACCAAGCAGGAAATCGGGGAGATGGAGAGCAGCAGGAAGTGGCGAGGTTGGGTCTCTTGGGTCCCTTCTGTGGCTCTGGCCTGGGAGCAGGAGTCCAGCAAGCTACATTGCAGGGGAGCTGGGGCCAGGACTCCTGGGTTCCCCCCTGGCCTGGGGAGCCAAGGTGAGGGGGGCCCAGTGGTTAGCGCTGCTCTCACCTCCGGCTGACTCATCCCTCCCGCTGTGGCTGTGAAGTCCCTCGACAGCACGTCCCATCCCGGGGCCTCTCGCTAGTGCAGGCTACGGTGAGGGACTTGCGTGGCTCCGGGGGTGCAGCTGCGGCCCTGGGGGGCAGCAACCCCCAGAGGTGGGTGGGAGCGGGGTGGAAGGGGGCAAGTTCTGCAGCCTAGATGTCTCAGGCGAACATGGGGTGTAGGGGCTGGCGCAGCTGGAGAGAGGTGATTTCAGGGCTTCTTGTGCCTGGGGAGCTGCCAGGGCCTGGTAGGTAGGGCCCTGCCAGCGGCTCGTCCCAGCAGGCAGCGACGGGCAGGGCTGGCCTCCCCAGTGCGCAAAGGTCAGGCTGACCCAGGCTGGGTGGCACTGTTCCCGGCAGGCCCACAGCATGGTTACCAGGAGTGATGTGGGCCTGTTGGGACACGGGATGCAATCCTCATAACACCCCCCACCCCCCCACCCCAGCCTGTGGCAGGCGCAGCACAAGGGCCGTGGGCGTGGGGAGCCGGCACTGCTGCTTCCTCGGCTCCCTGCACTTGGGAGCAGCCCGTCACCACCCGGCCTTCCGGTGCCAGAGCCAGCCGCACCACGCTGGAAAGAGTGAAGTCAGCGGCCAGGTGCTGACGCGACTTCCAGAACCCGGCCCCAGCCCAGCGCCTCCTTGCCCATCGGGGCCCGGCAGCTCCAAGCGCCCAGTGCCCTGTGCCCAGCTCAGCTCCCCCATGCTTAGTGCTGCTGGGGCGTGGGCCCAGGCTCACGCATCCCCCGCTACCCGGGGCATGCGGCATCGGGAAGGGTGGGCGCTAGGCCATGGCAGCTCGGGGAAGGGGCGCAAGCAGCTGTGTGCACCCACGTACCTGCCCCCCCCCAACTTCATTATCACACTTACATCTGCCTCGATGGTGCACCATGTGACTTCGCTCCAGTGGGGAGGATGTGCCAGGGAGGGGGCGGGGGGGCGAGCGGTTTGGTGCGATGGAAAATCCCCCTCCCTGCTCGCCCCCGCTGGGCCTGCCCCTCAGCGCCGGCATCCGGCCCGGGCCCAGCCGCCCTGCTCTGCTCTGGGTCTTTGCTTGCCTAGGCCCCTGTGCCCCCATCTCTCCCCCACCCAGAATGGGCACCCCCTGTTCGGTTCCTGGGGTGGAGCTGTGCTGTGGTGGTACATTGGGCACCGGCTCCTCCCCTGGCCCCAGAGGCTCCAGGCTGCAGCCGGTGCTCCAGCGCGGTGCTGCTGTGAGCCAAAGCCTGGCTGGGGATTGGGGCAGAGTGCGGGGGGCCAGGGCTTCTGCCACTGCAGACAGTCCCTTTACAGCAAGTGGGAAGTGCCGCACACCTGGGGGGTGGGAAGTGGGACCCTTCCCTTCCCCTCCACTGTGGCAGCCGCATGGAGGGAGGTCCCCAGCACCCCGACTTGCAGGGGTACAGAGCAGCTTGGCTCTGCTCTACCAGTGCCCCTCACTCCCACCCAATCACCCCCAGTCTTGGGGCAGGGACAGGCCCTGGGCATGGCTCTGGAGCCAGGTGTCGGGCGGGTGGGGGCACAGGGCTGAGCCGCCTGTGAAATCGCCTTCCCGCTAATCCCCTGTTATGCGCCATAAGCTTCCTGGGGCTGTCAGGGCTCGTTGGATTGAGGGGCGTGAAGGCTGAGCCCGGCTCATCTGTGCCCACGGATACCACATGGCCTCGCCTGCCCCGTGCTTGTCCTACGCCTGCACCCCCCCTGCCCGCGGGTGTGCAACACTTCCCGCTTGCTGTGCAGGACTGGGAGCCCAGACACCTGGGTCCTCCCCAGTTCTGGGAGAGTGGGGCTTGGAGGGTTAGAGGGGCACAGGGAGCCAGGACGCCTGGGTTTTCTCTAGGGGTGCTGGGCAGGGTTTCCCCAGGGCTTGAACCCCCGGGGGCGGCTGGAGAGCCCAGCATTTCCCTGCACAGCTGCCGGCCAGGCCAGGCCAGCTCCCAGCGGTGCCTGCCCTGCCGGTCGAGCCTGCTTGGCTGCGGGGAGGGGTAGCTGCTGCCACAGCCGGTGACGCCCTGCGAAGGCAGCCGCTCCCCCTGGCTGGCACCCAAGCGCAGGGTGCGGCACGGGGGGCTGGGCCAGGCTGGCCTGCCAGGGGCTGCCGACCGCCTGGCACCTGGGGAATAGGGGGCACGTCCCACTGCCCTGTGTGGCTGTTGCCAGCTGGGATCCTCCAATGAGCAGGGCAGGACCCCAGGAACATGGCCAGGGGGAGCTGGGTGCATGCTGGTGTCCCCTGCTCCCTGGCTGTCCAAGCCAGGTCCTGGGCTGAGCCCTTAGCTCTGGACCTGTTTCTCTGGCAGTGGGACAGGGGCTACACCATGCGGCGGGGGAGTTCCCTGCTTCTGCCCACGTGGCTGTGGGGTGTGGGGCCATGGGAGTCCCTGGCATGGCTTCTCCCCCCTTGCAGCCCTCCCTCCAGAGGCCCCAAGTTCAGCCAGGTTGGAAGCACCCTGCCCTGAGTTGGGCCGTCCCTGGCCAGGTGTTTCGGCACCTGCCTGGGCAGGACGGACCGGGGCTCTGGCGTAGGTGCAGGGTCGGGCACAGCCTGTCCTGCCAGGGTGACGTGTAGGACCTGCCGGGCTGTTTGCGCAGGGCTAGGCCAGCTGGGGCCTGGGCTGGCCGGGCTGGGCCCAGCCCACGCGGCAGGGAGGGGCGGCCACTGGCACCGCTCCCACCCCACCAGCAAGGGCAGTGCGCGCGGCTCTGGTTGCCAGCTCGGCCCCAGGCCCTGTCTGTACCCAGCCCAGGCCTCAGCCTGCTCCTGGCTATGGCAGGCATCTCCTGGGTTTTGCGGGACCTACAACCCAGCGTCCCGCGAATCCAGCAGGTGCCTGGTCCTACATGGCCCCAGCGGGAGGGGCTGGTCTGTGGCCATGGGGCCGGTGCGGCTGTGTTGCGGGGGCTGCCGCATGGGGGCTGCGAGTGGTGGTGCAGGAAGCCGCCTGCTGGGTGCAGCTTCAAAGGTGCTGTGCTGAGATTTCCCCCTTTGCTGTGGTGGTGTGCTGGGGGCGGCAGGCAGGCACTGTGCCAGTGCAGGGGGCAGCCGGGGGCCTCACTGGAGAGCCGGGGAGGCTTTAGGGGGTGGCCAGTGCCCTGGAGCCAGGGAGAGGGGCTGGGGGGGGGGCTTCCCCACACGCCAGCCACCAGGCCCTCTGCCCCCATCCTCCCTCCTGCGCCAGCTCCCAGGCAGGCGTTGTGGGGCCGGACGGTGCCGTGAGAACTGGGTTATCTCTTCTCGGAATCAGCCGCGGGGCGCGCGCCCCCTTCCCCGGCCCCTATCGTCCCCGGCATCGGCGCTGCGCGGGGGAGGGGGGGGGTTTCCTTAGGTTGTCTAGGGCTGCGCAGCGCCGCGAGCGGTGCAGCCACAGCACTTCCTGCTGCTGCGCCCTCCTCTGCCTTGTGGCCCTCCCCGCCCCAGCATGGCCCCCCACAGGCAGCTCCTGCCCTGGCCCTGGGGGCACAGGGCAGCCCCCTTGGGCGCAGTGACCCACTGGGCGGGGGCTCTCCACCCTTCCACCTTGCCAACCCCACTGTGCCAGGGCCCGCTGGGTGAGCGGCCCAGGGCAGGGCAGGACAGGTTGCACACAGGAGAGGGAGCGGGTCTGTCCCAGCCAGTGCTGACATGCCATGTCCCCTCGCAGGTAAGAACAATGGCGGGCCCTGAGGACGACCTCATTGGGATCCCGTTCCCAGAGCACAGCAGTGAGCTGCTCTGCAGCCTGAACGAGCAGCGGCAGCTGGGGGTGCTGTGCGATGTGACGCTACGCAGCCACGGCCTGGAGTACCGCACACACCGTGCTGTGCTAGCTGCCTGCAGCCGCTACTTCAAGAAGCTGTTTGCGGGGCCGGGGCTGGGCCCGGGGCTGGGGCCAGGCCAGGACGTGTGCGAGCTGGACTTCGTGGGGCCTGAGGCTCTGGGTGCGCTGCTGGAGTTTGCCTACACGGCCACACTGACGTTGAGCCGGGCCACACTGGGAGAGGTGCTGCGTGCCGCCCGGCTGCTGGAGATTCCCTGCGTCATCGCCGCCTGCGTGGAGATCCTACAGGGCAGTGGGCTGGAGGCTCCAGGACCAGACGCCGGTGACTGGGAGCGTGCCCGCCGCTACCTGGAGGCCTTCGTGGCCCTGCCTGATGGTGACGGGGACGTGGCTGAGCCCGTGCCCCCTCGGCCCGCTGCCCGGCGCAGCAAGAAGACACGCAAGTTCCTGCAGGCCCGGGGCTTGCGGCTCAACCACCGGGCTGAGGAGCCTGCGCTGGACACCG
>NW_017728904.1:1287896-1291037 GCF_001723895.1 Crocodylus porosus
CACCTGCACCCCCGCCCCTGCCCGAGGGCCTGGCTGCCTATGAGCCCGGGGAGGAGGAGGATCTACCGCCGGCTGCCTTCCCTTTCCCCTACCAGGCGCCGCTGTCCCCAGAGGAGGCCGGCTCTGATGAGGAGCCCATGGACCCCGAGTTCATGGCCTACCTGAGCTCGCTGCACCATGAGGCGCTGGCTCCCGGCCTGGACGGCCCCGACAAGCTGGTGCGCAAGCGCCGCTCGCAGATGCCGCAGGAGTGCCCCGTCTGCCACAAGGTCATCCACGGCGCAGGCAAACTGCCCCGGCACATGCGCACCCACACCGGCGAGAAGCCCTTCGCCTGTGAGGTCTGCGGAGTCCGCTTCACCCGGTGAGTCCAGCCCAGGCACACGCGCCATCGCCAAGCCCGAGGAAGTTCCCTTGGGGGTGGAGGGAGGCAGGGGCAGGGTTTGCAGCAGGGGCTTGACACGCACTCCACCCCGTGCCCTGCTCTTGTCCCCTGCTGGGATCAGTGCTGGTGGGGGGTTCGGTGCCTGCCGGGGGGTGGAGGGTGCCAGCCCCCAATGACGGCCCCTCTGCCCTCAGGAACGACAAGCTAAAGATCCACATGCGCAAGCACACGGGCGAGCGGCCGTACTCGTGCCCTCACTGCAGCGCCCGCTTCCTGCACAGCTACGACCTGAAGAACCACCTGCACCTGCACACGGGTGCGCGGCCCTACGAGTGCTACCTGTGCCACAAGGCCTTCGCCAAGGACGACCACTTGCAGCGCCACCTCAAGGGGCAGAACTGCCTAGAGGTGCGGACACGCCGGCGCCGCCGCGACGACCCACCCCCCACACCTGCCAGCCCCCAGGGCCTCGACCTCTCCAATGGGCGCCTTGAGGGGCTGCGCCTCTCGCTCGCCCGCCTCTGGGACCCCGGCCGGGCGCCCCCGCCCCCTGACGACGAGGACGAGGAGGAGGCCGAGGCTGAGGCCGAGGAGGGCCCCCAGCCAGACGGCGCCGTGCCCATGGAGATGGCATAAACGCACCGCGCCAGGGGCATTTGGGAGCCGCCATGGCACCGGGCTCCTCGCGGGCCTGGCCACGCAGTGGGGCGGGGGCCTGGGCCTGTCTGCCGCAGCCCCCAGGCAGGGCTTCGAGCTGGCAGGGTGAGGCCTGGCGTGCTGGACTGGACCACACGGCTGCACGAAGCAATAAAGCCCCCAGGCACCTGGGGAGTGGGCGGCCTGCCCCTGCCCCTCTGGATGTGGGTGACCACAGGGGGCAGGGTGCCAGGACTCCTGGGTTCCCGGGCAGGCGGTGGGAAGCCATTCCCCACACCAACGGCCTGGCTTGACGACGCGAGTTTCTGTTCCTGTTTTTCCCGTCGCTGTTTGTTCTGAATTATGCAAAGGGGGAAACTCCCCCTGGCGGATTTGCACAATGAAAGGCTGGGGGGGGGGCCGCACCCCGCCCAGGCCCCCCCGCGGCTCCGGGTGTTATGTGAGCTGCCAGGAGCCGGGGCGCGGCAGGGTGGGGGCAACACCAGCTCCGGGCGGCCTCTGGCACGGGGATCCGGCTGTCCATCTGTGTCCCCTCCCTGCTGCGTTGGGGGGGCACAGCCCCGCCCCCTAGCAGGGCGCTGCAGCCCTGGGGCGGCACAGGCTGTGCCGAACCTGTCTGCACTGGGCCACCCTTCCCTGCCGTGGGCAGGACTCATTAACCCTGCGCACCCCAGCCCCGTGCCCGGCCCCCCCCCGCCAGCCTCAGTGTGGCCCCTGGTGGCTTTCCCTGCATGCACACGGGCCCCTGGGGCTGGGCCCCTGGGTGGGGCAGGCCCAACTCCTCCCCACCTGACGGAGAGGCCCCGGGCTGGGGGTGTGGTGGGGGGTGCACTTATCTCCAGTGGGGGACCCTCTTGCCCCTCAAACTGTGTGCATGTCTGTGCCGCACAGGTGGGTTGGGGGGCAAAACGGCCCCACTGCCCTGTGCAATGCCCTCCTGCCTGTCTGTCCTTGTCTGTCTCACCCCCTCATTGTCAATAGCTTGTGGTGCTGCCTGGGGTTGCAGGGTTGTGCCCCCACCTGCTCCCTGCCCTGGGTGCTCGTGGCCCCATGGGACCTGCAGCCGCCAAGCACCCCGTGCCTTAAGCGAGATGCCCCTTGCTGTCCTACCTCCTACCCCTACCCCCAGGAGCAAGCAGCCCCCGGCGAGCATGCTCGCCCTGCACTCCCAGCTGCTTTCTCCGGTTGCACTATTTGGGGAGTCTGCCTTGGAGGGCGGCCCCAGCTCCCACTGGCCCCTTTGCACATGCGTCCATCAGGGCAGGGGCAGCGGGATGGATGGATGTGGCCTGTTTAGCCTCAACTAAGAGTTTATCTATATTTAAAGAGATGATGTAATATATTCCCCCCCACCCCACTCCCCGTTCCCTCTCTCTGGTCATCCCTGCCCTGGCTCCCGGCACTTGTCCTGGGGGTGACCAGCGTGGGGCCCTTCCCAGCTTCAAAGTGCCTTATGGTGAACTTGAACTCTCTGCTACTTGAACTCCTCTGTTGTACAGATACCAAACTGGGGGCACTGGGTGGGGGGGGCACCAACCCTTCCAGACCCCCCCGCTGCCCCCTCACGCTTCTGGGTTGCTTTACCTGTTCATTTGTTTTTTTTAATGAAGGCTGCTTGACAATAAACGGAGAAGCAGGGACCCCCGTGGCCCCTGGCTCTGTGTCTGTCTGTCGTCTGCCCCTCTCCCCAGCTGGCCCCTGTCCCCACAAGCCCATGGAGGGTGCAGGGAGCAGTGGGACATGCAAGCATAGGATCCTTGTGCAACCCCTCATGGGACACAGATTCACTGTGTGGCACTGCCAGGCCCCAGGGCTGTTTTATTGTCTCATCCGGGCCCCACTTCATCTGCAGACCATGGGGCTGGTGTTCAGGCTGGTGCCTGGAGTCTGGGCATCAGGTCTGGGTGCGCAGCTCTTGGCCCTTGGCTGCGGTGCTGGGCTGGGCCAAGGGATCCCTCAGGGGTCAGGTCCTGGTGCGGCCTCCTTCAGTGCGGCTGGCATCTCCGGCACGCTGTGCTTGGGGGTGCCTGGGCTAGGCATGGACCCTGCACTCCCGTCACTGCCCTCGGAGTGGTCCTGGTAGCTGAAGTCCAGGCTGG
>NW_017728904.1:1291137-1300392 GCF_001723895.1 Crocodylus porosus
GAATGAGGGGTGGGGGCAGGAGGGGCTTCTCCAGCCCTACGGTCTCTCAAGCCCCTTTGCTTCCTGGCCCAGGACCCTGCTGGGGCCCCAGTGCAAGTTTTCCCCCACCTCCCTGCCCAGGGCCTCAGTGCCCACTGGGGCCAGGCTGCTGATCCCCAGCCATGTGCCCTGATGCCAATTGCTACCCAGTCTGCAAATCTGCTCATCCAGTGCAGGTTGGGAGTTGGGACCTCCCACCCCGCTAGACCCAGCCAGGGCCTTGCCCATACCTGGAGTCGGAGCTGGAACTAAAGCTGCCCTCCTTCGCAGCCCCGGGGCTGGAGGATCCATCCTCGCTGCCCCCGCTCCTGTCCTCCTCCAGCTGCGCCTGTGCCCACTGGGCCACCTCCCGGGGCAGTCGCCGGCCAGCTCTGCGGCCCTGCAGCCAGCACTGGATCCGGTGTCGCAGCAGCTGCCGCAGCCGGTGTCTCTGCTCCTGCTGCTGCCCTCGTAGTGCCCGCGCAGCCCCCAGCCACAGCCTCACAGTCTCCTCATCGCTGGAGTCACTGTGGGCAAGGGCAGGGTTGCAGTTAGGCCCATGGGCTCCAGCTCCATCCCCAGACTTCAAGGCCCATGGACTGCCCAAGGGTCCTTGCCCCCGGGGGTAACATCCCCCCTCCCCGGCAGTGCCCTGTCCTACTTCCCCCTCTGGTGGGTCCCAGCCCCGGGGTGGGGGGATCAGCTCACATCTCCTCATTGCCATCGCCCTGGTAGCCAAGGGGCGCCATGCAGATGGAGCAGATGTTGTTCAGCGCCTGGTGGCACTCCTGGCAGTAGACTCCTGGGGAAGGCAGTTGTGAGGCTGGGGCTGGGGTGTCACCATACCAGGCTGAGGCTATGCACGGCCCCCTGGCCTCCCCACTGGCTCCTACCTCTGCAGCCAGGCGTCATGCAGGCAATGAGGTCGGGCTGGGTGCCGGGCTGGGTGGAGCACCCACAGCCTAGGCAGTACTGCTGGTGGATGCCGAGCATCCGCACCAGCCAGGCACACGGGCGCAGTCTGTGGAACAGCACGGGCTCGGTGGGAGGGTGCTTCAGGCACTGCACCTCTGCCCTTGGGGGGACCAGGAGCCCCTGGTCTCTGCAGGGTTGCTCCAAGCCCCAGCCTCGTGCTGGGGGCACAGGGGTGCTGGAGGCTCCCTACCTGGAGGCGAGGATGAGGAGTGGATGCGTGTGGCCCCCATCGGCCACGCGCTGCCGGACTGCCCGGCACAGGGCCCGTGCCAGCCCCTCGCGCCGTGTCAGGATGTTGTTGTAGAGGAAGCAGGTTCGTTCCTGAGGCATGGGGAGGGGGTCAGCAAGGGGCATGGGGTCCAATGCTGGGGGGAGGATTCCCAGCCTGGGGGTAGGGGTTGCACCTGTTCGCGGGAGGGGTAGTACCAGGCACACAGGGCCCTGCGCACACGTCCAACGTAGCTGCCGAAGACAGCAGTGAAGCAGCACACGCCATACAGAAGCCCTGTGGGCATGGGGGTCACACCGGGCAGTGGGCACAGCAGGAACTGCTCCCACTCACTCTGGGGCAGGGACCCCCCTTTACATGCTCCCGCCCCTGCCCCGGCAGTCACCGATGAAGCGGTAGGTCTGGTAGTTGGGCTCTGCGGGGCGCAGACGGCACCGGCGGCTCAGCACGCTGATGTTGCCACGCTGCAGGACGTCAAAGGCTGAGACCAGGTTGCGGTAGATCTCGCTGGCATAACCCGAGCCCTTCACCTCGATGCTGGCCAGCACTGGTGCTGCGAAGACAGGATGGGTGGGCCGCAGTTGGTGCAGGGTGAAAGGGGCTGGGGAACGGAGTCTGGCTGAGCTCAGGCCACCCAGTCCCCCCAGCTTACCCCTGGCGATGACCTCGCCCTGCAGCTGGTGCCGCAACAGGTCAAGCAGCCAGAACACGCCATAGTCGAGCAGGATGAGGCTAAGGCCCAGGAGCACGTGGCGCAGGACACGAATCAGCGCCAGCCCGTAGCCACGGCGCTCCCGGCGAGACAGGATCAGAGAGCCTGTGCCAGGGAGGGCCACAGTGAGGGTAAGACAGCCATGGCCAGTGCCCCCTGCACCTACCAGTGACCCCGGCCTCACCAGGATGGATATACTTGGTGCTTTCCCGTGCTGTCAGGGGCAGGATGGTGGGGCGGCCCTGCTGCGCCCGCAGCATATCCATGACCACAAAGCGCTGTGTGATGTAGATGTTGTCGAAGGTGTCGTTGCGCAGGTACCGGTGCCGGTACCACAGAGCCCTGGAGGCAGGGGGGACGTGCAGCCTGAGCAAGGGGGCACGGGGATGTGGAGGGATCGGACAACGAGCGTGGACACCTGGGTCCTCTCCCAGCTCCAGAAGGGCAGTGAGGTCTGAAGGGTTGGAGTAGGGAGGCAGGAGCCGGATGCCTGGTTTCTCCCCTGGCTGGGTGTCCAGGAACCAGGCAGACACCACTCACTGCAGGTAGAGGTAGAGGCCAACACAGACGGAGGCATGGGCAAAGAAGCCAAGCAGCTCGCGGGCCGGCTGCAGTCGCTGGCTCACAGCCTCCATGAGGTCCCGTGCCACCTCGGCTAGGCTGCGGGTGGCATTGAGGCTCACGTCAAACTGGTGCACGGCCGAGATGTTAAACTCGAACTCCTGACGCACCCGGTTCAGCACCTTCAGCACAGCTGGGGCAGGAGGGGGCCAGGGATGGAGTGACCCCGGGGGAGGGGAGGGTGGTCACAGGGAGAACCACCTGCCCCTGCCCCGGGCCCCTGTTGTATCTGCGTGCCCTCCTCCACCACACTTGAAGACCCCCAGGGCAGGGTCCCCCCCTCACCGCAGGGCCCAGCACTCACGGGCAGCAACTCTTTTGCGCAGGAAGGGCTGGATATACCAGGGGATGATACAGAAGACGAGCAGCACTGTGGGCAGCGGGGCTCTGTCAGGGGTCTAGTGCCCCTGACCTGCACCAGTCCTGCCATCCCCTGCCCTGTGCCCGCCTGAGCTACCCCACACTCACGGTTGGCCACGCCACAGAGGGGCTTGAAGACGAGGACGATGTAGCAGAGGAAGTAGAGAGTGGGGATGGCGCGCTCACACCGGTCCTTGGCGTCATCGAAGACCCGCAGGCAGCGGCGGTATGGCGTGCCCAGCTCCTGGTTGCAGAGCTCACCCATGCCCAGCAGCCAGCGCCACACGTTGCGCAGGATCCGGGCTGCAGGGAGTCCATTGGGTCAGGGTGGGGCCAGCCAGGCCAGAGGCATGGGGCCTGGGGCAGCCCCCACTCACCAACGTGCCGCACCGAGTCCATGACAGAGTGGAAGAACTTGCGCACGCGGTCTCCCACCACTTTGGCCTTCTGGGCGATGGCCTTGATCTTGTTCAGCGCACCTGGGAGGGCAGCACGAGTGCCCTGTAGGGGCTGGTCGCACGCCAGGGGGGTCCCACAGGTCCCTGTTCCATGCAGACCCCCGGGACTCACTGAGCAGCGGTTCCTGTGCCCGCTGTAGCATCTCAGCCGTTTGGTTGAGAGCGAGCTCGGCGCCGCATGACACAGCTTCGCTGGCACGGGTGAAGTTGCGCACAATGTTGGCACAGGGACCCTGCATGGCCATGCCCATCGCCAGCACCAGCAGCAGCCCCTTCGCCTCCTCTGCAGAGCATGGGTGGGAGGTGCCAGGTGAGTGAAAGGCAGGAGTGGGCCCAGGCCCATGCCAAGCCCAGAGTCCTCTGGATGGGAGCAGGGGGTGCAGGGTGCAGTGCCAGAGCCATGCAGGACTCACTGCAGGCTGGGGCAGGGGCTGGCCCACGTGCTTGCCAGGGCAGTTCTGCAGCATGAGGCCAACCCCATGTGTGACGGGGGCTGGGTGCAGGGCGTTGTGGTGCTTACTGGAGAAGACATGGGGTAGGCCCAGCAGCACAGTAAGCCGCACCTTGCTGGAGAAGGCCATGCCCAGCCCCAGTCCCGCGCCCAGGCTGACGGTAGAGGCCAGGCAGTACCAGATGCTGTAGCTCTGCGCCAGCAGCACCATGGCCCCGTACAGGCTGGCCAGGGCCATGCCCAAGAGAAAGCCACCCATACTGCGCACCACGCCGCGCACCAGGCTCTCCTCCGCTGGGTCCCTGGGCCACCGGCGCCTGCCTGCCCCCTGCCCCCTGGGCACCAGGGCCCTGCGGAGGCGGGAGACCAGCCCCATAGGGCAGCGTCGGGGCATCGGTTTCTGCTCTGCGGCAAGGCCTGGGCTGGGAGAGATTGGAGGCAGCTGGGACCAAGCCCCACAGCAGCTGTCCCAGAGGCCTCCCAGCCTTGGCTCCCCCAGCCCCAGGCTGGCACCATCCACTGGCTCCTACCAGCTCGGCACTGGCACCCGTGGGGCTGGGGCAGGGTGAGGGAGCTGGCACGGGCAGTGGGCACCGGGTGTGGGGCTGCTCCTGCACCACATCACAATGGGGCAGGTTCCACCCATGCGGCATCACGGCCTGTTGCCGGGAGACAGCATCACTGGCCACGCAGCGCCAATGGCATCGCCGGCTGCACCTGGAAGGCCAAGGCGGAAACCACCCAATACAAGTCAGTACGCCCTCCCCCCCGACCCCAGCCCCCCACCTCAGCCCTGAAGTGGGGGCCCTGGCATTGACCCCCCTGTGCACAGCCTTGAAGCGCGCCGTGTGCCGCTTGCTGCCCGCCTGCTGTGCCCGCTTCCTCTGGAGCCGTCCAGACCAGTTCCGCCCCAGCAAGTTCCTGCTGGGCGCTGGCATTGGGGGCTGCCTTGCCCTAGGTCAGTCTGCCCTGGCTGTGAGGGCAGTGTGGGGCTGAAGGCCTGTGGGTACGGGTTGGGGAGGCAAGGCTGGGATGGGTGGGGGGTCATCCCTCAGCTCTTGGGGGGCACTGCCCTGATGCCATGGGGATGGGCACAGGGAAGGACAGCCATGCACTGGAGGGAGGTGGGGGCTGCCACCCAGAATAGGGTGGGGGTCCCAGCTCCCGGATCTTGGCCCAGGCCTCTCTCAGGTCCTTATCATGCCCATGAGCATTGAGGAGAGCCACAAGGTCCAGCTGACGTACGGACTGGCAGGTGAGTGCTATGGGGGGGAGGCTGCCCCAGGTGCGGGGGTTCCTGGTGCAGTGATGCCCTGTGGAGTGGGATGTGGGGGTCAGTGCTCTTGGCTGCTGTGCTGGGGACTCCAGTGGGCCCTGAGAGGGGACAGAGAGGGACACCCCTAACTCTGATCTGCTCCCACCACAGGCATCAGTGCCCTGGGCTGGGGCATCTCGCCGCACTTCCGCTGCACCAGCCTCCTCCTTGTCCCCAAGTTCCTGGGCAAGGAGGGGCGGCTCTACGTGCTCACCTTTGTCCTGGCCGCTGTCTACGATGGTAAGGACCCCCACACAAGGCCCTTCAGGTGCCATGCTTCCTGCCCCCCCATGCCCATGGCAGTGATCTTGGCCCCCCCAGGCCCCATCGCCAACCTGTGGCACAACCTGGAAGAGGTGGTGCGTTCCATGGGCTGCACTGTGGAGCTGCAGATCAACCACAGCCGGAAGATGTGGCATGTGTCCACGGCTCCCATGCGCGTGGTGCTGCGTGACATGGTGGTGAGCAGGGAGGGGGCAGGACCCCTTGGGCTCACGGAGCCCAGTGCAGGGGCTGAAGCATCTCTGGCTGGCAGGGGATGGAGCTGCTTTGCCCCCATCACACTCATTCCAGTCCCTGTGCCTGTCTCCGGCAGAGGAGCGGGCGCAGACTCAAAGAGGAGATGCAGAATGTGTCCCGCACCTTTGCGGGGCTGAACGAGCAGGTGGCCAGCGAGGAGGGCTATGACCTGCAGCAGCCACGCGGGCGCCTGCCCCGCCATGCCCTCAGCACCCAGACGCTCTATGAGATGAAGACCCGAATGCGCTGCAAGTGTTAGTGGGGGGTTGTGATGTGCATGCAAGGGCTCAGGGGCACACACAGGGGCTGGCAGGGGAATTCACACTGCACCATACCCACCCTGGACATGGGAGCAGGAGGCGGCTGGGCTGGGCCGGCCCCGGCAAAAACCCCTTGCCCTGCAGATGTGATTGATAAAGCCATTGAGCGCTGCCAGGCCTGGTTTGACACCAAGCACGAATCCTGCATGCGGCACATTGTGGTGCCACTCATCAGCCACCTGCTCTGCCTGCCCATGAAGTTCAAATTCCTCTGCCACGCTGTCAAGGGTGAGGCGCCAGCCAGCTGAGCCCCCATGGGGTAGGGGGTGCTGGGGTCCTGTGTTAAGACCTGGCACCCCGTCCTCCCCCACAGTGATTTACATCTGGTGCCGGGACCGCATTCCTGTGGAGGGCAACTTTGGACAGACCTATGACAAGGTGAACAACTCTGTCAACCACCTGCAGCAGGACTTCAGTGCCCAGCTGGTCATCCAGGTGCGGAGCCCCCCCTGCCAGAGCCTGGCCACAAGTGCCTGGGGCTCTGCAGAGCCTGAGGCCCCAAGGCCAGCACTGACCCCCGCCCTGGCCAGGAGGAGCACCAGGACATGCTGGTGGGTGTGAACATATCGCGGGAGCATCTAGTGGCAGAGGTGACGGCCACACTGCGCCGGCACAGTGCCCAGCTAGGCACCGCCATGGCCGTGGTGCGCGTCCTGCTCTCCTGCACCTTCATCTTCATCTTTGTCTCGTGAGTGCTCACACAGGGGTGGAGCAGGGTACAGAGGCAGGTCCTGTCTGGCTCCAGGGCCTGGGACCCCCCCTGCCCTGCTGGCAGAGCTGTGCAGGAAGCTGTGGTAACCATGTGCAGTCCACAAGTAGGAACTGCGGCTGCTCCTGGAAACAGGGGCTGAGACCTGTCTGTGTCGCCAACCCTGGAGGGCTCTGGTGCCACCCCTGCTCTCCCCAGGGCCTTCTCCTACACAAACCAGTACAACCGCAACATCCGCTTTGACAACCTCTACATCACCACCTACTTCCGCCAGATTGATGCCCGGCGCAAGCAGCAGGTGAGGCCATGGCCCGAGGGCAGCACCGGGTCACAAGGGAGGGGAGCTGTGGACAAAGGACACAGCCCGGCTTGCATCCATGGGACCAGCCCCGCTCCATCTCATCTTGAAGGAGAAGCGCACACTGCTGCCCCTGCGCCGGGCTGAGCTCTCCAGTGTTGTCTTCCCCTGCCGGCTGGCCTTCCAGGTGCCTGAGCTGCAGAGCATGGTGAGCAGGCATGGGGCGGCATGGGCATGGCTCTGCCAGCAAAAGCCCAGCCTGGCAACACCAGGCTGTCGCTGGTGGCACTCAGGGGGCTGGGGCACTGGGCTGGGGGTAGGGGGCTGGACCTGTGGTTTGGAGGGGCAGGGGGGTGACAGCCACACTCCCCCAGGTGCTGGAGCTGCTGGACTGCATCCCGCCTCTGCTGTTCCTGCTGCTGGCCTGGGGCCTGGATCACGTGCTGTACACCTCGCTCAGCATCATCCAGCACCACTCCTTTGTGCAGTACTCCTTCCATAGTGAGTGCCTGCCCTGCAGCCCAGCACGGAGGCTGCCCCGGTCCCACAGCCCCATTGGCAGGACAGGGGCAGGGCCCCACCTCCTTTAGCTGTAAATGCCCTGCCCAGCCATGAAGGCACTTGCCAGCAGTGGCCATCACCTGGGGCAGGGCCTGCCCACAGCCCCCAGGATGCCCCATGTTCCCGGCACTGCCACGCTGACCACCGCTTCCCACCACCGCAGGCAGCCACCACTTGGAGGTGCAGGTCGGGGGAAAGTCACTGCTGGCTCGGCTGCTGCGCAGCACGATTGGGGCCCTGAACACGTCCTCAGAGACAGTGCTGGAGTCCAACAACCTTGGTAAGCAGATGAGGGGACCCCTTCCCCCCATCAGGCCTCTCTGCCTGGCACTGGGATCCAGGGCCACAGAGGGGCCAGTGTTGTCCTGGGGGTAGGGTCAGGGCCCTCAGCATCCCTCTGCCTCTGTCTGTGCCCAGCCTGCCTGCCGCAGCCCCGGCGCATGGAGCAGGGCGACTACATGACCAGCTGTCTCCCACTGGGCGTGTTGGTGCTGCTGTGCCTGCTGCAGGTCTACACCCACCGCTTGCGCCGCATCATCGCTGCCTTCTTCTTCCCCAAGGTGAGACCCTGCCCCCCGGCTCCATCTGGGAGGCTGATCCCTCCTGGCCAAGGCATCACATCCCGCTGCCCCCTGCATCCTGGGGGCTGCCCTGAATCCCTGGCTGAGCCCACTCCCCTGGGGCAGCCCCAGGTCCCCGTACAGCTGCACTCACACTGCCCTGTGCCCGGGCAGCGGGAGAAGAAGCGTGTCATTTTCCTCTACAATGAGATGCTGCAGAAGCGCCAGGCCTTCCTCCAGCGGCAGCGGCGGCGGGTCACCCAGCATGCCCAGCGCTGGGGCCTGGTGAGTGCAGACACTGGGTTGGGCATGCAGAAGAGCTAGATGCTGCGGGGTCCACGGGGCTGGGGCTGGGGGTATCAGGGACCCTGAGGGGGAGCAGCACGTGGGTGGGCAGGGGCATGCGTGCCTGTGCAAGCACCTGTGCATCACACCCTGTGGCGCCACTGCCACCCAGGGTCGTTGACGCTGGAGTCCTCACTCACCCATGGCAATTCGAGCTGCTCTGGTGCCCACATCCTGAGGCCTTGCCCACCTGTGCCTGCTCTTGCCCAGCTGGGAGTGCCCATACTGACCTACATGTGCTCAGTTGCCCATGCATGGCACAGGCCTGTGCATCATCTGCCCAGCTGTCATGCAGCCCAGGGGGCACCTTGTGTCCTGCCCAGCCCATCTTTCCGGAGGGAGCAGCTCCCACCACAGCAGAGCTCTTCTGCCCGCTCCAACCCACTGGGCTCTCTCCTGCCCTGGGGCAGCAATCAGGCCCAGCCCCAGGCAAGCACAGCCCTCGCCCAGGCTGCACCTATCCCCGCTGCAGGAGCCGCCCGTGCTGCGCTGGTGCCCCCGGCTGCGCCAATGCCCACTGCTGCGCCGGTTGCTGCGCCGCCGCTGCGTGCTGTGCGGTTCGCTGGAGGGCCCCAGTGCCCACACCTGCCCGGCGCCCTGCGGTGCCCAGTACTGCCGACCCTGCTGGAGGGACGTGGGCCAGGCCTGCCTGGCCTGCACCGCCGGCCCCGGGCCGCCCTCCGGGGACAGCAGCAGCGAAGACCAGATGACCTACGCGGACTGAAGCGTTCAATTAAAGCGCTGCGGCTCCGAGTGGGGAGGAGCACGTGTGTCGGGTCGGGTCGGGCCGGGGGCCGGGTCCAG
>NW_017728904.1:1300732-1310235 GCF_001723895.1 Crocodylus porosus
AGTGCCCGGAGCCGGCCCGCACGGACCCCCGCCCGCCGCCGCGTCTGCCTGAGTCTGCCGGGAGCCTTGGCCGCCGCGGGGGCAGCGCGGGGCTTGCTCGCAGCCCCGGGGGGCACCGGCCCCGCCCCCAGGATGCTGCCCTTTACCTCCGGGCGGGCAGGGCACTGCTGCCCCCGATCCTGGACCCCGCGGCCCATCCCTGAGTGACTCTGGGGGGGCGCTGCCCAGGCCCAGCCTCTGCAGGATCCAGCCCTCCCCCGACCCCCAGCCTGCATGCAGGGCTGCCAGGAGCAGCCCCCTCTGAGTTGGCTGCACTGGTGCCACAGTGGGGTCTCGCCCCCCTCCTGCAGGGCCCTGCAGCTCCTGTCTGCTGGGGGGGAGGAGTCCTCCCTGGGGGCGGCAGTGGGCAGCCCCATCCTCCAGGGCTCCCCTCCGGGGCACCAAAGCCCCAGCTCATGGCAGTGGGGGTGTTTTCGGCTGCCCCCTAACCGGGAGTGTTGGTGTTGGTGTCCTGTGCACCTCCTGCTCTGGACCCTCCTGCCCCTGCTCTGCCTGGGCCCTTGGGGAGGGGCAGCTCCAGGTTTGGGCAGCGGGGCTTGCAAGGAAGGCCGTGGCCATGGGGGGCATGGGGCTGGGCTGGAGCATCTGATATGGAGATCCCTGCCCCTGCCCTGACCTGACCCCGCAGCTCCGGGTGCAGCTGTGGGCAGGAGGGAACCTTGGGAGACCCCCATCCTGCCCTCAGCTTGTGCCAGTGGTGCCGTGGTGGGCGCTTGCCAGGGGCTGGGCCCTGCCCCATCGCTCCCACGCTCGCCCAGTGCCTTCATGTGCAGGCATGTGCGGGCGTGTGCCGGCATGTGTGCGACACCTGGTGTGGGCAGGCACTGGGGCCTGAGGGGCCAAGCTGACAGTTCTGTGCTCACCCCAAGCAGGTGACACCCGGCGGCTCCACGATGAGCTGATCCACTACTGGCATGTGATGCCCTTGGTCCAGCAGGGCAGTCGAATGCTCGGCTTGGCAGAGGTCATGCAGGTAAGAGCCCCACTGCAGAGCTGCTCTCACCCCCCTCCCCCACCTTCCTGCAGGGTCCTCACGGACCCACCCCTGGGGGCAGCAGGGAGGCCCGGTGACCGCGTGCCCTCCCCGACCGGAAGGGCCGGCCCAGCCTGGCCACGGAGAGCTTCCCCAGTGTTTCCTGCACCAGGAGGAAGCTGGGGGGGGGCCTGGACAACACCCACCCCCTGCACAATGTGTGAGCAAGGGAGCGCCCTTCCTGCCTGGATAGGGGGGATGAGGCTCGGGGACCCCACCCCCCATGCCAGGGTCCCCTCCCACAGCTCTGACCCCTGAGCACCCAGCTGGGTCAGGCCCCCCCATCACTGGGAGCCTGCAACTAGTGCCCAAGGCCAGTTGGGAGGTTCAGGGGGTCCAGAGCACACGGGGCCAGGCCAGACCAGGCTGCTGGGCACTGACCCCGATGCTGCCAGCACCAGGTGTCAGCAGGAAAGGGCGGAGGTGCCTGATGGGTGGAAGTGCTGCCCCCTCCCCCCCCACTCCCTGCCAGCTCCCCTCCACCCCTTGCTTCCTTCTCCTCCCGCCTCTGCCTGCGGCTGTTTCCTGCCCACATCCCACATGCCGTGGCCCCAGGCTGCCCCTGGCCTGCCCCCACGTGCCTCGCACGTGCCCTTGCCCTGGAGTGGATTGGGGCCCGAACCCAGAGGGAAGCCCTGTGTCTGACCCCCTGGCAGCCTTGGGCTTAGAGGCAAGTCCCAGGTTGGGGTGTGAGTACCGCCATCTCTGCCCTCTGTAACCTCCCCAGCACTGGCAGGAGGGGTTCCCAGCCCAGCTGCGGGTCGCCCTGGAGCTGGAGGGAGCATGGCTGGAGCTGGAGCTGGAGCAGAACCGGTGAGCTGGGGGCATGGGTGCGGGGAGGGTGCATGGCCTTACTACCCAGGGTGGATTGGCTGGATCCTGGGGGCAGGGGGCACGTGAGGCCATCAGCCGGGTTCTCACTGTCCCCACACAGGGAGCTGACTTTGGGCACCCGGGCTCTGCTGTACTACCTGCCCAATGGCATGCGGGCCATGCAGGACTTCGGCACCCAAGTAGGTTTGAGGGTGAGGAGGGCATTATGGGCTTTTTCAGGGCAGTGCTCTTTGGGTCGGGGGCCTAGCCCCAGCCTCCCCGCAAAGCTGCAGCTGAACTCTCCATCCCTCTCTGCCACAGAACTGCTGCTACCAGGGCCGCGTCCGGGGGCATCCAGGCTCCAGGGTCAGCATCTGTGCCTGCGCCGGGCTTAGGTAGGGGATCCCCTGCCCTGCCCCCTATCCTGCCTCCCCCCATGTCAGTCTTGCCCCCGGGACTGCACCTGGTCCCTGACACCTGTCACCCTCCTCCACCTCCTAGTGGCTCGGTCGTGGTGTCCCAGAACAGGAGCTATGGCCTGGAGCCCAACCCTGCAGGCCCCCACTGGACCCACCTGGCCTACCGCACCCGGGACGTCCGGCTGATGCCACGGGCCTGCGGGCTGGGCCCCCCCAGCTCTGAACAGCTGATGCCAGATATGGAGCAGCCTCCGCTCCAAAGGGTACGTGGTAGGGAGGCTCTGTTGCCTTGTCCACAGGGGTGGGCTGCCCCCGCACTTGGTCCCTGCATCACGGGGAGCTGTCCCCCTCACTGGCTCTCACCACAGGGCAAGCGGGCAACAATGCCGGAGCAGCGCTTTGTGGAGCTGGTGATGGTGCTGGACCAGGCGGAGGTGAGTGGTGCTGGCTGGTCCCTGGCCTGCCCCAGCTGAACTGTGCCTGCCCCAGGCATCTGGGTGCTGCCGCCCCCCCACCCCCCCATGACGCTGTCCTGTGCCTGCAGTTCCGGCTGTACCCTGACCTCAAGCGGATCCAGACGCGCGCACTCGAGATCACCAATCAGGTGGACATGGTGAGTGCCCCAGGCTCCCCCAGCCCTGCCAATGCCCTAGGTCCTAACCCTGCTGCCCACAGCAGCGCAGTGTTGAGGTACAGTGCAAGGCAGTGCATGCAGGCAGTGGCTGCCAGGGGCACAGCTTTCCTCCCTGCAGTATCCCCTGCTCTTCATCCCATGCAGGGTAGCCCCAGTCCATGGGGTCCTGAGCCCACCCTCCCCTCTTCCCAGTTCTTCCAGCCCCTGGGCATCCGTGTGGCGCTGCTGGCGGTGGAGGTGTGGAATCAAGGTGACCCCATTGCTGTAGGACCCAGTGCCCGGGCCACGCTGGAGCGGTTCCTGCAGTGGCGCCAGACGGACCTGCTGCCTCGGCTGCCCCATGACAATGCGCAGCTGCTGATGTGAGTGGGGGTGCAGGGGTGGGACGTGCCAAAGGGCACAGGGACTGCGTGTCACCCGCAGAGGGGGCTGCATGTCACCCTTATGCCCGTGCTGTCTTCCAGGGGCACAGCCTTCACAGGCACAGACATAGGGATGGCATCCCAGGGCTCCATGTGCTCTGCAGCCCGGTCCGGTGGGGTCAGCGTGGTTAGTACCTCCCCTTCCCCTGCCCCAGCTGGGGCTCCCATGCTCCCCACCCCACACTGAACCCCCATTTTCTTGCAGGACCACTCCATTAGTGTCCTGGCTGTGGCCTCCACTGTGGCCCACCAACTGGGCCACAGCCTGGGTATGGGGCACGATGGGCCAGCACGGGGCTGTGAGTGCCCCGGCCCCTACCAGGACCGGAGCTGCATCATGGAGCCACCCACAGGGTGAGCATGCTGCAGGCAGGGTGCAGCATTCAGGCTCAGGCGGGTGCTGCGTTTGGGGTGGGAGGTTGCCCAGTTCCTCCACTCTTGCTTACAGGCTGCTCCCCCTGCCAGGCTGATGCCCGGGCTGAGCTTCAGCAGCTGCAGCAAGCAGGACCTAGAGCACAGCCTGCGCCAGGGTCGGGGCTGGTGCCTTTTCAATGTGCCAGAGCCCCGGAGCCTGGTTGGGCGCCCGCGCTGCGGCAACCGCTTCGTGGAGGAGGGTGAGGAGTGCGACTGTGGCCTGCAGGAGGTATGTGGCATGCTCTGGCCCCCGCTTCCCTCCCCACCGGCCCCTTGCTTATGGTGCCCCTCTGCCCACAGGAGTGCGCTGACCCCTGCTGCAATGCCAGCACCTGCCAGCTGCTTCCCGGGGCCCAGTGCGCCACTGGTGCTGCCTGCTGCCAGGACTGCCAGGTGAGCAGAGATGGGGCCAAGCCTGTCCTTGGTGGGGGGGGTCCTGGGCCTCTCTGTGGGGTGCAGCACCTGAGTATGCTGAGCAGCCCTGCAGAAAGCCCTGGGAGCTGCCTGCCCTGGCAGTGGGGCCAGCCTCTGATTCGCCCCCTCCCTTCTCCCCTCCCACAGCTGCGCCCAGCAGGCACCACATGCCGGGAGCCACGGGGAGAGTGCGACCTGCCCGAATTCTGCGATGGGCTTTTGGGGCACTGCCCTCCCAACGCCTACATGCAGGACGGGCAGCTCTGTGCGGGTGGCCAGGCCTACTGCTTTGGGGGTGTCTGTGCCACCTATACAGGGCAGTGCCAGCAGCTGTGGGGCACAGGTAAGGGGAGGGTGGGATGGGGGGCAGGAGGCTGGTTCAGGGCAGGCAGTGCGGTTGTCTCCCCTGGCACTCACAGCTCTGCTGTCCCGGTGCAGGTTCTGTCCCAGCCCCAGCTGCCTGCTTGGCCTCCCTCAATGCTCAGGGCAGTGAGCATGGGCACTGCGGGCAGCACCCCAACGGCACCTACATCCCTTGTGCCCCACGGTGAGTGCCCCCTCCCTGCTCTGCCCCCATCCTTCATCCGTCCATCCATCTGTCCATCCCCTTGATGTCTGTCCTGCAGGGATGTGGGCTGTGGGCGGCTGCAGTGCCAGGGGGGTAACGCCGCAGCTGCCTGGGGGAATGGGACCAGACAAGACTGCAGGGCAGCCCCCCTGCCCCCAGGCAGCGATGTGAGTGACCTGGCCATGGTGCTGCCTGGCACAGCCTGCGGCTCTGGGAAGGTGAGTGGGGCAGGGGTGGGGGCGGGTACAGCCGTGGCACGGGGGCTCCGTGCACTCTCCTGATGCTCTAATACCTTCACAGGTGTGTCTTGAGAGCCGGTGCCAGGACGTCTCCGTGCTGCAGGTGTCGGCGTGCCAGTGCCATGAGCATGGGGTAAGCCACAGGGCAGGGACCCGAGTGAGGCAGCTCAGGGGAGCCCCAGTGCCAGGCTTGGGCTCAGGCTCCATGTTGTCCCCCAGGTGTGTAACAACCTTGGGCACTGCCACTGTGAGCGGGGCTGGGCCCCCCCCAGCTGCGAGAGCCCCGGGCCAGGGGGCAGTGTGGACAGCGGCCCCCTGAGCATGGAGGAAGGTACAGCGGGGCAGGAGCTTCATTGTTGCGGGGGAGGTGTAGCCCGTGTGGTCAGCTTGCTGCCATCACGCCGGGTCCCTGCTGGGCACAGGGAGGAGAATGGGGCTTTGTGTGCGGCCCTGGGTCAGCCCTGCGGGGAGGCTGGCGGCTGGTGCCTGCATGTCCTGATGGGCTGTTCCTTGGCAGGGGGCAGCGCCGTGCCTGCCGCCCTGCTCCTCAGCGCCATCCTGCTCCTGGCGCTGGTGCTAGGGCTCTGCTACGCCAAGCGCGCTGGCCTGCACAAGCGCCTCTGCCAGCTCAGCAAGGGCACCAGCTGCCAGTACAGGTAATGTCCTTACCCCATGCTCCCCACAGCAGGCCACCTCCTCCATGTCCCTAGTGAACCTCGAGCAGGTCCAGGACCCCCCCCCATAGGGTCTGGGCACCAGGATGCAATACTGACTCTCTTCTCCCTGCAGCACCGAGGCCGAGACCCGGGTGCAATTCCTGGGTGCCGGAGTCTCAGCTGATCAGAGCCGGTAACATCCGTGCCGGGGGGGGCTACAGCTGCCGCCCTCAGCAGCTTCCTCCCCCCAGCCTGGGTGCAGGGCTGCCCTCAACCCCCGACCCTGCTTCTCAGAGGGGCCCGGTGGCTGCCCTCCCCATTGCTGTGCCCTGCCCTTGGGGTCAGTGTATCAAGCCCCCTGCACAGTCCCAGAATTAGACCTGGGCAGGGGGTTCATCTGGGGGTCTCTTCCTGGGGGCCCATGGAGGTCTCTGAGAAGCAGGATGCTGCTGTGTCCCATGGCTTGAGGCTTAACCACGCTGGTGGCTGGGTGTTGGGGTGCTGTGCTGTGCTGCGCTGTGCTGCGCCGCGCCGGTTCCCCGTCCTACCCTCCCTGGATATGCCCACCCAGGCTGGCCCAGTGCCTTTGGTCCTACATCAGGTGCAGGCATGGACTGCCCCTGTCACGTCCGTGCCCCGGGGTCAGCTTCCAGAGTGCAGGGGCCAGTGAATGTCCTCATCAGGCCCCACCTCTTAGAGCAGGGGCAGGAATAGTACCCAGGAGTCCTGGCTTGTGGAGGGACTGTCCCCGGCAGCCCCCCAGCTCAGGGAAAACCAGTGCCAGGCTTCCACTGCCCCATACTTGAACCCATGTCTCCCTGCAGGATCTCCCAGCCAGAGCTGCAGTGCCCCAGCCAGGCCCCCCCTGAGCGCCCCCGGCCCCCACAGTGGCGCCAGAGCACAGAGCTGCAGGTCATGCACAGTAGCACGGTAAGTGTGGGCCCCGCAGTGACCCCCACCCAGGGGGAACACCACTGCTGGGGCTGCAGGTAAGGTGGGGGTGTGGGGGAGCGGCACGCACGGCTGATGGGCTAGGGCGCCGTGACAGGGTCTGGAGGTAGATGCTACAGGTGATGGGTGCCAAGGGCAGGACGCTGTGCGTGATGGGGCTGGGGCTGGTGGGGGGTTGCCTGTGCTGGGGTCACAAGGGCTGGGTGTGCAAGGCTGTAGATGAAGGGGGTGAAGAGCCTGCGCCACAGGTGATGGGGGTGCCTTGGGTGCGTGTGATGGGGGGGCGATGGCATCACTGCTGCTGTGAGCTGGATGGAGTTCTTAGAGGGGCCCAGCAGCCTGCACCCAGCTCTGCCTGTGGCTCCCCGGGGGCCCAAGCCTGTGTGGCCTCGTTCTCCACATGACTAAGCAGACCCCAGGCCGGGGGAGGCTCAGCCCTCTCCACCAGACCAGCCCTGCAGCTGCATCGTGGCAGGGGGAGCCCAGCGCTGGGGTGGGGGCTCCCTAGCAGGCAGCACTGTCTGTGCCCAGTGTGGCACTGCCCAGTCAATGCCCACTGCCTTGTGTGGGTCCCCACTGTCTGCTCTTCGCTGCCTGGACCCATGCTGTTGCCCTCCCCGTGGGGGCTGCCCTGCAGCAGGGGTAATGAGCCCCCAAGCCCCCTGGGCACTGTCTGCACCTGCCCTGGTGCCTGCTGCTGCCCCCATGGTACCAGAAGGGCCCTGCCCAGACACTGGCCCTACTGTCACTTCCAGCCTCCTCGCTGTGCTCTCAAGGGACTCCCCCAGCAATGGCCCCGGGGTCCCTTCTCCCACCGGCTGCAGGCCTCGCTGCGGGTACCCTGTGGGACAGACCTGAGCTGGAGCCGGATCCCCGGGTGGGGGTTGGGGGTCAGCGCTCTGCTCTGGGCTGTGCCGTGGGGGGGTCTGTCGTGCTGCCTCTCACAAGCTGCATGGCTCGCACTGACCGCACGTCTGTAACTGCCGCTGCATGCGCCCGTCTGCCGCGCGTCTCCACCTTCTCTCTGCAGCCTGCCCCCCTCGGCGCCGCCCGGCCCGACCCGCCCTCCAAGCCGCTCCCGCCTGACCCGGTGCCTAAGGCATCCCAGGTAACGGCCCTCGGCCCAGCAGGCGCAGGGACACACCGGCTGCTCTCGTTTGTCCCATGAGGCTTCTGCATGACCCTCACGTGCATGCTCTCACCTGGCCGAGGGCGGGCGTTCGGGGGGCTCATCCCCCAGCTCCCACCACGGCGGATCCAGCTGCCTGCTCCCCAGGGTACCGGCTGCTCTAGGTACGCTGGGGTCAGACAGGGACAGGCCTGCAGGGCACAGCTGCCCCTCCCGCTGCTGTCCTGGCGCCAAACCCTCGCTTGTCCTGGACCTGACACCGGCTGCAGGACCTGGCACTGTCCGCAGGAGCACGGTGCTGGAAGCCTTCCCTCGTGTGGCCCCGGGCATCACTGCCCCTCAGTCTGCCAGCACCCAGAGCTCCCAGCCCCGCAGCACCCCCGGCATCAGCCCCCCCTCTGCCAGGCCCTGTGCTGGGAGGCAAGTCCGGCCCCTCCCTGCAGACCCCGCGGCCGTGCCGCCATCTCACTGAGCCTGCTCTCTCTGCCAGGCCAGGGGCTCGGACAGGCCACCCCCCCCCACGCGCCCGCTTCCTGCAGACCCTGTGGTGAGAGGCACTCAGGTAACCGTGGCACCACCGCGGGGCTGGTGACGGTGACAGTTGTACACACGTGTGGAGGGTCCCACCGGGGCAGCAGAAGGCAGCAGCACGGGCACAGGCAGGCAGGGTGCCCACATGGGCACACAGGGCAGGGAGGGAGCAGGCGATGGACTAGCTCTGTGCCCTAGTCTGGCCCTGGGCGCTCCCACCCTCCGTGGCTGAGGCCGGCTTCTCTCCGCAGGCTCCCGGTCCCGCCAAGCCACCCCCACCCCGGCGGCCACTGCCCTCCGACCCGGTGGGGGTCCTGGGCGAGGTGCCTGCGGTGCCTTCCTACGGCCCCCGCGTCCCGGTGTTGCCATCCAGGTGAGTGCTGAGTCCCTCGGCCGGGTCCTGCCCGGGGTGGGCGTCACGGCTGTTTGCTACCGCCTGTTTGATCTGTCCCCAGGCCGGCGCCCCCGCCCCCCGCTCCGGACCGCTGACGCCCCCGCGCCGCCCGGCTCGGCCCCGCCGCCTGCTGGACTCGCCGCCCTCCCGGGCCCCGTCCGGTCTCCCGCGCCCGGGGCAGAGCCCGTGGGCACCGCGGAGCGCTGTTGGCGGTGCTCTGCAAGCTGCAATAAAGGGGATGTGCACCGGGCCGGCGTCTCCTCCTTTGGGAGCCGGGCGGGCCTGACCGAGGGGACCCTGGAAGCCCAAGCGCCCGAGCCTGCCCGCATGGGGACGTCGGGAACTACATTTCCCAGCAGGCCGCGCGCGGCTGGGCATCATGGGGCGGGGCCAAAAGGAGGCTGGCTCCACCCTGTCCCGGGCTGGGATGCGCACGGACTGGCTCGCGGCTGCTCCGTGGGTGGGCTGTGAGCAACGCCCCCCTCTCCCCCTCACGGCGGGATCCCGGGCCTGAGCCTCCGCCTGCTCCACCCCAGGGCCCCACTCCCAGGGCCCCGGTGCTGAGCCCCCCGGAGCGGCTTGGGGCCCGGCGCCTCCGGCCCCCCAGCCGCGGGGCAGAGCCCGTGCGGGGGCGGCTTAGCCCTGCGGCCCCTGCCCCGGGGCCCGGGGCACGGAGCGAGCTGCTCGGGTCGCTGCACCGGGCGTTGCAGCTGCGCCGGCGGCCACCAGGTGGCGCCCCGGCCCCGGGGACGTGGTGCGGGGGCAGCCGGAGGGGGGCGGTGCCCCTTCGTCTCCTCCTGGTCCCCCCCGCCCGGTGGGGCCGGCC
>NW_017728904.1:1310791-1330739 GCF_001723895.1 Crocodylus porosus
GCAGGGACGAGAGCGCAGCGCCGGACGTCCCGCCGGGCTGGGGCAGGACCGAGCGTCCTGGGCCCCTCGCTCCCCACCGGCGAGGCCTTTTCGGGCCTGGGCAGCCGCTGCCCCCGCGCTCCCTGGCTGCGGGGTGCTGCTGCGACCCGGGGTGGGGCTGGCCGGCTCGCCGATCCTGGCCACGCCGAGCCCCCCCAAGCAGCAGAGCCAGGCACAGCCATGGGCAAACCAGGTGGCCGCCTGGGGCTCGGTCAGAAAAGGGGCCCAAAAATGGCAATTTAAAAATAATGATTATTGTCATTATCTCGGGAAGGGGGCACTGATGCGGTGCTGGTCCTGGGCATGCCAAGCCCCCTGGGCAGCTCCGGGCTGAAGCTGTTCTGGAGCCCGAGGGGTACAGGCTGGAGACTCCTGACATTGGGGCCTGGGGAGGGAGGGTCCTGCTCTACTCAGCCGGGACCCAGCCCTGCAGCCGCCCTGCTCCTCCCTGGCTGAGCTGACTCCACCCAGTGCCCCAGGGCAGGGCCGGGTGCTCTGGGTCTGGGTCCCCAAGCACTTGGGCCTGGCCGTGCTTAAGGCTGTGCCAGGTGGTGCTGCCCTGGGGAGCAGGGGCTGGCACGAGGGCCTGAGCCTGGGCACAGTGTGTGTGCTCGCAGCGTCTCTCATGCCAGTGCTTGGGGTGGGGCCTGCCTGCCTACCCCCCCACACCCTCCACCCTGGCTCCACCACCACCACCTTCTTCAAAGGCCTGGCTTTTCTCACGGGGCAGGGCTCTGAGGCGGGGAAAGGGTGTGCATGGCTGGGTAGGAGTGTGTCAGTGGGGAACCCCTGCCCCCGCCAAGCCCCTGACTGACCTGGCAGGGCAGGGCTGGGCTGGGCTGGCAGGGAGGCCTTGGTCTGTCCTCGAGGCACCCTGGGGTGGGGGGACTCTTGTCTGCAGCGCTGACAGCACGGCCGTGCGGGTGATTAATGTGCCGTCCCCTGCAACAGCTGCCAGGAATCTGTGTCTAGTGTAAACACAGGCTCTTCGCACACCAGGAAGTGGGGTGGGGCCCAGTGCCGCCCCCCAGCCCAGCAGCCTCCTTGTAAGCTGCTCCTTGCACCCCCTGGCCTGATCCCAGGGAGGGTGAGAAGCATCCCGTGACACTGGGCGTGTGGGGCAGGTTGGGGGGTGGTGCTGCCAGGGCACCCGTTCCCAGCTGGGAACCGTTGCCCAGTGCAGTCCCATGCTCCCTGGCAGGAGCTCTGAGCTTGTCCCCTCCCCGCAGCTCTGACCCCTGATCCGTGGGGCTCTGGCATCACCACTTGCCCAGGCAAGCCTGGATGCACTGGGCTCTGCCCACCCTGTGCTCCTGGGCCAGGAGCAGAGACTGGGTGTGTGGCACAGGGGAAGCAGGAGGCCAGGCCTGGCAGTCTGTGGGGGTCTACTGTGGGCTATCGGTGCTAGGGGTCAGTGAGCTCCTTCCTTCTCCTGGTCCCTGATCCCACATAGGGTAAGTTAAGGGCTCCCTGCACTGAGCCCATCCCTGGGCCATGTGGTGGCTCTGCCCCCTTGTTCCTCTCCCCCCCTCACCTGGCAGAGGGGTCTCTTAGCTGAGCTCCCTCATTGCTCCTGGTCAGGGGGGCAGGCAAGGTTCAGTAGTGCTGGCCAGTGGCTCAGCCCAGCCCCACCATTTGGGAGCCAGGGGAGGGTAGCCCCATCTCCCCATTGCCCCAGGCTGGTTCCTGGCCACGCACATTAAACAGGTGCTGGCCCCAAACTGCAGGTTACCCCGCCATAGGAATGCATGGGGCTGACATGGGGCCTGGCTGGGGTTCCCAGGACTACAGGACCTAGGAGCACAGGGGGGGACCAGTGGGACTTAGGAGCATGTTGTGTTTGAGCAACATCCTGTGGCTGTTCACAGTGTTCGCAGCGTGTTTGCAGGTGAGTCCCATGTGAGCTGTCTGCGTGCACACGTGTGTCGGCTCTGCCCCTGGGCCTGGCTGTGCTCTGCATATGCTTGTGCATGTGCATGTCCCTTTGGCCTAGTGTTTTTTTTGTTGTTTTTTTTGGGGGGGGGGGTTTGCATGTGGGGGGGAGTGAAGCTTGTTGCCGGGGGACAGTGTTGCCCCTGCCCCCCTGCTGGGGCATCCCAGCTGCCGGGCACGGGGAGGGGCAAAGGGGCCGCAGCTGGGGCCCTACGTGCTGTGTAGCCGGCCCTGCCTGCCTGCCTGCAGATGCATTCATTTCCACTGGGCTGAGGCTAATCGGAGCTGATGCCTGTTTGTTTGGAGAGGCCGGGTGCCCAGTAGCTGTTTCAACAAAGGCGGGGGCCGAGCTCCAAGGGGGTTGCTCCTCTCCAGGCGCTTGGGGCTACAGTTGACAGCAGGAAGGCCTGGGACCTACAACACCTCCACCCTGGAGCATGTGGAGGGTTAGGGATCCCATTTCCACCGCCCTCCAGGCCTGTGGCGGGGGGGGGGGGGGGCCTGCACTGCACTGCACTCCCTGGGGGCTGGTGCCCCTTCTTGCGGGTGGCACAAGCCACATCCCATGCTGTCCCCCTGTCCTCAGGCAGGCAGCCTCCAGTTGAGGCCTGGGGCTGCAGGGGGCATGGGGGGGGCAACAGAGCTGGTGGCTGGGGTGGGGGCCATGCAGCTGTCCGTGTGTGGGGCTCAAGCCTCTGCCCTCTGCTGTGCCCACCCATGGGGCTCTGGCTCTGAGCCCAGGCATGCAGAGGACTCTGCCCTGGTGCTGGCTGCCTGGGATGGCTTCATCACCTGGGGAAAAGTCCAGCGGGTGCTAAGGCCACAGGGTTTGTGGGGGGGCGCTCCGCCTCCACTGACCCCTGCCCCACACAGGTTCCTGCGGGGCGACTACACCGTCCAGGTTGCCATCAATGACTACCTGGACATCTACTGCCCCCACTACGAGCAGCCACTGCCTGTGGGCCAGCCCGAGACCTTCACTCTCTTCATGGTGGACCTAGAGGGCTACCGGGGCTGCCACGAGACACCCGGCGCCTTCAAGCGCTGGGAGTGCGCCCGGCCCCACGCCCCCTTCGGGCCCGTGCGCTTCTCCGAGAAGATCCAGCGCTTCACGCCCTTCTCGCTGGGCTTCGAATTCCAGCCAGGGGAGACCTACTACTACATCTGTGAGTGCCCTGCTCCTGCCCCACAGCACTGGGGTGGCAGGAACGCCCCCACCAAGTTGGACCGACCCCAGCTCCTGCTCCACCAGCTCCTGCTGCCCCTGCTAGGGGCTGCCGGGAGGATCTCACTGATGGGCCCTGGCAAGGGGAGGTACCCAGGGGGCAAGGCATGATGGGGTGATCTATTGCCTGATGCTCAGAGGGGAGTGGGCACTTCCTGCTGACACCCCCCACGGCCAAGCTGCCAGCCAGGAGCCCTGGGGCAGGTGGCTGAGAGCCCAGACTGCCCGGGGCTCCTTGCAGCTGGGGGTGCTGGGATGTCCTGACACCCCATGTCTACCTCCAGCCATCCCCTCTCCGGACAGTGCCGGGCGGTGCCTGCGGCTGCGGGTCTTCGTGTGCTGCAAAGTGACAAGTGAGTCCCTCAGCCTAAGGCGGGGGCGTCTCTGGCATTGGGCTCCCAGGGTGGGGGCTGCAGTGATGCCCAGCGTGTCTTGAGGCACGGGGGCTGTACAGGCTGCTGATGGGTTTGGGGCTCGGTTTCTTCCAGCCACAAAGCCCGTGACAGAAGTTCCCAGATCACAGCCGCGGGGGCGAGGGGAGCCAGGGGGTAAGTCTGGTTCAGGGAGGGGGCTGGAGGCTGGTGGAGGAGGGGGGTCTGGGGTGATGGGGCAGCTTGGTGACCTTTGCTATCCTTGTTCCTTGCAGCCCCCGGCCTTCCCGCTCCCAGCCGCGCAGACCCCTCCCGGCTCCGGGGCCAGGGCCCCTGCCTCAGCCTTGTCTTCCTTCCCCTCCTGTGGATTTGAGTCCGCGGCTGTCAGCAGAGGGAGAGTTCCTCTGAGACCCCGCAAGACGCTCCCCCCCAGATCAGCTGCTTTGCTCTGCCAGTCATGCACAGGCTGCTGTGGCTGACCCTGGGGCCTGCACCTCACAACACCCTGGGGAGTCGCCAGTGCCTGGGAGACTCTGGTGCCTGCATGTAAGAGAGCCCAGTGCTGGGGTGTGACAGTGAGGGGAGCAGTCTGTGCCCCAGGGTAGCTAAGGGCTGGGGCAGCAGGCAGGAGTCACTGCTCGGGGCCAGCCGGCTGAGGGTTCCTGGTGCTGCAGGGGCTGGGAGCAGGGATCTTGGGCTCAGGACCAAGTGTGAGACAGCAGCAGGGCTGAGGCTGTCCCAGAGCAGCCCCAGGCCATGGGGGTGGACTGGGCCGCATCCACGCTCTGACAGCGTCTCTCCCTCCTCAGGCCCTCCAGAAGCCCTGCCCAGACTGGACCGGACCGCCTCATGGCAGGGGCTCCCCAAGCTGCCCTAGAGACTCCAGCAGCAGTGCCCTGCGGGGCAGGGCCCCCCCTCCCGAGCCTCCTGGAGGGCTGGGGGCTGCCCCCAGCACGGGCCCAGCTGCATCTTGTCCTCGGCCGAGGACGCCCATGTGTCTTCCGCGAAGACCCGCTCCGCCACGTGCGCGGGGTTTCTGATCCATGTCAATAAAGCATTTGCAGGACCTGGGGCAGTTCCCACCTGGCCCTACTCTGCTGCCCCTGGGGCCCGGGCCCGGGCCTGGGCTGCTGGCTGCGGGAGCCCTCCCGCGCTCCCCGACCCCTGGGACAGGGCCTTTCACCGTAGTGCTTGGCTCTCCGCCTCCCCTCAGGCCGGGAGAGCCTTGGGGGATCTCTGGTGGGCGGAAGCAGCTGCTCGGAGCCCCTGGCCCTGGCGATGCTCCCTAGGACGCCATGCAGGTCAGCCTGAGCAGGCCCGGGAATGTCAGCAGCGCACTGCCCTGGAGCAGTCCTGGTGCTCGCTTCCCTGCCACAGCACCTAGCCCCTGGCTCTGTCCCCCACCAGAGTAAGGCCATGTAGCTCCTAGCCCCACACCAAGGGCCTAGGCTGAAACGGAAGGGGTTGAGCCCCAGCCTGACCAGTCCACACTTGCTGGAGCAAAGTAAGTGCCTTGCCTAGCTCCCTGCACTGGGAGCCCCACATCCCTTCCCTGGCTCTGGCATCCTGTGCTGCCCCTCAGTCCCTTGACGCCCCCCATGTCCACAGCGTCACGTGTGCAGGCAGCAGCCCCTTCCTTTTGCCTTGTCTGCAGAGGCCTGGGGGGAACTGGGCTCTGCAGCAGAGACCTGAGCTCCCCTGGGCCCCTGCCTGCTCTGCAGTTGCCCTCCCCCAGGACGTGGGCAGGTCTCAGGGAAGGCGGATACAGGCCTGGCCCCTGGCAGCACCAGGCACAGGAGGGGCAGGGCTGGGGCCTGGGCTGCCCCTGCCAGGCTGGTCCCGAGCTGGAGCCAGGAGCCCAGGGATTGCACTTCGCTCTGCACCGTCGCTGCGTGACCCTGGCCCCAGGTTGCTACCTCGCCCTGCCTGGCTGCCCTGAGCTGGGTGGTGAGTGGGTCCAGACCCTGCCCCAGTCCCCTGAGTGTGCTGGGCACCTGGTGGAGATGAGCAAGGGCTGGTACCCCCCGCGCCAGCGATGCTGGCACTTGCGCAGCTGCCTGCTGCAGTGGCGCCGTCACAACAGCCAGGTTTTATGGCTGCTCTGGAGCAGCCGCTCAGCACGAGGCTGGGAAAAGCCATCATGCTCCCCCCTCCCCCCCTCCCCAGCACCTTCATCCCTCCAGCTGGGCCGCCCCTGTCTGCCTTGGACCCCTGGCCCAAATCAGCCCCCAGGCATATGCCCATGGCTAAGGGGTTTGGGGTTTGGAGCAATGGTCCTGATTCTCCCTGCACCCTCAGTATGCTTCAAGCCATGCCCCTTCCCAGTTGGGGCATGGTGGGGGCTGCACGCAGGGAGCTCTAGGCATGGCTGGCCAGCACCGTGATCCAGTGCCTCAGGGGGCCTGGCACGAGCAACAAGGCGGCATCCCCTGCCCTTGCTGTGGTGCTGCTGGGGGCACCGGTGGCCCCCAGGTGCCCAGCGGCACAGCCCTGGTGCCCTGAGGGCAGCAGATGTGCCCACAGGCTCCTGGGGCAGTCGAGCCACAGGTACGGAGCCCCAAGACGGAGCCCATGTGGCCCGTGTCCTTGAGCTCGGGTGCTTGGTATTCTGCAGCAGCACCGGCGTCATCCCCGCCGCCTGCCGATGAGCAATGGCATCAATAAACGCTAATTGATGGCGCGGTCGTTCCAAATCAAATTCCCCATCCCCCGAATCGAATTGATGGCTCCGCGCCCCGCAGGCCGTGGCGGCCACGCTGGCATCTATTAAAGGAGTCGGCTCCATTCTCCTGAGCACGTCCCCACTGCCTCCCTGTGCCCAGAGCTAGCCAGACGGGGCCCAGGGCCTTGTCCTGGTGGGGGCTGGAGCCCGTCAACACCGCTGGGCGGCAGGGCACAGGGGCCAGGACTCCTGGGTTCTCTCGGGTCTAGAAGTGGAGAGGTGTCTAGAGGGTTGCAGCAGGGGGTCTGATCCTGGCTCACTGGCTGCCCTTGGCAAAATGCTGGGGTCACTCAGCCTCTGGGGGCCAGATCCCATTGCCTGCTAGGGTCCATGCAACACCGTGTGTCTGGGGCAGCTCCATGCTGAGCTGTGCCACATGCTTCTGGGGCGGCTGGGCATGGAGCTCCTGGGCTGGGGCCATGAGACAAGGCAGAAAGGCCCCAGCACAGCTGGGTGTGGATTAGCAGCAGGACCTCGCTGAGTGGCAGGGAGTGGCAAGGCTGTGGTGGGCTCTGTTCCCATGTGTGGGGATGGAGGAGCAGAGCAGGTGGTTCAGCTTGCGGCTGCAGACAGCCCAGGCAGGGTGCGAGTGCCACAGGGGTGGTCGCTGCCAGACCACTGCACAATCGGGGTGCTGGGAGCTGCCCACCCTGCCCCCAATGCTCTGTTTGCGGGGTGCCTCGGGGTCATGCTGTGCAGGGGGCTGCCTGGGGCCAAGCTCCATTGTCACTGCCCCCTGCCCCTCCCTTCCCCTCCATCGGCTGCACCATACTGACCTATCCAGGGCGTTGCTGCCTTGCCAAGCGCTGGCTGCAGCGGTGCTGAGTCAGCCAGGGCCCGCATCACAGCAGCAGCCCCTTGCACTCCAGCGGTGGGAGGGACACGTGTGTGCAGGTGTGTGCTGTGGACCCGCATGTGTAGATGTGTGTGTCTGTGTGGGCACGTGTGCACCTCTGCATCCATATGCATGTTTCCTGTCTGTACATATCAAGGCGTGTGCACGTTTGCGTGATGTAAGCACTCCTGTGTGTACAGACAGGATTGGGGCACGCGCACACCTGCTAGGTGCTAGGTGGCTTGGGAGCCGTGTGTGCCTGGGCTCTCCTTGGGCTGAGTCCTGCCTGCGTCTCACCTCCACGTCTGCCCCCGGTGGGAGGCACAGGGCAGGGGCAGCACCAGGTGGGTGTCTGCAGGACTGAGCATGCCCCGGGGCCCAGGGGAGCTTTCCCTGCCCTTCCTGGCCCCATCACCCTGCAGCCCCTGGCTGGGCTTCCTGGCTTGCTGCAAGCAGCTCTGGCTTCACCCCTGCAGCTGCACCTGTGCTGGCTCTTGGGGCGGGAGGGGGCAGGGCCTGGCAGAGGGTGCGGGACCACTTTGCTTTCATGTGAGGCTGCAATTTGGCCACAGGAAGCGCTTTGCACCTGCTGCTAATTCTCCCCCAGCAGCAGGGGCTATGGCTGGCAGGGGGAGGCCTGGTGAGGGGGCACGTGCCAGGCGAGCCCCTGATGCCAAGACCTCCCCATGGGCAAGGAGAAGAGCTCAGCCTGCCTCCCCCAGTGCAGTGACGTCAGCCTTGGCCCGCTGCTTGGCTCTGTGAGCTAGCGCCACGGGACAGCTAATTGCATGGGGAGGGACCGCGGTGGTTTTCACACCAGCTCACATGGATCCGGCTGCAGGGGCTGCAGCCCATGAGCATCCAAGAGACCCTGGGGTCCCACCCTGCCGTCCTCTCATGGCCTGGCAGCAGCCCACCCTCACTCCCTGAGGTGTGGCCTGGCTGCAGCAGGTGCTCTGCTCTGCCTTGGCCCCAAGCTCCTTTGTGGTGGGGCCAGGACAGCTCTTTGCCAGGGGCCCATGCTGGTACTGCGTGGCTGGAGGTGGCACTGCCTGGCCCTGCTACTGGATGGGTGCAGGATAGTCAGACCAGGTCCCTCACCCCTGCCCCTTCAGCACTGGGGAGCGGAGGCTGCAGCAGGCAGAGCACAGCCCTGCACCCCACCCTGCACACAGGGGCTCTGCCCATGGTGGGGTGGCTCTGGGACCACAGCAGCCTAGGAAGCGCCCCCCTCCTCCCTTCCCCCCCAGGCTCGCAGGCCCTGCCCCCCCTGCTAGTGCTGGGCGGGGGAGGCTGAGCTGCGCTGAGAGCATCCGCATCCGCACCGTGATGGGGAAATGGCTCCGTGTCACTATGGAAACGGGGCCTCCAGCTCCGTCGCCCACCAAGGGGAACGGATGAGCTTTTGCGTCCCGCACCCGGGAGAGGCAGGGGCAAGGGCAGCCCCACACAGGGGTCATGTGCCTCACACCCTGGGGCCTTGCTGCGCCTGCCCGCTTGGTGCCCTGCCCATGGCGCTGAGCCTCTGATGAGCCAGCTGCCCCGGGGCCCTGGCAGTTCCCGTCCCCCCTGTGCCCAGTGTCTCCGTGCCCTGCACCAGCCCTGTTGGCTGTGTCCTTAACCCCTGCCACCGGGCACCCCTGGAGGGCACTGTGGAGCTTTGCATCAGCACTGGCACCCGTCTGGGGCCAGGCAGACCCCTGCCCCAGGTACATGCCAGACTCCTGAGCCCATTGCCCCGGGCAGGGCTAGGGGCTCCCTGTGGACAGCTCTGCTGCCCCAGCCCCGTGCGGCGCCGTGGCCGGCTCAGAGGGGCGGCTGCTTCGGCTGCTGCCTGCCACCTGCCGCGGAGTGTGGTCAAGGTCATCACTGCGCAGAGCGCTCAGCAGGGGCTTCGGAGAAGCTGGCCGCGCCAGCTCGTTATCCCAGCCGCACGCGCCAAGCTGCGCCTGCCATAGCAATGAGGGCCAGAGACATGCATGTGCGCCTGCATGCGGCACGGACATGCACTGACACACGTGTGCACATGCTAATGCAGGCCAGAGCTGCCGAGGTTGATATTGCTGTAGCAGCAGACTGGGAGCAGTCTTGGCCCTGGACAGAGCCCCCGGGCTGGGCTGCAGCCCCTGACCCCGTGGCCCCAGCTCCACACTTGGGCAGAGGCCCCAGCAACCAGGGAGGCCTGGCTCCGAGCCTGCTCCTTCAGCCCCTGCACCCCGCTGCCCTCCCAGGCACTGGGGGTGCAGGTCTGGGGCGGGGACAGCTTCTGCCTCCTTCCCTCCCTTCCTGGTGGTGCCCCCGCCCCCACTGCCGGCTGTGCTCCAGCCCCGGCGTGAATGCCCGCCTGTGGCGGTGCCGGGGGAGCCTTCTCAGCAGCCTGTGCCGGCCAATTACTGCTGACAGGGTCAGCGTGGAGGGCACGGCTGTTATCTCTGCCTGGCGCGGGGCCAGGCCAGCACACAGCTGGCAGGGCGGGGAGTGAGCGCCGTGCACATGCATGCCTGTCTGTGCCTGCACCAGCTGCACATGCATGTGCACATGCCCTGCCCATGGGACAGTGCACGCATGTGCATGGGTGTGCCAGCAAACACAGCACCACTCAGGGCCAGGGTGATGCAGTCCGTGTGCCTGTCTGGGCATGGCTCTCTGCCACTGTCCTGCTGTCTGTGTCTGTCCCTGCCCACGCGCATCTGTCTGTACACAGCTTTCCCGTGTCTGTCTGCTTGTCTGCTTGTCTGAATGCTTGCCTGCCTAGTCCATGCATCTATCCACCTGCCTGCACATCTGTCTGCCTCTGCCCATGTGTCCAGCTGTCTCCCCCCCACCACTACCACACAATGCTCCTGCAGTGCAACTCAGCACTGCCCTTCGTGGCTTCAGCCTGATTCAATCCATGGATTCATCTGTGCTGCTTGTGCCAACTGCTTGCTGAGAACTGCAGAGCCCTGGGCAAGGCAGGGGCACAGCCCCTCAGGCAGGGGTGGTGGGGGAGAGTGCCTGGCACCCCAGGGAGCAATGGTGTGCCCCCCACCCCCGAGAACAGCTCTGGGCAGGCGCTCAGCCCTGGGTTCCCCCCTGTGATGCACTGTGGGGCAGATCCTGGACCCCAGTGGGGTTGGGAACCCTGGCAGATGGGCTGCAGCCAGGGGCAGCACAAAAAACAGCCCTCCCAGGGGCAGCAGCAGGGGGCTGGAGGCAATTTCCTGTGGAGAGGGAGAGCAGGCAGCCAGGGGTAGGGGATGGTTCAGCTCTCTGCCCCCCAGCCTGCTGCTGGGAAAGACCCCAGGAGGGTCCATGGGGGCAGTGCCAGTGCTCTCCCTCTACCCAACACTCCCATGCATGCTCAGCTTCCAGCCAGGAAGGGGTTAATGATAGGCTGGGACACCGGTGCACACATGTGTCCCAGCTCTGGGCTGAGGCCCCTGGGAAAGGGGAGATCTCCAGGCTACAGAGCTGGGGGGAGGGAGAAGCAGTAGCAATAGCTCAGGTGGATGCGAGCAGGGATGGAGCAGGGGGACAATGGGGCTAGAGGCCATTGAGCTGCTCTGGCTTGTTCTGCCCTGAGCTTCTGGCAGCCCCTGGCTGGAGGGTGGGACGTGGCAGGCCCTGGCCAGAGGCGGGTGCTGGGTGCCCTGAGGCAGAGGGTGGGTCCCCAGCCAGGAAGCCTCAGGGATGGGCGCAGCTGGGGAAGCCCAGCTATTGGCTAACAAGTGCCTGGGGGTCAACCAGCCTTCACCAGAGCTGGCCAGCCCCCAGGGAGGGTGAGCTGGTAGCCTGGCCCCACTTGTGCCCTGGCCCTTGCTCTGCCCCAACACAAGTAGGGCCCAGTGTAGGGCTGAGAGCTGGGGGTGGCTCAGGCCCCGGGGACCTGCCAAACCACGTCATTGCCCACTCCGCTGTGGCTGGCAGCTCCCAAAGCACCCAGGATACTGCCCAGGTGCCCAGGTGGTGAGGGAGTGGCCCACAGTCCCCACCCTGGAGAGGTGCAAGCTGAGCTGGGGGTGGCTCCCGGCTGTGCTGGGCCCTCTGGGGGCATTTGCATGTTACTGTTGCCACCTGGGTCTCCCAGCTGCCCTCTCTGGCACCCCCAGGAACTGCCACTAATTGGCTCCTAACGGGGAGATGGCTCCTGGGCAAAAGGAAAGCCAGAGCACAGCGAGGCCTAGAGCCAGCAGGCAGGACACGTGGGATTGGGGCGCTGCAGGGAGCTCTGGACCCCTGTGCCCCCCTGCAGACCCTCCCTCCCAGCTGCCCATGGCCCCAGAGGTGCATCCAAGGCCACGAAGGCCTGCAGCATCAGCCATGTCCCAGAGCTTCAGACCTGCCACAGCTGCTTGCCAGGCAGGAGGCAGCCGTGGTGGGTTGGGTGCTGGCCACCTGAGCTGTGCGCCTCGCCCAGAGCCTCCTGCCCTCAGGCCTCTAATTGGTTTGAAATGGAGCCGGGTCGGTCCCAGGAGTCTTTACTGGCACGTGCCCAGTTGGCACCAGTGGAGCACAGCCGCGCTCAGCCCTGGCACTCGGCAAGGCAGCCCCAGAGAGTGGGGGAGAGGCTTGTGTGCCTAGCATTAACCCCTCCTGTGCCAGGCTCACCACTGCATCAGTGGCCAGGTGGGGCTCTGGGTGCTGGCGTGGGTCTGTGCCCGTTGAGGCAGTGCCCAGGGCAGAAGCGCAGCGTCCCTGCTAGCTGCAGCAAGGGTTCCCAGGTTCCCTGGGGAGTTGCCAGGGACCAGGACTTCTGGGTTCTTCCCCAGTGCAGATCCCTGGCAGGCTGGAGCCTCCCTTGATGCACCCATGGCTGGGAGCACGTGCATCCAAGTGGCCATGGGCTACAGGGCATGGGGTTCCCATGTGCATAAGGGTCCCAGCCTTGTGGGGGAATGTTTGCCCCTGCCCTGTTCCCACCACCCTCCGCCCTGCCCGGCTGATGTGGCGCGAGCTGCATCCTGGCCGGCCCGTGGCCAGGAGCACTCACAGCAGGAAGCGGATCGATGCCCTGAATTATTTAGCACAGGAGTGAGTGGGAGGTGGCCGTGACAGCAACGCCGGAGCAACGGCCCCGTGGGGCCACAGGGCTGTGTGCCCCTCCATGTGCCAGGCCTGGGGCCACATGGCAGTGCCCCCTCCCCCCAGGTGCATCTTGGTGATGGAAAAGCGGGGCGCCAGGTGCCAATGCCAGGCTTGGAAGGCTTTGGGATGTGACATGCGTGTGCTCCATGCACGTGCTCCATGCGCCAAGGCTCTTGTGTGCATGCATGTGGTGGTGTGCTGCTGGTCCCCCCATGTGCACGTGCACAGGTCTGGACCCTCCCAGTTGTCACTCCAATCCCAGGGAGCTGAGATCCCCATGGGACCCAGCCCTCATGTGCTGCATGCCTGTGGGGGCCACAGCTCCCACCTCAGTAGAGCCTGGACCTTCCAGGCCTTGGGGCCCCCATGCACGTGACAGCCCCCCCAGCATCCAAGCACTGCAGGGTCACGATCCTGCTGCCTCGCGGCCTGCAGGCTTCCCCAGCTCTGCAGCGGCGGATGGGACATCCATCACAGCCGCGCCCCAGCTGAGCTGCCGTGGCGAGCGCTGATCTATGGCCACATCCCCCATGCGCCCGGCCCCCTCCGGAGCCGTTTATGAGCACCGCATTATTAAACCTGCCCCACGCCATCACTCATGGTCCCAGCACGGCTGATAAATATTGCAGGCCCTGAATCTCCTCACGCACCATTCGGTGTTTCTGAGCCGCCCATGAGCACCCAGTAGCAATGAGCTCGTTGTCTCCTGCGGGGGGGCACAGGCCCTTCCTGCACCACAACCCAGGCCTGGCCCCAGCCAGGACAGGCTGTGCTGGGGGTCCCAGCAGGGCAGAGGGTGCAGCGGGATTTGCCTGCCACAGCCCAGCACAGGCCTGAGCCTGGGAATCCTGCAGGAACCGGGACCTGGGTTCCACTTCGGCTCTGGGCACATGCCCCTGGCTGCCTCCGTTTCCTGCCTCAGTTTCCACCCCCAGCATGCTTGTGCAGATTAGCGTGGTGATCATGTAGCAACAATGGTGAAAGGTGCTGTATCACCACAGCACAGGACCATCTCAGTGCCAGCCCTGTGCCCAGCCCCTGCCAGCCCAACCCATGGCTGCAGCCGTCCCCCTGCAGCTGGGGGCACAGTGGGGAGGGGGCACCTGCGCTGGCTGACAGGGTCTGGCTGCCCCAGCTCAGGGCTTCCTGCAGGTTCTTGCTCCTGGCATGGCCATGTGAGCATGAGGGCCTGGGCAGTGGGCTGGCCTGGGGGCTCCTCTCCAGGGTGATGCCCCGTGCTCATCCCTGGTGCAGCCCAGGCCAGGCTCTCCCTCCTCCCCAGCTGCTGTGTCCGGGCTCCCGCGGCTGCTAATTACAGCGTGATCTATGCATGGGAGTGGGATATTGATGCCGCCTGTCACCCGCCAATTGGATTAGCGTCACTTAGACACCGGTAATGGGCGGCTCGGAGCTGTGCCGCTGGGGCTGGTGCAGGGCTGCTGCTGTGCTCGGGGGTGGGGGCAGGTGACAAGGGTCCAGGGCCAGGGGCGCTGACCTCCCTGTTCCTCAGCTTCTGGGGCCTGGCGCATGACCAAGTTCAGTGCCTCGCTCTGCTTCTCTGTGCGCACCTGGTCATGTGCCCTGGCACCCCTGCCTCTGCCCAGCCCTTGGCTCCAGGCTCAGCCACCCCGGCTATTCAGGCAGTTGCATCCACTCTGCCGGTGCCCTTCACTCCTGCCTGCACTTTACCTTGTGCACCCAGACCCCCACCTCCCTGCAGGGCAGGTGGACACCGGGGCCAGGCAGCTCTGCCCTCACTCCCACCCCCGATCCCAGCCATCCGTCTGGCTGATCCCTGCTGAGTCCCTGCAGTTGCGCCAGGGCCGGACGGGCGGCAGCTCCATCTCTCTTCACACCTCGCCTGGCATTTCCTTGGAAGCAACTCACAGCCATGCCCACCAGTGCCTGGCACCGTACCTCCCCCACCGAGCCAGCCCCATGCTTGCTCCCAGTGCAGTCACAGCCCTGAGGGTGGCCCCTGCCATGTGCCACCACATCTCAGTCAGAGCAGGCAAAGCCCCTCTTATGCCCCCAAGCAGAGACCCTCAGCCCCCGATCAGGGAGCAGGGGACAGTGGGAGCCCGGACTCCTGGGTTCCCCTCATGCTGCCCTTGACCCTACCTGTGGCTTGGGGCATGTCCTGCCATCTGCCTCCTCACCCTCTCCTGTGTCGGTCTGGTTGGCAGGAGGCCGCAGGGCCAGACCTGCCCACCAATGCCCTGGTCCTGCCGTGCGGAGGGAGGCCCCGGGCCGGTCCTGCCCTGCAAAGAAACAGTCAGTCACGGCTGGAGCCTACAGCTGGTGGTGCACCACGCCGTGTTCATGGCTGCTCTCAGCCTAGCTGTGCGCACTGCCGGCCCCAGTGCTTGGTCATCCATCACCGCCCCATCACCGCCGCCTCCGTGCCGGCTGCTGCTGTAGCCTCCAGGCCTGGGCCCTTGCTCTTCCCTGATCCCTGCAGCCTCTGCCCATGGGCATGTGGGAGCAGGGGGCAGCTGAGGACTGCACTCCCAGGGCAGCAGCCCAGATGCAGGGAGTCGCTGGCTGCAGTCGCATCTCCTGGACCTTGGTCCTGCCGTCTTTGACCCTTGGTCGTGAATAGGACATGGTGGTGGTGCCCTCCCCCTGCTCTACACGTAGAGGGGGGCTGCAGGGCGAGGGGTCTGTCCAGGCAGGGAGGGTCCTGTCGGCAGGATGCTGCAGCAGTGCATGCACTAAGGGGCCGGGAGTGGGTCGCTGGCCCTGCACACACAGCCGGTCACGGGTGATACCCTGAGAGAGTGGCACTTCTAGCCCACGACTCCCAGAGCTCCGGCGCCTGTCTGTCTGCTCATCTGTACCCCCCTCCCCGCACCCTCATTCCCTCTGCTGCGCTCCCCCGCAGTGCCATGTCTTGCCCAGACCCCTCGTGCTTGCTGCCAAGGGTCTGGCAGGGCCACTTCCTGCAACTGCCCTGCAGCAGGGGTGGGGACAGCAACTGCCCTGCAGCAGGGTGTCTGTGCCATGCGTGGGTGTCTGTGCTGCCCCGTGCTGTGCCCCATGCTCTCCTGCCTCCCATGCCCTGCAACATCTCCTGCGCGTGCCCATCCCTGGCCTGTAATTTAGGGCTCTTGTCAGAAATCAAATTAGCGGCGGCAGCTGCTCGCATCGCAGGCGCAGGCCGCAGCCGGTGCCGTGCGTCGTGATTATCCATACTGACAAGGCCCCGCGTCGTGCCTCATCCATCACGCGGCCCTTCTCCCTGCCACCATGTGCCCCCCCCCCCCACTGGAAGGGGCCATGGCCCCCCTCTGTGGGGTACAGCCGGGGCCAGTTCAGCGTTGCCAGGGGACCTCCTGTGTGATTGGCCCTGTGCAGCATGTTTGCTCGCAGCAGGACACCTACCCATGAAGGGTCATGGCTTGACATGGTGGCTCCAGCGTGCCCTTGGCCTGGACATGGGCTTCGTGGGCCCCCGCAGCACAGTGTGAAATCCCCCCCATGGCTCTGGGCTCTGGCAGTTTCACAGCCAGTCGCATGAACCTGATTTGCTCCTGTGTGCTCATGGGGAGGCTGATCCCCTCTGACAGGCTGCGCTGGGCCGTGGCCACTCGGGCAGAGGCGCCCATGCACTGATAGCTCTTGCGTCCTTCGTACCCCTCCTCTGGGGCGCAGTGCGGTCAAGCTCCCTGGCCATGAGGTCGAATCAGCCTAATGTATCAGGCCCATGTTCTCTCGCTGCGCAGACCTCCCCTGCAGCCCCTGCACTCGCCAGGCACAGCCCCTGAGCCCTCTCCCCACATCGAGTGAGGGCCCTGTGCTGCAGCCCTGAGTTCCTGCTCTTGGCATGGCCTTGCGCCCCTGGGCATGCCCTGCCCCTACCCCGCTCACTCCAGTGCCACGGAGCACCAAGGCCCCAGCTGCGCATGGAGGGTCTGGGCACCAGGCCTGCCTCTCCCTGCGCTTCTGACCTCCCCCGAGTGCCAGTGACCTGGGCCCTCTCAGACTCGACCCCCTCGGGGTCCCTCTCCCAGCCCCTCCCCATGCCCCAGCTGTCTGCGACTGTGAGGACTCCTTGCCCTGAGCCTGCAGACAGCTTGGTGGGGGGAGCTTCCAGCTCCACTCATCCCCCCAGAGTATCACACTTCATCGCTGCTTGTCACCAGGTAAACACTGAACCCAGCGCATGCCCCAGACCCCGCTTTTGCCCAGGGCTCGGTGCCCCCACCCCCCAGTGCTGCATGCTCCCCCCCACATCTCGCATGGCTGCATCAGGTGCTGGGGAGTCGCCGGGTGCAGAGATGGCTGAGCCTGTCTGCCTGTGGCGCCCGGGTGCGGGGCTAATGGAGCGTTCTGGATGGGTCTGACGTGCGCAGGGAGCTCAGATGCTTCCTGATTTGCATTCTCTCTAAATACGGCTGCAAAAGCTTCCCCGCCGCCAGGTGAAGGCAGCTCCTGCTGCAGCCAGCAAGGGGAGTGAGGCTGCCCCTGGGCCACAGCGCCAGCTCTGGGGCCATGGCCTGGCCTGGCTCCCACCAGCACTGGCCAGGCAGGTCCCAGGCAGCCCCTGGAGTGCATTTGCCCCTGGGCAGGTGGACTGGATCCCTCTGGTGCCTGCCTGATCTGGTGCCCTGAGGCAGGCAGTACCTGTGAGCGAGCCCGGCTCTTCCCTGCTCTGACCAGACTCAAAGCTGGGGACGTCAGATCCTCCCCGGCCAAGCAGGGGAGATGCCCAAGGCTGCTCCAGCGCCTGGGTGCTGAAGCCAGGACTCCTGGGTCCCATCCCCAGCCAGGGCGGGTGCTGGGGGGCACTGAGGGTGTTGCAGATGCGAGGCTGAAAGGCGCCCCCCAGCCCAGCCCCATCCTGGGCTCCTGTGCAAGGCCAGGGAGCCCCAGGGCCGGGATCCCTTCCCCTCCGGCAGGGGTGGGCGGAGGGCCAGGCACCCAGGCCCCGCTGGAGCCGGCTGAGCCGGGAGCTGGCAGACATGCTGACACGGCGCGACCATCCGTGAGGCCTTCATTCAAATTTAAAGACAGACACATGGATAAAAGTGGAAACGGGAAGTGGGAGCAGAGGAGGCTGAGCCTGGAGCTGCATTCAGGGGCCAGGACTGCCGCCGCGCCCAGGCCTGGTGGGGAAGGCTGCTGCATCCTGCACGACAGGTGAGGACCGGTGTTGGCACATGGGGGCTCCATGCGGGGCACGGTCTGTGGGGCTCCCCACACCCGCTAGGAGCAGCATGACAGCCCTTGTGCACGTGTGTTCTGCTGCAGGGTTGGGGGGCCTGGCATCAGCAATCCTTTGCAGGCGTGCACACATGTGTTCCCATGAAGCTTGTGTGACAGCACTTAGGCTACATGCAGAGGATCGCATGTGTCCTGCTCACATGCATGTCCTGTAGTGTGTCCAAGCACGTCAGCACACCTGTCGCTCCCGCAGCCTCTGGCGTCCATGTATGGCCTAGGCCTGGTCTGTGCGGCGTGCCACGTGTTTCCCATGTCCCACCAGACACGTGGGCCTGGCTCTGCCTGGTGGGCCACAGCCGCATGTTGTGGCGTGCAGGGCGTGGTTGGTGAATATTTCATGCCCTGCATTTGTGCAGCCCTTGGCCCCCCCGCTGCCCGCTCCATGTTTATTTATTTAATGAATTATTCACCAGTTCTCCCCCGAACGCTGGGCTGGTCGTGCACAGCCCCCCGCGGCCCCCCCAGCCCGCCCGGCCGGCCATGATTTATTGAACGCTGTCTCTCCTCCACGCTTGCAATGCTCTGTCACAGGAAGCCGTGCTTAATATTTAATCAGGCCCGGAGCAGCTGCCCAGGCCCCCCAGCAGCCCCCAGCCCTGGGGAGCAGGGGTATCCCAGCCCCACACAGGCCCTAGTGCTCTGCCCACCCCATGGGCTCACGGGCGACTGCAGGGGATGTGGGTCAGGGCCTGGGCAGGGAGGAGAGACAGTGTCGCTGGGGTCACAGCTGGGGTTGGCCTCAGCCCCTCGTGCCCAGGCCCTGTGCCAGCCCCTCACCCCCCCAGCAAGCAGAGCAGGCCTGTGGCACTGGAGCTCCCCCAGTGACAGGTACTGGGGTGGGAGCCAGCTCCTGGGAGCCTTCCCGCACGTGGGAATGGAGCCGCCTGCCACGACGTGGGGAAATGATTCAGCCCGTGACAAACAGCCTCCCCCTCACGGGCGCACAGCCAGGCCTGGGGCCCCGCCGGGCAGCGCAGCCCCCCTGGCTTCTCACAACAAGGCTGAGCGCAGGGCTGGGCACTGCCAGGGCACCCATCGCTGCTGGCTGCACCAGGCCGAGGGTGCGACATGTCGCCGCGTGGATACGTGCTGGTGCCTGTCTGCGCATTGCTGTGTGTAGGCGTGTTTCCGCGCTCCGTGTCTGCGTGGGCAGCAGGGCTGTGGGTGGCGCGACGGCTGCAGGCAGGGGGCTTCTCTCCCATTGCCATGTGGAGCTGGGGGGGCAGCATGTGAATGTGGGGGGGCAGGGCGTGTTGGAGGAGTGTCAGGGGCATGAGTGGCTGTGTGAAGGCATGTCCTCCTGCAGTGGCGCGTTGCGTGGAGGCATGTGCGGTGCCCAGTGCCCAGAGAGGCCGTTGGCTAAGATGACCCCTGAGTCTGAGGGGCCAAGGGGCGGCTCCATGCTGGGCCATGCGGGGGGTGGCGCAGCGTGGCGAGCCCAGGATGGCGTGTTCCTGGAAGCTGTGGCTGTGTCATCAGCCCGGGCACTGCAGTGTGTGCATTGGGGTAAGGGGCTCAGCAACCAGTCACCTTGCCTGTCCCATTCAGCCCACCATGTGCACCCAGACCAGGGGGCCTCTTGCCAGTCAGGGCTGAGCCGCCCCCAAGGGAAAGGACCCTAGCCCCCAGGCCCACTGCTTGCACCCAGGCCCCAACCAAGCAGCTGCCCTGGGGAGAAGCCAGTCCCGGCCTCGGGGTCCTACTGGCGCTGCCCGGCCCCTTCCCCGTGCCCTGTGCGCTCCATGGCGCTGTTCCCCAGGCTGCCCCGCACCTCCCAGCTCTCTGCGCTCCCCCTGCTCCCCTCCCCCTCCCCTCGGTGCTTCAGAGCCTTTTTCACATGTTGTATTTTCTTCACTTCACTTCTTCAGATGAATAATTAATAAAGGCTTTTTTGGTCTTCCTTGTTGTCTCAGCAGCTGCCTGCCCCCTCCCCGTGGGGCCCGATCCCCACCGCACGCGCCGGGCACGGCGGCTCGCGCCGTCACAGCTCCTGGCACCCGAGGGGCCACAGAGCTCCCGGCCAAAACTGACACCACGGACGGGGGCAGTGGCACGCTGCGCTGCTGGCCCCGTCTGCCTGAGTGGGACCCGACACAGGCCGGACCCAGGACCGGGCTGGGGCCCGTGGGCTGCGTTTCAGCTGTGCCCGGTCCTGCTGCCACGTGGGCCGGACGCCACAGGAGGCTGGCGCTGGAGTGGCAGCCCCGTGCCCAAGCAGGGGCTGGCATGGAGCGCAGGGCTGGGCCCTGGGATGAGCCAGGGCTTTGGGGGCAGGAAGTGCGTTGGCCCGGGCTGTGCCACCGCGCCCACGGGAGATGCCGTGTCCCAGGGGAGGGAAACCTGCCTGCCCCGACACGGTGCCGGCACAGGCAGGTCTGGGCTGGTGGCGCCAGGGCTCAGCCTCCCCTCCCTGCCCGGTGCCCACAGCACAGCTGGGCACGCCCGAGCCGCGGTCCTGGGCGCTGGCTCGAGGAGGGCCGGCTCTGCCACCGCCGCGCCGCGCGCCCTGGCCACGTCCCTTCCCGGGGCGC
>NW_017728904.1:1331190-1347287 GCF_001723895.1 Crocodylus porosus
CCATGGGGCCGTCCCCCGTGCCCGGGGCCCTGCGGCTGCCCCGTCGCGGGCATCCTGCTGCCCTGGGCCCGCCGGTGCTGAGGGCTTGCTGGGCCCGCACCGGGCAGGAACCGCTGGGGCTTGCAAAAGCGGCTCTGGAAACGGCTGGCGAGGCAGTCGGCGGAGCCGTGGTGCCCCGGAGCACGCAGCGCCTGTGGCCCCCAGCGCACTCGGGCCTCCTGCCCTGGCGTTGGGGCGGGGGGAAGGAGCGCCCGCCTGCATTGCCATGGCGGTGCTGGGTGCCCGCTCTGCCCGTCGGCGCAGGCTGGAGCGCGGCGTGGGTTTGACGCAGGCGTGGGCGTGGAGCGGGCAGGTGGGCTGGGCGTCCGGGGGGTGTCTGCTGGGCCGGGGGTGCAGGGTGTCTCCCAGTTATGGCAGCACGTGAGCGACTGTGCAGCCTCCCCCATGCCCCTTGGCCGAGCTCGCGCCTGGGCCCAGCACCCCAGCGTCCTGCCGGTCCCAGCAGGCCCCCCCCCATCTTTGTGCACAGAGGCAGTGTCCCTGGGCAGCTCCTCGCCTGCATTGAGATTGTGTCGTGAGGCGGAAGACCAGGCCCATAAATCGCGCGTGTGTGTGAGGCGCAGCACAATGGCGACGGGGCAGCTCGCCCCAGCCGTGGCCTTTCCCGGGGGCCCCCTCTCCTGCCAGGCCCGGGTACCCAGTGTTGGACCCCGGCTGTGCCACCCGTCACATCCCTGGTGGTTTCCTTGCCGATGCCCTTGTGCCTGGCGGGCATACAGTGCCCAGAGCCAGTGGCGCAGACCGGCTCAGCCTGGCGCGTTCTCCGGGGGCTGCGTGGGCAGGCGTATCCCCTCCCTTGTCTCCTGCGGGAGCTGAGCGGGCAGAGCTGCTAGTCTCCCCTGATTCGGTCCCCAACTGGGGGCCTGATGCCGATGCCAACCCCTTTGACACCAAGGGAAGAGGGGAGGGGGACTAGGTGCGTGCCGCCGGGGTGCCAAGGAGGTCAGGGTGTAGCCAGCACCGCCCCGGTGTGCCCGACACAGCCCAGCGCCAGCGCGAGCGGCGGGGTGGGGGTGGCTGCGGCAGAGCCGCGTCCCGGGGACGCCGGAGCATTGATATTTATTGCCAGGCAGTGCGGCAGTTTGGACGCCACCACCGGCGCGAAGCGTCTGGATGAGACGTGAATTACGGGGGAATTAGCCTCCCAGAACTGCAGCGCGTGTGTCCCGGCAGCCCGCACACGCTGGGCCCGCCAGGCTCCCTGGTGGGGGGGGTCGCGCTGCACTGCTTCCTGACCTGGGGGCCAGGCCTTGCGCACCCAGCGCCTCCCCCATCCTCACCAGGCGTCTTGCTGCCAGCACGCCAGGCCATGGCAGAGGGCAGGCCACGGCCCCCGCCCCACGTGTGACGGGGCCTGCTGCTCTCCCAGGGGCAAGACCCAGCGAGGAGTCTGGGCCACAGCCCCCAGTCCTGGCATCATGGGCCAAGGGCACAGCTCTGCCATGTGCTCACTCTGGCAGGGCCCACGCCCTCACACCCTTCAGCACCAAGCCTCGCTCAGCCAAGTGCGGAGTGGCCTTTGGCCCCTGCCCTGGAGCTGCTAGAGCCATGCTCCCTCCCCTCCCGGCTGCCCAACCCCACCCCACCCTTCCCTGGTGCCCAGTTCTGGTCCTCGGAGCCCCTACTTTCCAAGCCCCCAGTGTCCCCCATGGCTGCATGGACAAGGCCCCCCACACCAAGGGACGCATCAGAGCCACGTGCAAGATGCTGAGAGGTGTATCTGGGTTCTTGGGGATGGTACCAGCATCCGTGCGTGTGGCAGGGCAGGTGTCTGCCAGGCCCCTGGGTGCATGGGGGGAGGGTCCTTGCTCCCCTGCTGTCTCAGTCCCACCCACTGCATCTGGCATGGGGAGGAGCTGCCTGGAGGTGCCAGGGCAGTAGGCTGGAAGGGACTTGGGGGCAGCCATCGGGACTGAGGCCGCAGAGCCAGGGTTGAGGAGGGCAGGGCAGTCTGTGCCCTCCTGCCCATGTCTGGTACAGGGTGTTGCTGGCTGCTCTGTCTGCCTTTCCCTCCAGGCAGGAATGGTTTGGGGACAGGGCTGTGGCGTGCAGGGTTGAGGGCTGGGGCTGGGTCCCAGAGGGGGATCAGTAGGAGCTGGGAGGTGGGGGCGCAGGTGTTGGGGCCCAGCGGAGGGTGGGATCCTGGTCTGTGGTTCCCGTGCTTGTCTGAAGCCAGCCAGGGGGAGATGTAACTTTGCTGCCTGGCTAAACGTACGTCTGCCCAGCATGAGCTTTTGTGTGCTCAAGTCGCCTCATCCGATGGCTTGTGTGCTGCAGCCCCCTTCCTGCATTGTGCTGGGGGCACAGGTCTGAAGCAGCCGGGGCCCTACCCTAGAAACTGGCACTTTCCGCATGCCCTTGGCCCCTTCCCCTCCCTGCAGCTGTGCACTGGGGCTGGGGGTGCCCTGGGAGTGGGGTACAGCTCTGCAGCCAGTGACCCTGGGGTGCAGGCACCTGCTGGGGCCCTGCCGGGTGACCCCAAGGTCCACCCAGGCCGAGCACCGAGGGAGTTCCCCGCGTCACGTGCAGGCTCTGGCTCGCCACTTCAAGGCGGCTTTCATCTGCCTGACGCGGCGTTTGAGGCAGCGAGCGCTGGCACGTCGTGGAGAGAGAGCCCTCGAGCGCGGTCCCTGGGGACGCGGCGCCTGGAGAGAAGGCTGACTCGCTCCCTGCGCTCGTGCTGTCCCCAGCTCCTGCACCCAGCGTGGAGCTCTGGACTGGGGCCGGATGCCTGGGTGCTCCCCCCAGCCTGGGAATGGGGTGGAGGAGTCGGGGGCTGGGAGCACGTGTGTTTCAGGACACCTGGGTTCTCTGGCGGTGCAAGGCATCCTCTGAACAGGGAGCTGGGGTGGGGCCTGCCCTGCGTCACCAGTAGGGCTCTGCCCCCTACATACTTTGCTGCCCCATTGCTCGGCGGTGTTGTCTCTGCAGCGCCCCTGGCCTGGGATGCTGGGGGGCAGCAGGGAGACCTGTTCTCCCCATCTAGGTTCTGCTGGCTCCAGCCCCTGCCCCAGTCCAGCCCAGAGCGCAGCAGGGAGCAGAGCTAGAGGGGCAGAGGAGTGCAGGGCAGGCAGCTGGTTGGGGCATCCCTGCTCTGTCGGCGGGCCAGGTGCTGCGGGAGCAGGTTGGGTGCAGGTGCAGAGCCCGGGGAGGGCGATGCCTGCACCAGTACTGTCAGTGCTCGCCTAGCCCTGCCTGGGAGCAGCCGGGCTGTGGATCCCATGGGCCAGGGCAGCCAGGAGCCTGGCTCCTTCCCCCAGGGCTGAGCAACCCCAGGGACAGGAGCCCCATCCCTGCCGCAGGCTGGGCCTGGTCCCGTAGGCTGTGGCAGCCCAGCACAGCAGCCATGTGGGACCAAGTGTGGAGTGGGTGCCCCGGGCCAAGGGCGTGGCGCGAAAGTGCCCAGTGAGTCACGGCGTGCAGCAGGGCTCAGCACGGGTGGTGGCAGGCTCAGTGTGGGCAGTGGCAGGCCCAGCACCGCATGGGGTGTGTCCAGCCATGGGGATGGCTGGACAAGCAGGTGGTGGGGAGCCCTGCTGGGTCTGGCCCAGGGATGGTGCGGGCTGTGCTGGGGGCTGGGGCCACGTGGCTGCTCCGACCCAGGCCAGTAATTGAGTGGCTGGCTGCAGATTGATGGTTTAATTAAAACCCAATTAAAAACCTCATTGATCTTGTTAGCAAAGCAGGAAGGTTTGGGCTTTAGCAGGGATTAAAGGGATTGTGTGGCCTCGATACAGGCATTGGCGGGACGCTGGGTGGGCTGCTCTGAGCCCCCCCCCCTCAACTCCAGCCCTGCTGCCAGGACCCATTGGGGCTCAGAGAGTGGGAACCTGGAAACCTCTGGTCCACATGGCAGCCAGGGCCCCTGCCAGGCTCAGAGCCGCCAGTGTCCCTGTGCCACGGGGCCATCAGTCTGTCTGCCAGCATGCGTGGCCTTGCTGCGATGCATGGGTGCAGCTGCATGCTGAGGTCTGTACACACGCGTGTGCCTGTCTGCCTGGGCACCGGGGCACCGTGACTTTGCAGCAGCATGTGTGTGCGTGCGTGCGTGCGTGCTGGGAGGTGTGCCTGCCTCTGCGTGTGCCAGGCGCGCAGGGGGGCCTGGGCAGCATGTGCGTGTTGCCCGGTCTCCTTGGTAGCGTGCGCATGTGTCTGGGCGATGGGGGAGGGGGTCTGTGCCGCCCGCCTGTGCTGCCGGCTTCGCCCGGCTCCGGGGATCGATGCGGCTTCGCCTCTTGCTGTCGTGGGAAGTGACTGAAAGGGGAAGGCGTAAATCAATGGCACTTTTTTGTTCCCCGCCCGATCGATGGCCCGGCAGGGCACAGCTCCCAGGACCAGACAAAGGGGCCTGCGTGACTGGGGGCTGGAGCCGTGACCAGCCAGAGGCTGCCCTCCCCGCGGCACCCTTGGCCAGGGCTGAGTCCGGCCCAACCCCCAGGGCCCTTCTGGGTCAGGAGGTCCCAGCAGGACCAGGGCTGGGCGCGGGGCCTTGGTGCCGGCCGGGCCGGGCCGCACTGCACTGCACCACAGGCTCGGTCGCAGCGCGGCCGCCAGCAAGCTACGCTCGGCCCAGATTTATGGCAGCAGATGGGAGCGGCGCGGCCGCCAACGCTGCGGCTGCCAGGGACCGGGACCAGGGCTGTGGCGGTGCGGGGCCGCTGGGCGCCATGCCCAGGCTGTGCTGCCGGGACCCGCCAGGGGCATCCATCTGCCCAGCTCCGACAGCAGGATGGAGGGTGCCATGGCCGTATAAAGCACCGTTCTGAGAGCGCAGTCATGCAGAAGCGATGCAGCCTGGCTGCACCCTTGTTAACCCTTCAAGGGCCGCCTGCCAGGCGCTGCCAGGACCCGCTGGGTAGCTGGGGGCTCTGTACGTGCCAAGGTCACTGGAGCCCGGGGGCCAGCTCTGACGCCAGCTCCCGTCACATCAGCTGCCACAGTGTGGCCTGGTAGGGGCTGCTCTCCCGTGGGGCCAGAGGCCAGGGCCAGGGTGGGCCATGCTGCATCCTCGTGTCTGAAACCAGAGCCCACGGATCCAGGCAGCCAGATCGCATCCCTGGGGATGCAGCACCCGCAGGCCTGGAGCTGGAGATGGAGTGGGCACCCAGGGAGATGAGGGCAATGGCAGGAGTGGCTGGCTGCCCTGAGGGTGGGTGTCTAGGCCGGGCCATTCCACAGCCCTGGCTGCAGGCAGTGATACCCCTCGCCCGGGGGGGCCAGCCTGGAGTTTGGGGAGTCAGTGGGGCTGCTGAGAGGCACCTGGGCAAGCGGCTGCAGCCCTGGCAGCTTGTGCTGGGGGGGTCCCCATGCCAAACAGCATGTGCCCCTCCCCCAGCCCCCTTGGGGCCCCCTCCCTTGGCTCTGAGCTCGTTAGCGAGGCTGTTTATCAGAAGCTGGCACCTCTAATGGGCCCCTGTGGGAGGGCTCCCTCCCTGGCCTACCCCAGCACTGGGCTTCGGGGCTGTGGTTCCATCCCTGGGGCGGCCACTCTCGATCCCAGCCCGAGGCAGAGCGAGGTGCACCAGGGCTGGGGTATGCAGGAGTGCAACACCCCCCCTCCACCCCCTACCCCCCAACACACACACGCTCCTCAGCAGCCCAGGCCACGTGGGACAGCCAGGCCCGCTTGGCCCCTGCGCTGCACCGCGTCCCCGCTCAGGTAATTGCCGTTCCTTGCACAACCACTCACACCACATCAAAGGGGAACATGAAAGGTCCCTGCTCCGTGCCAGGGCGGAACTGCACCCGCAGCCTGCCCCACCCCGGTGCTGGGCTCCCACGGGCTGGAGCTGGAGCCTGGTGCAGGAGCCTGGCGAGGCCCCATCCCTGTGTCTGTGCAGCGGGACGGGCAGGGGGCACGAGGTTGCTGCCACCTCTCCCTTCCTCCCTCCCCCAAATTGGATGCCGATCCCCCGTGCCCAGGCCCCTGGCCCAAGAATCCAGGAGCTGTCCTCCAGCAGCCATCTGTACCCCCAGGCATTCAAGCTGGCTCAGGCCAGGTCTGGTACACAGGCATCTTGACGCCTGGGAACGGTGATGGGACCCAAGGCAGAGGCTGGTGCTGCCATCCCGTGCCCGGGCCAGGCGTGGTGCCCGGGGGCTGCAGGCCGTGCTGGGTTTCACTGCTGAGGAGACCGGCGGGCAGAAAAATAGCTGGCAATTATGAAGGGCAGGGAGGTGCCACGATGGCGAGGCAGGATGGGCAGGCCAGGAGCTGGCATGGGAGCGCACCGGGGCTGTGTAAGCCACCACGCTCCCTGCCGGACATCTCGCCCACTCTGTGGCAGAGATTGATTGGCAGCGCCATGATTACTGATGGGAGCCTGGGCTGGGGGATCAGCTTACAGGGAAGCGTTTGAGCTGAGCTCACTGTCGACTCCCGCACCGTGATCCGTGCTGACCGGGCATGCAGCATGTGCTGGGTGGTTGGGGGTTGCTTTGACCTGGGCCGGGGCTGGGGCCATAGGGAAGCCTTACTCACGTGGGCCCAGAACTCGGACGCTTGCGTGCCTGGGGTTATCGCCTGCAGATACCAGGACTGGATTGTGCCATGCCATGGCAGCCTGTCCTGCCGTGTCCCTTGACCTGGCTCCCGCCGCACTCTCTGCTGGGGCTGACATAGGCCATGGTGGCCTGGGCTGGGTCTCCGGTGCAATGCCGGGTGGTGTTTGGGCGTTGGGTCAGGGTCTGGTTTTTGCCAAGGGTGGGGGGCTGTGCCCGGCTCCTGCCACAGCCCAGTGCCTTGGGCGGGGGCTGCCCCAGATGCCACGTGTGCAGTGGGACCAGCTGTGGGCATGCGCCGGGCCCTCGCAGGCCAGGACTGCAGGGTGGCCATCATGATGCCAGGGCCCATCTAGAGTGGGCAGCAGCCTGCAGCAGTCCCGGCACTGTGCAGGCATCCCCAGCTTGTAATTAATTGGCAGGAGCCACGGGTCAGTGGCGGTGCTTGCCCGCCGGGATTATCAAGGCCGAGATTTCAGTCGGGTGCGGATTAGGGCGAGTGGATCTGAGGGGATTGCGGCTCTTAATCAATGTAAATGAGGCTCCCCCAGGGCCGCCCTTTACGGCATTAACGAAATAACAGGATTTGCTGGAACAGGGTGAAAAATCCCTTCTCTGAGTGGCGACGTGTGTGGGAGGCTGGGCCTGTTCCTTGCACCACACTATGTCTTCCCTGCTCCCATGCGGTGTCTCCATGGCCCGGGCAGCTCCGTGCACACTCCCAGGACATGGCCTGTCCAGTGGGCACCATGTGTCGGTGCCCAGTCTTGTACAGGACCAGACAGGTGGAGGAGGGCAGTGCTGCCCCCTCTCCACCCCCTCATGGGCATGTGACCTGCCCCCCAGCACCCACTGCTCCCTTCAAACCCAGACAGCGGCAGGACAAGGCAGCAGCCTCTAGCCACGTGCGACTGCCATGTCAGCTGCCCCCAGGTTTCCCCCACCAACACACTGAGCTCCTTGGCTGCAAGCATCAGGCTCCCCCAGCACCCGCTGCCCTCAGCATGGTGCCAGTGCCCCCTGCCCCAGCCGCGTCAACCTGACAAGTCCAATTAGCGCCTGGATTGTTGCTTTCCATCCCGAGAGCAGCTCTGCCATGCACCTGCTCCTGCCGGCAGGGGGTCAGTGCTGTGCTAGGTGTTGCCGGGGGATTTGGCTGGGGCATAGGGGTGGGGGGCTCCCTGTGACCCCATGGGGGTGAATGGGGGTAGTGAGGTGGCTGCGGGGTCTGGGCTCAAGAGGTGGATGCTAGGGACTGTGTGCCTGCTGGTGTGGGATGCATTGTACCCCTCTGCTACAGCTGCGTGGTGCCCTGCCCTGGTCCTCGGGCTCGGGGCCCCTTTGGCTGAGCCACTGGGCACTGGCCTGGCCCCTGCACTGGGGCTGACTGTGCTGGGGCTCCAGGCCATGGCTGTTCTGCTTCATGCCCAGGCCTCCTCATGGCTGCAGTACCATGTGGCCCATGTTCCACTGGGACAGACTGGTGTCTGGCTGCTCCATCCAGGGCTGGGGGGACGCCAGATGCTGGCACAGACCAGGCACCGTGTGCTCAGTGCTGGAGCTGCATCCTGGCTGCTGTCTTGGTGTGGGCGGCCCTGGCATGGGATCTGGTGCACCCATCCGGCTGGGAAGCTGTGGCTTGTGTTGTCCTACCCAGCTGCTGTGGGGGCAGAGGGTGGAGCAAGACCCTGATGTGGGTGGGGCCAACGCTGGGACTGAGGCTGCAATTATTCATGGGTCGTCAGCATGCTCTGCCCAGCTGGACACACGTGGGGGAGGCGTGTGCAGGGGGTGTGACTGGGCTGGGCTGGGCCTGGCTGATGGGACGGGGCCTCAGGGCAGTTTTGCTCAGTGCTGCAGGGCAGGGCTCTGCCCCTGGGTGGCCTGTTGGGTGCAGCGCCTCTGCCTGGGCTCTGGGTCCCTGCCCCAAGAGCTGTGGCTGGGCCCAGGGACAGCTCTGACCTGCACTTCTGCCCACAGCCTCCGGCGGGAGGGCTACACGGTGCAGGTGAATGTCAACGACTACCTGGACATCTACTGCCCGCACTACAATGCCTCGGTGCCCGAGCACAAGCTGGAGCAGTACGTGCTGTACATGGTGAGCGCCGAGGGCTACCGCACCTGCAACGCCAGCCAGGGCTTCAAGCGCTGGGAGTGCAACCGGCCCCACGCGCCCCACAGCCCCATCAAGTTCTCAGAGAAGTTCCAGCGCTACAGCGCCTTCTCGCTGGGCTACGAGTTCCACGCCGGCCACGAGTACTACTACATCTGTACGTGGGGCGGGGGGACCGGGAGGGGCGGGTGAGGCTGGGCAGGGGTGCCCCTTGCTCCGCTCCATGCTCCAGGCTGCACTGGTGCCCTGTGTCCGCCAGGGGGCGCCCCGGGCCAGGCTGGGAGCCCCCATGGCCACCTTAGCTGCAGCCGTGGACCTGTGCTGGGACTATTTGATGTCCACTGTATTGCAGTGAAGCCGCTGGGATCTGGGGGTCGCCGGCGGTTGGCAGCCCTGTTGTCAGTGTCCTCCGGGTCCCACGTAGGGGCCCAGAAACGGTCCAATGTTGTGCCCCAACTGGGCAGGTCCCGGCTGGTCGTCCTCGTCGTCGCATGACGGCGCTGGCGTTGGCAACCAGCACCACGGTGACATCAACTAAAACACTCTGGATCGGGGGTTTCCGCTGGCGTCCAGCGCTCGGTGTTGTGTCGGCGGTTCTTTAAAAGGCTAAAAGCTTAAAAGCATAAAAAGCTAAAAGCCTAAAACCGCTATGGGGCTGCCACTGGGTAGGGCGACCAGCGCCTTAAAAACGCCAATAAAGTACGGGGGACTGGGGCAGGCCCGAGTCATGGGGTGGTGGAGGTACCTCCTGGGGCATCACATGTGCTGGGGCTGGTTCCCTGTGAGCTGCCAGCTCTGGCCCTCTGGCCCTGCCACGACAGGGGCCCAGCCATCCCAGCCCCTTCTCAATCCGTTGCAGCAACCCCGACGCACAACCACCGCCGGGCCTGCCTGAGGATGAAGGTGTTTGTGTGCTGCGCCTCCCGTGAGTACCACCTCGCATGCACAAGTGCACACTTCCTGCACACGTAGTGTGTGTCCCCATCCCTCTGCAGGGGGGCAGGAGCACTCTGGCACTCTGGGAGGGCACGAGGCTCCCCTGTGGGCACCTAGCAGCAATTCTGGGTTGCTGCCCCTGTTGCATGTTGCAGCTGGGTCTCAGTGTGGCCTTGGCCAGCACCCAGAGGCTGACTCCTCCCATTTCCCTACAGCGTCGCACTCCGGGGAGAAGTCGGCACCCACCCTCCCACCATTCACTATAGGGCCTGAGGTGAAGATTGAGGACATCGGTAAGTGTGAGACGTCGGCCAGTGCTGCCCTGCAGTGAGGAGCCCCCAGCAAGCTCTTCTCTGCGACCCGCAGCATCCGCTGCCGGGGCTGGTGCAGCCGGGAGCCCCTGCCCCGTGGGGTCGGTCACTACATAGAGTTCATGGCTTGGCCGTGCGCTGGGGGTGCCCGTGTGGCCCTGTCTCAGGCAGGGGGTGGCTGGGCCAGGGCTCCCCCAGCACCCCCTCACTACCTGCCTCTCTCCACAGAGAACTTCAACCCCGAGGTGCCCAAGCTGGAGAAGAGTATCAGTGGCACCAGCCCCAAGCGGGAACACTTGCCTCTGGCCGTGGCTGCCACGCTCTTCCTCATGATGCTTCTGGCCTCCTAGCTTGGCAGTGCCAGTGAGGGGGCTGAGCCAGGAGCAGCCCCTTCGGCACCTGGACATGCCTGAGCTGCCACTTGTCACGGACAGCGGGGGGAGCCAGCCGTGTCCTGATGCGGCAAATGCACTGCTGCAGCCTGAGCCCGCGTCTGTCTAGTGCGCCACGGGGCCACGTCTGGGGGACACGCGTAGCCTGGGACTGCCCTGCCTCTGCCCGGCCCCTGCCTCCTGCCCACCATGGACTTCAGCGCCCGCCAGACAAGTCAGCACCCTGCTGCATCCAGCCTCCTCCGTGCCCCAGCTCGGCCCAGCCTCCTGCAGAACCCTGGGCCCTGTGCCCCCACACCCAGGGCTGGACACGGCTGTGTGGTGCTGGGGGCTACCCGGGCCTGGCCAGCCACGAGAGCCGGGCAGTGGGGTAGCCGGGCAGGCTGTACATAAGATGTAGAGTCTATACATACTGTACAGAGAGCGACTATCTATGTAGAGATCTATCCATACTGTACCATAGGCCGCGGCGCCGGCACAGCCGGCTGTACATAGCGAGCGCGTTGGATCCTCCTTGTCTTCCGTGAAGACCCGACCTATGCAAACGCACAGACACTTTTTGGGGAAACAAGCAAACAAACTCAACCTTTTTCAAGTGCTTGGGCTGGTGATTTTCATATTCTGCTCTTAGTCTATAAAAAATAAAAGGATTAAAAAAACCCGCCTGCCTGGAGTGGTGCCCCCAGCCGTGCCTGCCCCCGCACCCGGGCTGGCTGCTGCCCCCTCAGGCATGCTTGTGCTGCAGCCTTTGCATGGGGAGTGCTCATGAGTCTCATGCAAGGCTTCAGCTGTGCATGGGCCCTGCCCAGATCTGTGGGTCCTGGAGCTGGTGATGGGCCTGGCAGGCTGTGTCCGGCACCCTGCAGGCCAGCGGCTGGGCTCTGTGCCCCCCAGGGAGCTGGCGCAGGGAGCATGGGGTGGCAGGCAGGCCCGCCCTGTGCAAACAGCTGTTCAAAGTGCCACCCGCTGCTGTGGCTTTGTGCACAAAGGGGCCATTCATGCCCAGGCTCTGCTGCGCCGCTTCGCCTGGCAGCAGGACCTGGACGTGACTCTCCCCTGGCAGGACCTGCAGCCCTTGGTCGGATGGGTGAGGGGGGCAACCAGTGCCCTGACACCCTCCCCTGCTGTGGTCTGTGGGATGTGGCTATTCTGCCCCAGGGGCAGAAGTGGGGCCAGACTCTGGAGCACTTACTTGGAGTCAGCCTGGTGAGGGGTGCACTAGGTCCCCCCTTGCCAGGTATCTCCTTGCAGAGACATCCCCAGCCTGATGTTCCTCAGCGACCCCAAGTCCCGCGTTGGAGCCAGCCCAGGAGCACGGAGCAGCCCGGAGCCCACCGGGTGCCATCCCCAGGTAAGCAGAGTCGGGGCAGGCAGGCAGAAGCCCCATGTGAGGGACAACCCCAGCACTCTGTTGCTTTGGTCCTGCCCGGCCAGAGGGGCTGGATGCTGTGTGCTGGGTGGCTGGCGCTGAGAGGCGCAGGGGGCTCCAGCACGGCTGCACATCCCCAGCCCAGGCTGCAGTCATGCAAGAGCCCTGTGCAAGCAACCTGGCACCAGCGTGGGAGCTGGATGGTAGCAGCCATTTGGGGTGTGGGGAGCTGCTGCCGTGGTGGGGCAGCACCCTCCTGTCCCACAGGTCAGGGTCTAGGGAGCCTGTGTGGCAGGCCCACCAGCACGTGTGCACGGCTACTCATGTCCATGCAACTACGCATATATGATCACTTGCTCGTGACCAGAGCACCATGCTTTCTGTCCCAGCCCCTCCCAGGTCTCAGGGCTGGGGGTGTAGTGCCCAGGGAAGGCCAGGCCTGGGTGGTGCTCTGTGCCCTCTCCTGCAGCCCCAGCTGTGCCCTTATAGGACATGGCATGCTCCCCGGCGCAGCTGCCTGGTACACACAGACGTGTCACCGGGGCTGTAGCTGGGCCCGGGTTGTGTTCAGGGCCCAGCCACCCTCCAGGCTGTGGCTGTGGCTGCCAGGCAGCACAGTGCAGGGGTGGCTTCCTCCCTCCCGCCCGCCTGGGCTTGTCTGGGTGCGGGAGGAGATGGTAGAGGCAAACCAGTCTGACTGGTCTTGGGCCCAAAGCCTCCCAGCTGGGGGAGGGGAGGGGGTGGGTGCAGCTGCCCCCTGAATCCAGGCAGCCCAGGGCAGTGGGGGGGGGGGGTCTGTCCAGGAAGAATCTGGTGCTTGGCAGAGGCTGGAGGCACGGTCCAATTCCCAGGTTCCTCCTGCTGCCCCTGTGCACCTGGGTGGGAACCATCCAGCCAGAGTGTGGCAGTGCTTGGGGAGCCGTGGGGGTGTTGGAGCCTGGATGTGGGTGGTATAAGGGTCTCTTGCCTCTGGAGCTGCAGGCCCCTCTGCCCCTGTGCACGAGACATACTGAGAGCCCCGTGGGAGGGGCAGCCCTGCAGCCTGCAGAGCCCCCAGGAGTGGAGGTGTTGCAAGGCCCATGCCCAGCACCAAACCATGCTGTGGCCCTGGGCTCCCATCCCTCTGCCCCTCTCAGCTGGCAGGAGGGTGGAGGCTTTGTTCTCAAGTGCTCTATTGGCCCATCCATCTGTCCCCCTGGCTGGCAATACCCGCCCTGACCATGGGGCCGTGTGGGGTGCCAGCCTGACTGGGCACAGGGACTGGGTGCCAGGTTGGACTTGCAAGGGGGTCTGACATGGGCGCCTATGGGTACGGCTGATGTGCATGCAGAAATCCCTTTTGCAGCTCAGCTGGGACTTGGTACTGCCCCACAGCCAGCCCTGCCCAGACCAGCATCTTGGCTCGGAGCAGCTAGAGCTGGGCTCCGTGGCCTGGTACCTGCATGGCCCTCTGCTCTGCAGACAGCCCAGGCTGGGCATGGGGCACGAGCAAGTCCATAGGCCTGCTCTGCTCACCCCAGCTTTGCACCCCCACCCCTGTGCACAGCATTATCTACTCCCATAGGTCACTGCCTGCTGCTTTCTGTGAATCTCCAGCTCCTAGAGTCCGGGGGTTGTGCCACCTGTGAAGCCCCGCAGACATGGAGGGACCCGGTACACGGCACCTGCACCAGGAAGTGAGTGCATGGACCATGGCAGTGCCAGCGACAGCTCAGGGCCTGACGGGTGAGTTGCAGCAGCGCAGGGCTGGAAGCTGTGTTGTCTGGGACTGGGGGACGGGACTGGTCCCTGCTCCTGCCTGCGGCAACACGGGGCTGGCTCCTGGCAGAGCCTCTAGCATGTCTGTGGCCTTGTCCCGCCCCATATGAGCCCCACCCTGGGCCTGTACCTGCCAGGCTGCACGCAGCTCCGGCCTTTGCCCCCATCATGGGACACAGCAGCCAATGACATCACCATGCACCCAGGTGCTCTCTGATAAGCCATAAATAGTCTGTCACGCACTCGTGCGAGACATAAACACGGGTGCAAAAGGGCTTACCTTTGCCTTATACACATCACCAAGCATGCCCTGGGCATTGACCCGTCCTAGCACTGTGCCCCCTTCCCTAGGTGTCACTGAGCCTGCACGGAGACGGGTCGGGCATCCCAGGGACAGGGGGTGCAGGGCAGCCCCCAGGCCTCACTGACAGGTCACAGGGGGCTGGCAGGACCCCAGCACCCCTGGCCCCAGCTGTCCCCTCCCCCTATGCCCTCTGCTCTGGATCCCATGACCTTTGCTCAGAGGCAGGCAGGTACAGCATGAAATCCTGGTTCAGATCCTGTTATCGCCTTCTGGGAGTGGGGAGGGCACCATGGCATGGGGGGTGACCCAATGGTAGGTTCAGGTTGTGTGGACCCAAGAAGCTGGGCTGAGCTGGTTGAGTCAGATCTAGGGAAGGGGGTGGCTGTGATGCCAGAGCGGTCAGGAGCATCCCGGTGACACTGGCTGGGTAGCGCTGGGCATGACTGGGCAGTCAACCCCGTCCCTTCCCCAGGCAGGCCAGTGTCAGCAGGCCCTGACGGTGCTTGGAGCTGGGGCACTGGCAGCTGCCCTCCCTGGGGGCATCATGCAGGAACCCCTACCCCAGCCAGCCCCAGCTTTGTGGGCTGCGTTCTGCTCATGGTGAAGCAGCAGGTCGGGGCCAGCCCCAGCCCTGGCTCTGAAAAGGGAGGAAAAGAGGAGCAGAGCAGGGCCCCGGCCCCTGTGCTCCAGTTACAGCGGCGGTGCCAAGACTCTGCCGTGCTCCCGAGCCTTTGGCATGTATCAGGAGAGCGCTCCCGGGATAGCTTCAGCCAGCGCACTGCCTGCCCGCGCCGTGTCGGGCATGCAACATTACCCACAATCAATGGATCATTATGTAATAAACAAGGGGAAAGCTGTTTTGCGAACGTGGCTGAGTTATCACTTCTCCACGCCGCGGCAAAGCATCTCTCCGTGCGGCTTAACAAGAATGGATCGGTGTTGGGGGCAGATCCTGGTGATAGCGAGCTGCCACACGCCTGCCAGACAGCGCTGCAGACGGGACGTGCTGAGGGCCCAGCCGCCTGCGCGGACCCCTCCTCCCCTGTGAGCCTCATGGGAAAGGGCCTCTCCTGCCTGGAGTTTCACTGCCACAGGCCCACTGAGAGTGGGGCAGGGGCAGGGGGACTCGCTGTGTTTGTCAGGGGCTGGCACAAATCTCCAAGACAGGAGCAGCTGATAAGGGCAGAGAAGAAGGGCTCTTTAATCTGGCTCCCTCCTCCTGGCCCTGGCCCTGCGCCTTATCAGCAGCTCCCTTCCCCCACCCCAGGTATCCAGATGTTTCTGAAGTTCCCCAATGCCTCAGGGAGGGTTTGTGCTGAGCCTGCAGGCCCTGCTGGCAGGCCAGGACGGCCCCTGCCTGCCTGCAATGTGCAGCCCCCACTTGAATCAAGGGAATTCCCACCCACTTCCACGGTGCAGGGTTTGGGCACAGTCCAAGCACAGCACCGCAGCACGGTGCGGCTGAGCCCTGCCCCCACGCAACAGGCAAGGGGAGGTGCGAGATGAGGGGCTCTCAGAGCTGAGACTTCGCGGGGCCCTGGGGTCAAGACCCGGCACTGTCTGGCCAGCACACAGGTCACAGCAAGGGGCAGTTCCCACTCCCCAGCGAGGAGACCCACATGCCCTTGGCTCCTGCCAGCAGCCCCATGTGTTGTTGTCGTGCTGCTGCGTGTGCAGAGGAGCGTTCCCATGTGTGCATGTGAGTGAGTAGGATTGGGGAGTTAGGGTGCCGAATCCGACCCTTAGCAGAGAGGTGCGGGATGTGCTGTTCCTACCGCCTCCCAGCCTTGCAGGCGCCGCCTGTCCGGCCCCTTCATGAAAGCTGCCCACAAAGGAGGATCTGAGCCTCCCTGGGCTCGTGCGTGTGCATGTGCGTGTGTGTAGGCTGAACCAGGTGTCTTCTTGCTGCCGTCCCAGGGGTCGGGTTCCTGGTGTGTGTCAGCGCCAGCTGCACACGCGGGCACAATTCTGCGATGGCCCGGCGTGCTGCTCTCGGTGGTGTGGCATCGCCACCCGTGATGTTGGCGCGCATCTCCGTGTCGGCGCGCAGGCCCACGTTGCAGTGGCGGGGCCGCGTTCCCAGTGGCGTGACGTTGCCACGCGTGTTGTTGGTGCGTGGCTGGCAGTGCAGGGCCCTGTGTTATAGCTGCGGGGGCCGTGTTCCCAGTGCTGACACGGCCATGCCGTGCGTGACATGGCCCCGCGTGCTCTTGGCGTGTGGCTCCGTGTCGGTGCGCAGCCCCATGCTGCAGTGGCGGGGCCGCGTTCCCGGGGGTGTGCCACGGTCACGCGTGCGGTGCACGGCTCGGGGCCGGGGCCTGCCCAGCAGCAGGAGGAGCCGGGGCGGGGCGGG
>NW_017728904.1:1347607-1350347 GCF_001723895.1 Crocodylus porosus
GCCGGGAGAGGGGCCTCTTCCTTCCCGCAGGGGCTGGCGGGCGGCCAGGGCAGGCGCCGGGGGCAGGAAGCCTGTTGACAAACATGTTGTTGGTCCCAGTTCCTCTGGGCGCTGAAATGCCCGGGCCGGGGGGTGCAGAGGCCACAGCTGCAACGGGCCTGGGGCTGGCGGGCAGGTCAGTGCGGTGCCCCCCACGCACACCGGGGCAGATTGGCTTTGCTTGCCTGCTCCGGGGGGGCAGCCCAGGCGATTCCCCGGCCGGGAGAGCAGGAGACAGGCTGTCTGCCCCCCGGGGCTCTTGGGGAGCCAGGAGGGGCCCAGGCTGAGCTGGCCTGGAGTTTATGAGGTGTCAAACCAGGCACATCAGCCCTCTCCTCCATCCTGTAAAGTTCCCAGGGGCAGAGTCCGGCAGGATGCACCTCTTCCCCTTTTCCACCCTCCGGGGCCGGGCACGGGGGTGCTGGCTGCAGGTCGTCGGCACTGTGCCCCTGTGCTGACTGCCCCGCTCTGCGCCAGGTTCTTGTGGGATGACTACGTGGTGGAGGTGCGGCTCAATGACTACCTGGACGTCATCTGCCCGCACTACGAGGAGGGCAGCACAGGCGCCCATGCCATGGAGCGCTACACGCTGTACCTGGTGGAGCGTGAGGAGTTTGTTACCTGCAAGCCACACTCCAAGGACCAGGTGCGCTGGGAGTGCAACAAGCCAACGGCGCTACACGGCCCTGAGCGCTTCTCGGAGAAGTTCCAGCGCTTCACACCCTTCACGCTGGGCAAGGAGTTCAAGGAGGGGCACAGCTACTACTACATCTGTGAGTGCCCAGGGGCCTGGCAGGGCTGGGACGGGAAGGGTCTGCAGGGCGCACTGCGCTGCCCTGACCCAGCTCCCTGGTCTGTGGTCCCTCTGACCTGTGTCTCTCCTCTCCAGCAAAGCCCATACACCACCATGGGGACACCTGCCTGAAGCTGAAGGTGACTGTGGTTGGCAAAGCCAGTGAGTATCTCCGGGTGCTGGGTCCTGCTGCCCCCCTGCTGCCAGTTCAGCCCCTGCATCTCTTCCCCTCCCCCAACCCCTCTCACCCTCTGTGACCCCCAGGTGCCAAGCATCCGGGGACAGGAAGCCTGAGTCACAGCCCTGGCTGTGCCCTTGCAGGCAGCTGCATTGTCCACCCACCCGCTGAGTCAGACCCCCGCCATGGCCCCTGGCCAGCCTGGGGGCGAGGGGTGGGGGTCTCTGTAGTACACCAAGTGCCTGCCCCTGGAGCAAGGGACGGGATGGGCAGATGCTGGAATGAGACCTGGCTGTTGCAGGCTGCCCTTCACCTGCATCTCTGCATTTGCTTTCCAGGTCAAACGCCGCCCAGCCCCATCCCCACGGAGCGGAGCGGGATCCTGGCAGGTATGGTTCTGGGGCAGATGGGTCTGCAGAGATGGGGCAGCCACAGAGGGGGGAGGTGGTGCCAGAAGCTGCTATGGGCTGGAGGGTGGGCATGCAATTGTGGCAGTAGCTACAGGCAGCATGGGGCTCACACCGCTCCTGGACCCTGTCCCCCGCAGACGACCCAGCGCAGCACGTCCTGCGGAGTGTGGACCAGAACGCAGCGATGCGCAGGAGCAGCTCCGTTGCCCTCCTCAGCCTCCTCCTTCCCCTTCTGGTGCTGCCTGGCCTGTGAGGCCCAGCCTGGCCCGGCCACATGGACTGAGTGGCAGGACAGCGGAGGACAGAGTCGGCGGGACAGAGGGGCAGGCCCGGCATAGTAGCCGACCTCCTGTGCCCATGGAGCACGGGTGTGTGGCTCATGCACACCCATGCCTAGCCAGTGATCCTCCCGCACGTGGTGGCAGCTGAGAACTTGTCAGTATTAGGGGTCTGGGGACCCGAAGCTGAGCTGGCAGCTTGTACTTCAGCCCTGCAGGGAGCAGTGGGACCTGGGCAGGGATACATTTGCTCCCCTGCCAAAAAATGGAGATGGCAAGCACTTCCTCCTTCCACTGTATAGTGCCTGTGGGCTGGACTGGGGACCTAGAGGAGCCACCTCTGACTGTACAGCATGGATATGTCCTGCAGGCAGGGCATGCACAGCTGGGCATGGCCTGGGGCCTGGCCCTTATGCTGGGGCTCAGCCATGCTGGTGGTGGCCTGGCCTTGCTGGAGCAGGACCTCTGGAAGCGGTGACCTTGGCTTGAGACTGGAGCGGGTCCTGGGAGTGAACCTGGAGCCATGGGAGGGGGGCAGCGCCGGGGCAGTGCCCCCAGCCCTGGAGCACCAGCATCTGCCAGCCCCGCAGGCACCGAGGACATGCAGCGTCGGGGGCTGCTAAGAGCATCTCTCCACCCCCCTTGTCCCACAGCAGCCTGAGCCTGGAGCACAGGACTGTGACCCTCCCTCCTCAGCCCTTTCCCCTTCTTCATCTGTGCAGCTTCCTTCCTCCTCTGGGAGTTTTTATACGTTTTGTTTAGAATAAATAACAGAAAAGAGCGGGCTGGTGATGTGGGCAGGGAGGGGAGCCTGGTGCGGTGTGCTGGGCGCAGGGGCCATAGCTGCAGGGATCAGCGCTGCTGCCTGCTCCTCACCTGCCTTGGGCTGCAGCCACTGCCGCAGGCGGCTGGGCACGGGGACGGCGGGGGCGCCGCGGGGCGTGGGGCAGAGGCTCTAGGCTCTCCGCCCAGGGCCAGGCTCTGTACACGGCGTGTTTGCGGAGGGCGGGGGCGGCGCAGCCCGGGCCTGAAGGCGGGGCGG
>NW_017728904.1:1350813-1360313 GCF_001723895.1 Crocodylus porosus
GCGGCCAGCCGGGGCCGCCATGGAGCCGTGGGCGCTGCTGCCGGTCGTCTGCACCACCTGCTCGCTCGCCATGTTCGCCACCGGCCTGTGAGCACCGCCGGGGGAGGGGCACGGGTGGGGGGCCAAGCCATCCTCCCCGGGGCCGGCAGCCCTGCCCGCACGCCCCGCGCCCCAGCGCTCCGGTGTCCCGCAGGTCGGACTTGCGCCAGATGGTCGCGACGCGCAGCGTGGAGCACATCCCTTTCCTGCCCTTCCTCACCACCGACGTCAAGTACGTGCACCCGGGCGCGCGCCCGCTGCAGGGCACTGGGGCGGCAGGGCCGGTGCCCCCGCGCAGGTAACGCCGCCCCCTCCTCCCGCAGCAACCTGAGCTGGCTGAGCTACGGCTGCCTGAAGCAGGACTGGACCCTGATTGCTGTGAACACCGTGGGCGCCGCGCTGCAGACCCTCTACATCCTCGTCTACTTCTACTTCAGCCCCGAGAAGGTGCTGGGCTGCTCCGTCCCCCGGGGCGGGGGTGCCCGAGGGGGTGCGTGCACCTGCCCTGACTGCCGTCTTCCTCCCCTGCACAGCGCCGCGTGCTGCTGTGGAGCCTGGCCCTGCTCGGCCTGCTGGTGCTGGGTTACTGCTACTTCAGCCTCCTGGTGCCGGACCTGGACACGCGCCTAACGCGCCTGGGGCTCTTCTGCAGCACCTTCACCATCAGCATGTACCTCTCGCCTCTGGCAGACCTGGTGCGTGGGCAGCGAGGGGTGGGAGCAGGGCACGGGGCGCTGGGCCTGGCTCAGAGCAACCCAGGACCAAGAGGCTGCCGCACAGTGGGGTAAGGCCCAGGCCTCCCTGTGCTGGCTGCAGCCCCCGTGTTCCCACAGGCCAAGATTATCCGGACCAGGTCAACCCAGTGCCTGTCCTTCTCCCTGACCGTGGCCACCTTCTTGGCTTCCACCAGCTGGACGCTGTACGGCCTCCAGCTGCATGACCTCTACATCATGGTGAGTATGCAGGTGCTAGGGTGGGGGCTGCTCCCTCAAATCCCAGCTGCAGGGGTCACGTCCCCAGGGGGTGCTTGTGTCCTGCCACCCCTTTCCCCCATTGCTGCCTTGTGATCGGACTTGGGCAATGGGCATTGATTTCAATTAATGAGATGCCATGGGCCAATAAAGCCCCTAGCGATGCAGCTGACAGAGCAGCAGCCAGGTGCCCCCGGGTCACCACGTGGATCTGTGTTCTCCCACCAGGTCCCCAACATGCCTGGGATTGTCACCAGCCTGCTGCGGTTCTGGCTGTTCTGGCAGTACCCCCCAAGTCTGGACAAGCCATACAAATCCCTGCAGGCCTGAGGCAAGGCAGGACTGCGCCATTCCTGGCCTGGGGACAGACGGAGCCGCACTGAGCCCATGACAAGTGCTGAGCCCACTTCACCCCAACCCCGGGTGTTAAGTAATGAAGGAGAAGGGACCCATCCCCCACTGTGATTCCACCCTGGAAAAGCTGCATCTTCCACCCATTCCAGCCAAAGACCCCCCACCACACACACTGCACAGCCACTGCCAGGTGCCGCAGTGGGCCTGGGGTCCTGAGCATGTAAGGCTGCACCAGCACCCCCTTGGTGATGGTCAGCTCCCCTCCCACTTCCACCCCCTGCTCTGGGCGGTGCTCCCAGGAGAGGTGCGGGGGAGCCAGGCAGGCTTCAGGGGGCTACGCTGCTCTCCACCGGATGCCTTGGGTTGTACCTGTTTTTACACAGTTAAAAGTGCCTTTCAATAAATCAGAGCCACTTCCTGGCATGTGGAACCTGCTTCCTTGTCCCCTAGATCTGCCCTCCTGGGGACACACAGCTGCCATGACTTGGGTGCGGCAGATGTGGGGAGGACAGGATACCTGGGGTGAAGTGGACAACGGGCTGAAGCCCAGTGGCTCGCAAGGGTGGGCAGTGCTGGCTGCTGCATGGCAGGCTGAGCAGCACCGCGGTGTACCACACCCTCCTGGCAGGGCTTGCTGCAAACTAATAATGCAGCCACGTTGCAATCAATTTGCCTCTCAATCGAATGAGCTCCCAGCCAGCAGAGATCAAACCAAGGTCATGCCCGGGCTCTAATCAAACTCAATTAAAGCATTCACAGCAATGGGCACGAAGCGGGCAAGTGAGCCGGGTAGAAGCCAGTTCAGATCCCATGGTTGCACAATGTCAGCCAGATCCTAGCAGAACAACCGCCCTGCATCTGCGGGGAGGCCCCGCCAGTTCCCAGACACCCATCCGCCGCCGGCCCCGCAGGGCTCCTTGGTCTGGTAAACACCCTACCTCCACACAGCGTGTGCGCGGCTTCATGCAGACGCTCCCACTCCCCAGCCCAGGGAGGAGTCATGGGAGCCTTGGCTGGGAGGCAGCAACATGTGCAGGGCTGTTTCTACTAGACTCGCACCTTGGTGAAGGGTGGAGGGGGATGACCCCAGCCTGCCAGGGTCAGTGGGCAAGGCTAAGATCAGCCTCCCTCAGGCAGCCTCAGGACAGTGGCAGCAACCCAAAGGGGCTGTGTTACCTGGACCTCAGAGGGGTCTTGGAGGTTGTGAAGCGCGTGCCTGAGGCAGGGCCCAGCCAGGTAGAGAAGGCAGCTTGCCCTGTAGTCACGTGGCATGCCCTGAGAACATTGTCTCCACTGGTGGTTGCAGGCCCAGCTCTTCCCAAGCACACGCACCTGTGCCAAGCCTGGGAGAAGCTTGGGACTCACCAGCAGGTTTCATAGATACAGCTGGGACCCCCTCCCCAGGGAGGCAGGTACTACTTGCTTCTCATCCACTCCCAGTGGAGCCAATACCTCTGCACAGCTACTCCTTGCTGAGCTCAGCATTCCTGCTCAGGTCCACAGGCCTAGGAGTGGAGGTGAGCTGGGTTGCCTGGATACACCAGTGAGGGCCCAAAACCCAGTGCTCGCACATCACAGAGCCCTGAAGGTGCCTCTCCCATCACAGGGGTGAGCATGGATGCCTCTCTGAACCCCCAGCACCAATACTGGGAACTGTGACCCTTCCCTGGGCTCAGCAAGAGGCAGAGGAGCAGGGACAGTAAGGCAGGGGCAGCAGGCCCAGGTCCTTGCGAGGCAAACCCAGGAAAGAGCCTGCTCCCATGTAAGGGCAAGGGCCACAGCCCCTCAGGCAGCACTGTGGGCTGGGGAATCTCCTCTGCCTGCTGCACATCACACCCAGCATGCATCAGAGAGCCTGCAGCCAAGAGCTGCTGTGCAGGGGGAGCCAGCACCTGGAAGGCTGCTGCAAGGGGACCCTGGGAACCCCAGGGCAAAGACCCAGGCCTGTCACTTAGCTGAGCGCTGCCCTTAACAAAGGGCTGAGTGCAGGTGCAGCCACAGGAAGGACCTGCCTCACTGGCATTCTTGCTCAGGAAACAGCTAATTAGCCACTCCTGCTAATTAGCGCAATTCCTCCCTCCCGATACCAACAGCTCCTTCTGCAGAAGGATGCGCATCCAGTAATTAAGAACAAGAAAGTCCTTGGGCTGGTATGCGAGAAACTTAGGGAGCCTGCCAGGGGGGCAGGTCCCAACCTGTGTCAGGCACCAGCACCACCCACCTGGCTGGGGAGCCATGTGGGCCGTCCTGCCTGTGTCAGGGCAGGATAGACCCAGGGACGAAGCCCATGGGGCCAAGGCTGCAGCTCCTCAGGGAGATGGGCCCCACTGGTAGCACCCCTCAGCAGTGGCTGGAGAAAGAGCAGCCAGCCAAGCCATCCCACTGCAAGGGCAAGGACAAGCTACAGTGCACAACCTCCATGGAGAGCTCCACCAGGCCCGGCCCAGCAGCGCTGCCAGGTCCACTCTGCCTCCTCCCCATGGCTTCTCGAGCTCACAGGAAATAGGAATCCTCCCCACTTCCCTGGGCTTTTCCCACGAGGCTGTGAGGAGCCCATGGCACCCAGCCCTGGGCATTACCCTGCTCCACAAGCAGCACTTGGCACCCGAGTGGGAAAGAACGTGCTTATCCCAGTCCCCTAATGAGAGTCCTAGGCCCCAGCTGCTGCCCCACGGATATAAAACCTGGTGGCTCAAGCAATCAGAGAAAGAGAGAAGAATCAAAGGCAGGGCAGGTTTTTTGTGGCCCTGGTGACACATACAAGCAGGGGAGTTATGCTGCAGGGGAATGCCTGGGCCTCACGTACATCGGGCACCTGGCAAGGCCTTCCCAGCTGAGCATCAGATGTGCAGAGTCAGCCAGGCCGGGGGATTCCTAGGAGAGCCCAGAATCTCCCTGCCTGTTAAGAACAGCCCCAGGATCCTTGCCAACCCAGGGCCTGACTGACTGCCCCAGCACACCTGAGCCAGCAGCACCGTGCTCAGCAGCACTGCACCAAAGCTGCAGCCAGACACTGACTCAGAGGCAAGAGCACCAGCCAGTGAGTCACCAGGGCTGCCCTGAGGGACCCTGGGGCTTCCCCAGGCCCAGGCTGTTTCCAAACGTAACCCGACCCTCACAGGCCTGCAGGCGCATGGGGCTCTTGAAGCCGGCAGTGCTGCCCTGGCCCCTAGGCCCTGCTTGGTACCTGCAGGAAGCCATGGTGACTCAGCTGCAGGCACCAGCCTACACCCCAGCACCAGCCACTGCTCCCCAGAGCCACCAGCAAGGCTCAGGCTCAGTCACCAATGCTTTATTGTGCTCGTCAGGAGGTCCCAGGTGCATCATTGCGGACAGGCCCCGCTCCACGCTAGGGTCAGAACTGCAGGCCGTGCTGGCTCAGGTCCGCTTTGGCCTCTTGTATCTGCTGCTGGAGCTCCCTGGCCGCCGCCTCGCAGTCATTGAATGTGGCCACGCGGTAGCCCACAGTCGCCAGGGAGTAGCAGCCAAATGCCACCAGCAGGTATGCGGGGAAGGGCCACAGCACCTGGTGCAAAGGCTCGGGCAGGTGCGGGCCCAGCGGGGCCCAGGCTAGGGCAGCCCAGGCAGTGCCCAGCAGGGCCAGGCTGCACAGCCACTGTGCCAGCTTCGTCATGGCGGGTGGGGGCACCGGGCAGCTGCGAGGGACAAACGATAGGTAAGGGACTGCCTGGCTGTGCACCCCCCAGCACAGCACCCCAGGCCCCCGGAATCGGGCCCATAATCCCCACCATGGCCCGGGCTGAGCCCATCCTTCCTCCACCAAGGCAGTCTGGTTCCCCCCCTGCCGGGCCCATCCCATCCCCCTCCTCCTCCTCCTCCTCCTCCTCCCCAGGATCGGTCCCCCTGGGTCAGGCTCATCCACCCCGGGATCGGGATCGGGATCGGGATCGGGATCGGGCCCCTCCCCGCCCCCGGCGCGGCGCCCACCTAGGACAGCCCCAGCAGCTCCCGCCCGTCGCAGACCTGACGTTCTGCTGGCGCGTCACCGGCAACTCCGCGCATGCTCCGCGCGCAGCCTGCCGGGAGTTGTAGTTCCAGGCCGGGAACCCCCCGGCCACGGAGCCGCAGGAAGCCGCAGCAGGAAGCACCTGGCTTCCGGCCCCGGCTGCTGGGGAGTGCGGGGCCAGGGCGCTTGCGAGGGCAAAGCAGAGCCTGCCCTTCCTCCCCAGCCGGGGCCGCGGGGACGGCAGAGCAAGCCCCGAGCAGCCCATGGAACCGCGGCGGCAGGGTCTGGCCCAGGCCATTGCTGCACCGCCGAGGCCGCCCCGGAGCCGTGCCTGCTCGGGCTCCTGGCCTCGGCCCCCGTATTGCCAGCAGCTCCCAGCCTGCATCCCATGCACCCCCTGTACCGCGTCCCCCTGCCCGGCCGTGACAGCCGGGCTGGGAACGTGCTAGAGGAATGGGGTGGGGCTGCGCCTTTGTTCTCTTGCCAAGCGCCCAGGGCTGCTGAGCCGAGCCGGCGCAGCCATGTTGTAGGCCAGGCCAGCAGCTGGAGGGAAGTGGGCCCACGGCCAGCCAGCAGTGCTGGGGGCAGGCAGCCTGGATCCAGAGGCAGGGGTGGCTATTGCCTGGCATTAGGATCTGGCACTGGGGCCTCCACTGCCATGGTGCAGGCAGGACACCAGCCCCAAACAGCAGCTGAGTGCCCTTGGCCCAGCACAACCAGCCACGTGCTCCCTGCTGGAGCCAGAGCCTGCTCCTACCTGCCTGGCCCTGCTGGGATTTTCCTTGCGGTGCAGGCCTAGACAGACGCTGTCAGCACATTCTCACTCCCAAGAGCTCCACAGCAGACAGCCCTCACCCGGCCTTGCTCCCCCACTGAATCACTGTCTGCTGTCATAGCTGGGCACACAAGAGCCTGGGTCCCCCACGTGCTACCCAGGCCAGGCTCGGGTCCACCCTGCCCCCCACCCTGGGCTCCAGGAGCGGGGAGGAAGGCAGGGTGTCCACTAGCCCAGCAGCCCCACGCTGAGCTCAGCCCTGCCCAAGTGGGGCCATTAATCCCAACAGCCCTGGTAGGCTGAGCACAGATTAGTGCCATCCCTGTCCTGCTGGTTTAGCCAAGAGCCTGGGGCCAGCGCTGAGTCAGCCAGCAGCTGCCCCCAGACCCAAGCTGCTGTGCTCCCTTCAGCGCACTAAGTGTTACTGAGCTTGGCTTGAGGACTGTGGCCAGTCTCTGAGGCAGCACAGCATTTGCCACAACTCGCAGCGCAGAAACTGGTAACGCCAAGAGATGCCCTGGGGGGAGGCAGTGGGAACGGCCGCAATGCCTTGAGACTGACAGCCTATAAACATGAAAGGCAGCGGCTTGGGGAGGTGGCAGCCTGCCCTTCCTCAGAGGCACCAGGGTGCCATGTGCCTTGGGAACAGCCAGTGACCAATGCTCCTTGGGCAAGACCAACTGCCTGGGTCCTTCTGCCACATGGCCTCTGCTGCCCCTCTTCCCCCATAAGGGAGCTCCATCTAGGCAAGGAGGGCTCCAAGGGGTCAGGCAGTGCAAAGGCAGCATCTGCCAGAAGGTGCTGCCTGCTACTGGAGCAGCAGAAGCTACCAGGGCCACGATGGCAGGGGGCAGAGGGAGCACAGCATTGCCCATACTTACCCTGGTGCCATGGTGCTGCCCCTCTGGGCTGTGGCTGACTCCAGTTCCCCAGTGCCAACAGCATTTGCCTGTGCCACAGCTCCACCTCCTGGGGGCAGCTGGCACTGCTGGAGTCGAGGCAGTCCCATTGGCACCACCCGGGCCTGTGTTTGACCAGCACAGCCTGCTGTAGCCTGGCCCTTCTCCCTGGGGGCATCCCCTGCATGAGCATGGGGAGAGGCAGCAAGGGCACAACCATGCAGTGGGGAAGGGAGACAGGGGGAGGAGAGGGCGTGCCCCCCCCCCCACACGGTCCAAGGAGATCCAGGGAGACGGGGCCTCAAGGAGCTGCTGGCAAGAAGGTACAAACAAGCTGCTTTATTGGTCACTGCAGAGTCCTGGGCTGACCAGGTGGCTGCCCCCACTGTCCCCCAGAGGGCCAGGGGCATCAGTTCCTCTTCTTGCCTTTGCCAACAGTCTTGGTGGGCACGACCACGGGGGCGGAGGACTGGTAGAGCGTGGAGGAGATCTTGTTGATGTAGTAGAGGTCAACCATGGAGAAGATGAGGCTGGGAGGGGAGAGCAGAAAGGAGTTGGCAATATACCCCTACCTCCAGACAGGGCATGTCATGTTGCCCATGGGGAGGGACACAAGCCTCCGAGGCCAAGCTGGGGCTCCCAGGCCAAGACCAGGCCCAAGCCACATGTGGGTGCATCACTCCACAGCTGTGGCTGAAGCCCTATTCTTCCTGCAGCACTGTGCCAGCCCCTGCTGCCGCGCTGAGCAGCCCCGGGGTCTAGCCCTGCTTGGCAATGCTGCCCTCCCCATCGCCCGCTGGGAACAGCCTGACCCTCCGCTCCAGCAGCGCCTCAGGGGCAAAGCCTCCCAGAAGCAAGCACAGCCCATTAGGATGCTTCTGAAGCACTCTCAGAGGCAGGGCCAGGCAACAGGGCTCAGCAAGCTGCTATCCAACCCCCCTGCACTGGCAGTGCCCTGTGTACCCCCTGCCAAGACAGGCTGTGCACTCACCAAGTGGTCACACAGACCCTGTGGATGAGGCCGGAGGCGAAGAGAGCAAGCAGGAGGCACACGAGGACTGCGGGGGAGAGAAGGGGAGTCATTCAGGGATGCTGGGCAGGGAGAGGTTGAGGCCCGAGGTGGTAAGGGCAGGATGGCGGGACCCGCTCCCAGAGGCAGAAAGCCGCAAGAGGGGCAGTGTGGTACGCACCCCCACTGCAGAGCCCGTTGGGCCCTGGGAGGAGCAGCCGGCAGACCTCCAGGGCAGGGGTGGGCACATGGGGCAGCCCGCAAACCCAGCGCAGAGCCAGTCCCAGCATCTCCAGAGGCATCAGTACCCCCCGCCCCCATTGCTGCATTAGCTCCCTCCAGCTGTGGGAACTTACTCTCGGGGAAAATCTTGGCCTGGAAGCCCTTGCCGAAGATCAGGCTCTCCAGGTTGTTGAAGGCCTGGGCTGAGCTAAGGAAAGGAGCAGGAGGATGGTGCAGCGCATCATACACCCCTCCCTCTGCCTGACGCCGGGGGCCAAGGATACAGTGACACCCCCCTGGGCAGCCAAGGACCTGGGGACCTCCCTGCCCCAGGGCCAAGGATGCGTGACCCCCACCCCAGGGCGGAGGATACGGTGAGGGAGCAGAAGAAGAGCGCGGAGCCCAGCAGGCCGCCCTGGATGGTCAGCCACTCGGAGGACGCCAACTGCTTGCTGTACATCTGCATCCCCGCGAACAGCAGTAGCGACAGCAGCGACGACAGCGCCAGTGACATGCCGGTGCCCACGGCTGCGGGGACCACGCACGGGTCACCGGGGGTGCCCAACACCCGGGCCTGGCGGCTCGGAGCCGGCCGGCAGCGCTCGGGCGCCCCCACGCATGTCCGCCCCACGGCCCCGGTTCACGCCCCCACGCGTGTCGCCCCATGGGCTCGCCCCACGCGGGCCCGGCCCCACGTGTCCCCCGCGCGGGCCCCCCTGAAACACGTCACGGGGTCCCCGTTACCCATGATCCCTCTCGAGGCGCCCCCGGCGCGTCCGCCCCGAAACTCCGAGCGGCCGGCGCGGGTTGCGGCACATGCGCAGTGTGCTCCCCTCCCGCGGGGCAGCACTACGCAGGCGCGCCGGGGCCGGCCGATCGGGAAGGGACACGGCAGCGCTGGCGCGCCCAGACCTCTACGCAGGCGCAGCCGGGGGCGGCTGGCGAGAGCGGGCACCGCCTGGCGGCCGCGCGGCGTCACTGCAACTGGCGGCGTGAGCCGCGGCGCCCCCTGGAGAGCGAGAGCGGGAATAGCAGCCGCCCCAGCCCTGTGCCCCGGGGCCCTGGTGCGGGATCGGGATCGGGATCGGGGCCCCCGGGCTGGCACCGCCGCGCTTGCCTCGGGCGCACGGGGCTCGGCGGCAACGCCCTGGGCCCGGGGCTCGGGCGGGCCTCGCCGTGCAAGGGGCGCGGGGCCGGATCGGGGCCGCCCGCTTCTCTCCTGACCGGTGCCAGCGGCCCGTGTCAGAGCTGCCAGTCAGATCGG
>NW_017728904.1:1360858-1368813 GCF_001723895.1 Crocodylus porosus
GCCCCGCGCCTCCCCCCACCCCGCCCGGGGCCTCGCCCCTGGGTCCACATCCAGTGCCAGGGCTCCTGCTCCGGGCCCTGAGCAGGTGCTGCTGGAGCCGCGCTGGCGGAGGCCTGGGGAACCCGCGGGGCGCGGGCGTGAGCCCAGGTGACGCCAGCCCTCGGCCTCTCCCCAGACCAGCATGAAGAACATGGAGCGGGAGCTGATCTGCCCGGCCTGCAAGGAGATGTACAAGCAGCCGCTGGCGCTGCCCTGCACGCACAACGTGTGCCACGTCTGTGCCAGCGAGATCCTCATGCAGCACGGCTACCTCTGCTGCGACCCCAGCTCTGAGCCCTCCTCGCCTGCCTCCACGCCGGCCACCCGCAGCCCTCGCCTGGGCCGCAGGGTTGTGCCCAAACCTGAGCGCCTGGACCGGCTGCTCAAGACAGGTGGGGACAGGGGGCACGTCTCTACCCAGGGGGCTGGGCCACAGCTTCCCCATCCCTCCAAATGCAGGGGGCCAGGGTGGGGGATTCCCTGGGGGTTGCTGTGGCCATGAGGGTGTGGGCTGAGAGGTGCCAGGCCTGGGGTCAGCCCAGGCAGAGAAGCTGGTCTGGTCCAGCGATCAGTGCTGGAGGGGCCTAGGGCCATGGTAGGGAGTGGGCAGCCGTGGGCACATCAAAGGCTCTGGCCAAGCTCCTTGTGACGGGCTCTGCCCCCCTCCCCCAGGCTTTGGCACCTACCCAGGGCGGAAGCGCGGGGCCGTGCACCCTCAGACCATCAGCTTCCCATGCCCAGCCTGCAAGCGGGATGTGGACCTCGGCGAGCGTGGCTTGAGCAGCCTGTTCCGCAACCTGACACTGGAGCGGGTGGTGGAGCGGTACCGCCAGAGCGTCAGCATCGGCAGCGCCATCATGTGCCAGCTCTGCAAGCCACCGCCGCTGGAGGCCACCAAGGGCTGCTCTGAGTGCCGGGCCAGCTTCTGCAATGAGTGCTTCAAGCTCTACCACCCCTGGGGCACCCAGAAGGCCCAGCACGAGCCCACCCTGCCCACCCTCACCTTCCGGCCCAAGGTGGGCACCCGCCACAGCCGCCGGCTCTGGGGACAGGGGCTTGGGTGCTCTGGTCTGCTCCGTCACATATGTGCAGGGGTGTGGGGCTGTCAATGCCAGGCTCTGACTAGGCTGGGGGTGCCTGGCCCAGCCGTGCCAGGGGAGTCAGTGCCTGAGTGGGAGGGGCAGCAGGAGCGCAGGGCAGGCACTAACCTCCCTGCTTGCTCTGCAGGGCCTGCTGTGTCCAGAGCACAAGGAGGAGGTGACGCACTACTGCAAGACCTGCCAGCGGCTCGTGTGTCAGCTCTGCCGCGTGCGCCGCACACACACCAGCCACAAGATCACGCCTGTGCTCAGCGCCTACCAGGCACTCAGGGTAAGGGGCTCAGGCTGCTCCTTATGGTGCAAAGGGGGAGAAGGAGCAATCTGCCCCAATTCTGCCCACCTGCTGCACCCGGGCCCCACTCAGTTCCACACGGGGGGAGCCCATTTAAACCCATAAACTGTGGCTGCTCCACTTACCAGGGTTCCTCTGGCCCCGGTGCCTCCCAGCAGCTGCTCACATGCCCCAGCCCCGTTCCCAGGCAGGCTCTGCCCTTGCCACTCACTGCTGCCCTCTGCTCCTATGCAGGAGAAGCTGACCAAGAGCCTGGCCTATATCCTGAGCAACCAGGACACGGTGCAGCTGCAGATAGTGGAGCTAGAGGAGACAGTGAAACACACTGAGGTGAGGGGCACTACTGGGGCAGGGGGTCCAGCCTGTGCCTGGTGCCCTGGGAAGGAGGCACTGCCTGTGCCTGGCTCCACACTGACTTGGCTCTGTTTTGGCTGCAGGCAAATGGGTCACAGGCCAAGGAGGAGGTGTCACATCTGATCCAGGGCCTGTGCACAGTGCTGGAGGAGAAGCGGGCAGCACTGCTGCAGGCCGTTGAGGAATGCCAGCAGGAGCGTCTCGCCAGCCTGCACACCCAGATCCGTGAGCACCAGGCCATGCTGGAGAACTCGGGCATGGTGGGCTATGCCCAGGAGGTGCTCAAGGAGACTGACCAGCCCTGCTTTGTCCAGGCTGCCAAGCAGCTGCACCACAGGTACCGGATCTGGCTCCCCACAACCACACCAGCCCCAATGGGTGATGCACCCTGAGCATGTCTCTGCATGGACAAGTGCCTGGCCGTGGGGGAGCACAAGCGAGGGACGTGGTGCCCAAGCCCTGGGGCCCCACTCACCAGGAGCCCTGCCCCTGTGGTGCAAGCCCAGGGGCCCATTCCCACAAGGCACCCTGCCCTCCCATGCTGGGTCATTCCCCCTCCCCCTACCCCCAATGGTGCAAGCATGAGAGTCCCAGGGCATGGCTGTGCCTGGAAGCTGCCGACCTGGGGTGCTGAACTGACACCCCAACTCTGGTCACTCCAGGATGCTCAGGGCCACGGACTCACTGCAGAGTTTCCGCCCTGCGGCCACGGCGTCCTTCAGCCACTTCCAGCTGGATGTGAGCCGGGAGATGAAGCTGCTCACAGACCTGACCTTCGTCAAAGGTAACCGTGGCAGGAGTGGGCATTGCCAGGAGCAGGCAGGGCAGAGCTCTGTGCTGGGGGGGGGTGGCTCCCAGCTGGGCCCCACGCCCCCTTCCACCTGCAACTGGGTGAAGAGCAGATGGACTAGCCCCAGTCTCCTCGGAGCCAGCTGCACTCAGGACCCCAGCCCAGGGTGTGCAGAGCTGGGCCTCCCTGGAGCCTGTCTTGCTGCTCAGTCCTGGGGCAGGCGAAGCTCCTGCCAGCTGCAGCGGGCACAGCTCTGCACTGGGCTCCCTGCAGCGGGGAGGGTGGGCAGGCAGCGTAGGCCACGCGGCAAGGGCTGGATGCAGGTGCAAGGGCACAGGACGCAGCATCGGAGACAGATGGGTGAGCAGGCGGCGGCCAGGGCCCCGCAAGGGCTGTCTCCGCTCCCTCCCAACGGGGCAGGTGCCCTGTCCCGCACTGGGCCCCGCAGCTCTGTTCAGACCTGCTTCTACCTCTCTTTGTTTATAGGCTGCGGCCGCTGCTGAGTCAACACTGAAGTCACCGAGGCAAGTCACCCCCGGCCCCAACGCTGCCCTGCTCTCTCTGTTCCCCCCCCGCTCCCTCCCTTCCACCGTCTGCCCCCCCCATTCCCTGCCCGGCCCCCCTCCTGCACCACCCGGCCCTCTGCCGTCCTCCCATCTCTGCCCCATTCTCATGCCTCCATCCTCTCCTGCTGTCTCTATGCATCCCCCCACCTCCCCCCTTTCTCTCTTTCTCTCTTTCTCCCCTACTTGCACACAGTCTGCCTGGTCCCTGGAGCCTCTCAGCAGCCCGCCCCCGTGTCCCCAGTCCCTGGTGCCCAAACGCAGTCTCTGCCGTCGGCCCTCGGACTCCTGCTGGTTGTGCGTCCATCCGGACCCCCCCCTGCGTCTGGCTGCCCACCCGCCTGCTTGCGGGGGCCGCACCTGACGCCTGTGTCTGTCCGCAGCGCCTGAGGCCCCGGTGATCGACACGCAGCGCACCTACGCCTACGACCAGATCTTCCTGTGCTGGCGCCTGCCACAGCACTCACCGCCCGCCTGGCACTACACCGTGGAGTACCGCAAGACTGACACCAAGACCAAGGCGCTTAAGCTATGGCAGCGGCGGGAGGAGGTGCGGGGCACCAGCACCGTTGTGGAGTACCTGGACACCGACAGCGTCTATGTGCTGCGCGTCCGGGGCTGCAACAAGGCCGGCTTTGGCGAATACAGTGAGGACATCTATCTGCACACGCCACCTGCCCCAGGTGAGCTCCCACCTGCACATGCCCATGGCCCAGGTGAGCTCCTACCCGCACATGCCCATGCTTCAGGCAAGCTCCTACCTGTACATGTCATTTGCTCAGGTGAGCACTAACCTGCACACACCGCCTGCCCCAGGTGAGCTCCCACCTGCACACATCCATGGCCCAGGTGAGCTCCTGCCTGCACACACACACGGCCCAGGTGAGCTCCCACTTGCACATGCCCATGCTTCAGGTGAGCTCCTACCTGTACATGTCATTTGCTCAGGTGAGCACTAACCTGCACATGCCTACGCCCCGGGTGAATGCCTACCTGCACACACCCATGCCCACACCCCAGATGAGCACTGATTTACACACATCCATGGCTCAGGTGAGCTCCCACCTGCACATGCCACCTGCCCAGGTGAGCCTGACCTGCACACGACTGTGCCCGAGGTGAGCACTCACCAGCACACACCCACACCCCAGGTAAGCACTTACCTGCACACACAAATATACCTCAGGTTAGCTCTTACCTGCACATGTCCATGCCTTAGATGAGCACTGACTTGCACGCACCCACAGCCCAAGTGAGCACTGACCTGCACATGCCTATGCCCTGGGTGAGCGCCCACCTGCACATGCTTATGGCCCAGATGAAGTCCCATCTGCACATGCCACTTGCCCAGATGAGCTTCTTCCTGCACATACCCATGCCACTAGTGAGCTCCCTGCACATGCCCACACCCCATGTAAGCCCCCATCTGCACATGCCCATGGCCCAGGTGAACACTGACCTGCACACACCCACACCCCAGGTGAGCGCCTACCTGTACATGCCACCTGCCACAGGTGAGCTCCCTCTTGGTGAGCAGGTGGGCATCTACCTGCATGTGCCACCTGCCCCAGGTGAACTGGGGAGATGCGCCCAGCCATGGACCCTGCGGGCTCAGACGAGGCTCTGGCAGACCCTGGGCTCCCTGGGGCTGTGTCTGACATCCCCACAGCAAGCTGCCCCAGCCTGCGGCATGTGTGACCCAGCCCCAGAGCCCTACAGCCATCCCAGGGCACAGCCTGGGCCCAGCCTCTACCGCCCACTCCCAACCCTCTCTGTTCCCTCCCAGTCTTGAACTTTTTCCTGGACAACCGCTGGGGCTTCAGCCGGGAGCGCCTGGCCATCAGCAAGGACCAGCGGGCCGTGCGCAGTGTGCCCGGCGTGCCCATGCTCTTCGCCGCTGAGCGTCTTATGACCAGCTGTCACCTCTCCATCGACCTGGTCATAGGGGACGTAGCCGTCACCCAGGGCAAGAACTACTGGGCCTGCTGTGTGGACCCCAGCTCCTACCTGGTCAAGGTGGGCGTGGGGCTGGAGAGCAAGCTGCAAGAGTGGTTCCAGGTACCACAGGACGTGGTGAGCCCCAGGTGAGCAGGGGGACAGGTGGGGTCATGGACCTGGCAAGGGAGATGTCCGTGTGTCTGTGGGCCGGGGCTCATGCTGGTGGCCGGCCCAGCAGGTACGACCCAGACAGCGGGCACGACAGTGGGGCAGAAGATACCACAGTGGACGCATCGCCCCCATACGCCTTCCTGACCATTGGCATGGGCAAGATCCTGCTGTCCCATGGCTCGACCTTGACCTCGCGTGACCCCAATGGCTGCACCGTGCCGCTGCCCCCACGCATCGGCATCTGCCTGGACTACGAGCAGGGCAAGGTGAGCTTCTATGATGCAGTGTCCTTCCGGGAGCTGTGGGAGTGTGGCGTGGACTGCTCGGGGCCAGTCTGCCCGGCCTTCTGCTTCATCGGGGGTGGCGCACTGCACCTGCAGGAGCTTGTGGCTAGCAAGCAGGAGCGCAAGGTCACCATCGGCGGCTTCTCCAAACTGGACTAGCGGAGCCCAGCTGCTGGGTTGGCAGCTGGCAGCGGGACCCCAGTGCCAGCCTGGCTTCACCTGCCTCCCAGGAGTGCGCTTTGGGGCCTGAAGGTGTAATGGGAGTCCTGAGCCACAGCCCGGTGGTGGGGCCACAGGGGCTAACCCTGCCTGCAGGGACCCAGCCCCAAGTCAAGGCCCAAAGCCACGTGGTGCCTCCTGGGATGGGTGGTCTCCAGGCTGGGGGGTCCCAGGCTGGGCTGCTGCCCGTCCCCTGCCTAGTGCCTCGGAGCAGTTGGCTCCTGGCAGCAGGTGTGAATCCAAGGTTACAAACAGACCTGGGAGCAGCAGCTGGCTGCAGGGATGGAGGTGAGGGTGGGATTGGGGTGGAGGGGCCTGGGTGCAGGGATGGGGGGGATGGGTGAAGGTTTGGAAGGTTTTTACTGGTTCATTTTTCATGTGCACACAGAGCTGTCGAGCCCAACAGGGTCCGAGTGGGGCGGGCACATCCAGGGGCTTCCTCACCCCCAAGCGCACTGGGCTGTGAAATGAAACCCCCCACCCACAGGTTTGGGCAATGGGGCTGCTGCCTTGGGGGTGGGGGACACCACTGTTCCCACGAAGGGCCTGGCACGACACGGGCAGCGACCCTGTCCCCCCGCCCCCTGCCCCCTGCTGCCACTCACCGTACTTGTTGCCTGCGCCACACGCGTCCCTCCACCTGTAGCCCCCGCCCACCAGGGCTACGCGGCTTTGCCCCGTGCCAGTGCTGAGCAGCAAACTGTCCTTTTTGTACTTCCTGCCCTGTGCCCAGCCGCGGGACGTGGGCGCGGGGGCAAGGCACCATGGCCAGCTGCCACCCTGCACCAAGGGCTGGCTCTGTGCTGCTGCAGTTTTCATGGTTCTGTACTGAACAGTTGCTGTATTTTCATGGTTTCCTACAATAAACTGCAATGCCAGAGACCTGGGGGCACCAGGGACCACAGAGGCAGGGGCCCAGGGGCTCTATACAGCCAGGGGTTACCCCAGCACAGGGAAGCCAGAAGCCCGGGCTGCGAATGCAATGCATGCACTTTGCTGCCAGCAGCCGCCAGGTGCCCCGTGGCCCAGGTCTGCCTGGTGTGTGCAGCACAGGCACTGCCTGCGGGGCATGAGCACATCCCTGGAGCAGGGCCCTGTGCACTGCGGGCTGCACCAGGGTGCCTGGACTGTGGGTTGCAGCACAGGCCAGCAGAGGGCAGCACAGCCCTGGAACCCAGCACTGCTGGCACAGGGCCTCATGCACCCATGGGTCCTGGCACCAGCGCAGCTGCCCCTGCCTAGGTCATGCTGCAGGTGCCTGCTGGCCCACAGGATGCAAGGGCAGGACCAAGCACCCATGTCCCTGCCCTGGGGAGGGCCCCAGGGGCTGGTTCTTAGTTCCTGAACCCACGTTTCCCCATGAAAGGGTGGTGTTTTTCCGCTCACCTGGCCCAAAAATAGATTATGAGACTTGTAATGTGCTGGAGACTGTTTGTGCAGAGGGATGGGCATGCTGCCTGACGGGAAGGGGCCTGCCTGGGCATTTCCAGGGCCCTGCATATCCAGCCCAGCCCAGGAATGTAGGATGGAGGGGCCCAGCCTTTACCAGGGGCTTCCAGTGGGGAGCAGAGTGCCTGGGGGATGGCACCCATGGGGCCCCATTGCCAAGGGCAGGCTCTGGCCATTGAAACTTGGGTTCAGGCCACAGAGGGAGGCACCACCAGCAAGGCAGTCTGGTGGGGTGCGCTGGGCACAGGCAGGGGCTGTTACCATTGTGGGCGCTCACCTGTGGCTGGGGCACCTTGAGCACAGAGCAGGTGGCAACTGGTAACCCTGTTCCTGCCAGCGTCGGGGCAGGGAGGCCACTGCAATGGGGGAGGCCTGGGAGGGCCCCAGGCTGTAGTCCCTGCACCTGCCAGGGCTCTCCAGGCCAGGGACCCTAGGGCCTGGACATGAGTGTCCCCCCACATGGGGCCAGACAGAGGGGCAGGGTGGGGGGGATCACCAGTGGGGGTGGTGCTGGGATCCTGCACTGGGCTGAGCATGGCCCCATCTCACCCACAGCCCTGTGCCCTGCACCCAGCAGGCGCATCAGATGGGACAGGCATTGCCCTGGCCCCCTCCCCAGCCCCCACTCTCAGCCGGTATTTACAGCCAGGTGTTCATGGTGGGCCGCAGTGCACGCCCCTGTGGTCCCTTCCACCTGTCCCCTCCCCACGTGCCCCTCCTGCCCCTGCCTCCAGCCCCAGCTTTGCCCCCTCACCT
>NW_017728904.1:1369050-1374363 GCF_001723895.1 Crocodylus porosus
CCCCCAGGGCACCTCCATATTCTGCAGGGGACACGGCCACAGTCTCTTCCCTGGGATCTGTGCTGACTGGGCACAGGTGAGCCCTGTCTGGGGGATCACACCGCAGGCTGCAGAGTAGACCGGGCACTTGGGGCCCTGCCAGCACCGTGCTGTGCAGGGCATCCCAGCCCCACCATGCCCATGCCCTGACCCCATGCCTCTCTTTATTGTCACTTTTCAGGCACAGCACTTGTTTTGTTTTCTTGTTTCTGACTTTTCATTCCTGGCCCAGTCCCTCCCTTCACTGCACCCCCCCCCGCTGCCTGCCTCCGCCTGCCCCAGCCGGTCCAGTGCCAACGCCCACGTCGGCAGCAGGCGCGGGCAGCCCCTGCAGCCAGATCCTGCAGGGAGTCCAAGGACCCACTGGCAGTGCACAGGGTTGGACATGGGGCAGCCAGAAAGTCTGGCTGAGTGCTGGTTTTTCCCACGCTGCCTCTCCCTGCCGATACTGCCGGCCCCGTCGTCGTCATAGCTAAGCGTCATGGCCCTGGCATGCTCCTTCCCACTGTTTGTGCAGGGCATGGCTCTGTCAAAAGAGCCAGGCTGTGGGTGCATAAACAACCTCACGGGACCCCGTAGCTGGGAAGGCAGGGTGGTAGCTGGCCCCACCCTGGGACATGCCATGAGTGGAAACACTGACGGCACCAAGGTGGCCGGAGCAGGATTCTTGTGAAGTTTGTTCCTTTATGGCTCCTCCCAATGGCTTTATGGGCCCATCACCTCCATGGTCTGTTGGGAAATGTCACGGGAGCACTGTCTGCTTGGCCTCTGTGCCACTTGCACACAGCAGCCCCGCAGGGCTCTAGGTAACGCTGCTCGAGTCTGGCATGCACCACGGCTCTGTGCCCTCCCCACCCTGCCTCACTGGTGGACGCAGCTGCCCAGTAGGAGCTCATGAGGATGAGCCCCTGCCCCAGAGCCATGGTGCCAGATTGGCACGGGGCTCGGCAGGGCAAGGAGACAGGCCTGTGGGGCTCAGCGGCCAGCACCTGCTGCATGCCCGGGCTGCATGGGAGGAAGCCAGTCCAGAGTCAAGAGTCAGCACAGACCTTTTTATTGTGAAATGCTATAAATACAGGCCCGCCAGCCCCCCTCCCCCCCGTGGTGTGGCCTCCACCCCCATAGCCTCATCCACACACATGGAGCCCAGCTGCCAGCACAGGCAGAGCCTGAGCCCAGCACCCACGGGGTAGCAGGGCACAGCCCCATCTCCTGTCCCTCGTCTGCCTGGCTCCTTCATGCGCTCAGACCCAGCTGCTCCAGAACCACCCTGGGGCAGTGACGTAGGGCAGGGACAGGGGCGACAGGGCCAGGCAGGAGCAGCCCCTGAGGCGCCACGGCCCCTGCCCCAGGCCACCAAGGTCTTGCCCACGTGCCTGGCTGTGCCTAGGGCCAGCCCAGGCTGCAGCCCGCTCCCGCCTGTCCTGGGCCCGTGCCCCTCAGAGGTTCTCAGACGACAGCGCTGGGTTGGTGTAGGACAAGGCTCTGGAGCCGTTGCCGGAGACCTGGGAGGAAGAAGAGGGGCCACGTTGGAGCCAGCCAAGCACTGGGATAATCTCCCGTTGCCCAGCAACCGGGAGCCCCAGCCTGCGGCACGTAACTGTATCAGTGCCCGTTAACAAACTCATCAGCCAGCGAGAAATAGGGGATACAACGTTTACCAGGGGCCTGTTGGGGTAACTAGAAATAATGGCCACAAACTGGAAAAGAGCTGCTTCAAACTGGACATCAGGAAAAAATTCCAGTGAGGGTTGCCAAAATACGGAATAAGCTTCCACGGGAGGTGGTGCTCTCCCCTTCCTTGGAGGTATTTAAAAGGGGATTGGACAAACACCTGTCTGGGGTCATCTGACCCCAGCACTCATTCCTGCCCAGGGAAGGGTCGGACTCAATGATCTAATAGGTACTTTCTGACCCTAACATCTATGAAATTATGAAATGAGCAGCCAACCTAGCGGGGCCCCTTGTCCGGTGCTGGGGCCTGAGGTGCTACCAATGTTTGCAGTCCCGGTGCTGGGGGCTTCAGTCCCAGCCCTGAGCCACGGGGCTAGTGCTTGGAGCACCTGGTGCCATGGGGCAGGCGCTGGCCCTGCTCCAGGCCACGGCACCACAAACAGCCCAGTGTCGACTGTAAACACTCCTGCCATCACGCGGCTGGGAGTGGCCTCAAGCCACTGTGTAGGGCCTGGCCAGCCCGGGCCCCCTCCCGGCCCCAGGGCCAACATGACTGAGTCACCCCCTCCCTGCGCTTCCTGCTCCCAGTGCCGGCCCACAGCCCGCTGGGGCCCAGGCCAGCCCAGACTCAGTCCTTCCCCGTCCTGCGGATAAGCCAGCAGGGCAGGAGCAGAGGTAAATATTTACCCAGGTTGCTGGTATTTGAACAACCTGAGCGGCCTGCACAAAGTGGAACAGCTGGATCCAACCCTCCTGCCCTGCAGCGCCCAGGCCCCATGTCCGCAAACAGTCCCAGACAGTGGGTCAGGTCGAGTTGGGTCGGGTCGTGCCCAGCTCTGGGTGCTCTCTGCCCCAGCCCCACCAGCCAGCCCCTTGCACCAGGCCTTTGCACCAGGCCATGCCAAATGCAAAGCAGGTGGGGATGGCAGGGCGGGATGAGTCACCCCTGCGCAGGCTGGCTCAGCTCTCACACGCTACCGACACAGCGACACCCCCAGCATGGATGCCCAGACTTGTTGTCTCTATCCCAGCACCATTCCTGCAGCCCTGGAGCAGATGGGGCCCAGCCAGCTGAGCGTGGCGGAGATTTCAGGGGCAGGAGACCTCCAGCTCCCTCCATTTAATCTGCCTCTGCCAAGGCTGTGGGGGCCAGAGCCCAAGGGCAGGAGTGCAGCGGCTGCACCAAAGTCACCCAAGGGAGGGAGGGAGCCGTGAACTCAGCCTGGCTCCAGCTGGGGTCCGTCAGTGCCTACTCAGCCAGGCGTGACTATGACGCTCACCCACGGTCCAGAGCGGAGCCGCCTGGAATCCACTGGTCAGGGATCAGGGCAGGGCCTGGCCAGGCCACGGCCACGCACCACCCCAGCTCCTGCACCCGCACCACCCCTTTGGTCCTGTGCCCTCTGTCCCATTAGCCATTCACGGGGAGAGGAGGGTCACGGGGGCAGTGGCCACGTGGGAAGCAGCCCACACCGCCCATGGCAGAGACCAGCTCCATGCCCACGTCCAAAGGGGGCTGGCCCCGCTCACCTCACTGTAGGGGTTGGGCTTGGTGACAGGTGCCATGTAGCGCCCATGGGTGTGGTAGGTGGGGTACTCGGTCATGGGGTGGTAGGAGTCCTGCAAGCTGAATAGGTCCAGGTTCCCACGGCGGCTTCTGCAGCAGGAGCAGAGGATCTGGAAGAAAGGAGGAGCGGAGAGGGTGAGGGCACCATGGCATGAAGCGCGCCAGTGGGAATGGGTCCAAGGACAAGGCAAAGGACACTCACCAGCAGGATGAAGATGATGATGCTCAGCACCAGGAGGATGCAGACCAGCACGAGCAGGGCAATGCCCCAGCCAGGCACTGTGGATGCTGATGCTGGCCCTGACTGTGAGGCAGAGTCTCCAGAAACAGCTGCAAAGCAAGCAGCAGCTGTCACCACAGGGCTGACCTGGGGGGACAGCAGGGCCCTGGGCCCAGGCAGGGTGCATGCAGCCGGCAGGCATGGACCACAGAGTGGCAGAGGCCACCAGCAAGACACTGGGAGGGGCAGAGCCACTGGGGCCTGGAGATGTGGGTGCTCACCCTGTGGCTCTGGGCTGGCCAGGTCACCTGTGTGGATCACTGGGCATCTGCCCCCAGCTCCCACCACACAGGGATTGAAAGACCCCACCTGGGCTCCTGCTCACCTTGGACATCTTTTATCTGGAGCCCCTTAATCTCATTGTTACTTTTCTCTGCAAGCTGGAGGGCAATGCTTTTGGCACTGAGGCTGGTGTTTGTCTGCCTGTACAGCTGGGTGCATTGCACAATCACCGAGCCGGGGCTACAGGGAAAGAAAGTGTCAGTGGGGCTGGGCCGCAGCCCTGCACCACTGCCAACCCCTTGTACATGCCCCCCATGGCATGCTGCCCGGTGTCCCTGCCACCCCCAGACCCCTACTCCCCGAGGCAGGATGGTACCTGAACTGGAGGTCGGTGTAGCCCTGGTAGTCCTTGTGGTTGGGGCACACGTTGCAGGCATAGACCTCCTGGAACTGGAGCAGATGACACAGCCTCAGACACTATAGCCCCTCCGCCCTCCCTGGTCCTGGTACCAAAGGCCCAGGGCCAAACGCCCAGCAGACTCCTGTGCAGAGACCTCCAGAGCCAGATCTGCACAGGGGTCTCCCTGCCCCAGCTCCATGTACAGCCCCCAGTTCCAGCTATTGGTGTAGACCATGCACAGCATGATGGAGCTCTTGGCCCCACAGACTCCCCCACTCTCCACCAACCCCGCAGGGGCTTCTGCCTGCTTACTATGGTGCGGAGGGTGCTTGCCAGCTGCTTGTAGTAGGAGGATGTGGTGTCATACAGGGACTGGTTGAAGTCCCTGTTGACAATGCGGAAGGAGAGGAAATAGCTGCGAAAGTTCAGGGCCACCATAGAGGTCTGGTTGCTAGTCAGAGGGGAGGAGGAGGTCCTAGGCAGCACAGACATGGTAGACCCAGGGCTTGTGTTCAAGGGAGCGGTGTTAGCTGGTGCGGTCTTGAGAGCTGCGGTGCTGCCGGTGGTTGCTGCCTCGGTGCTGGGGGCTTCGGTCTTGGTGTTGGGAGCTCCAGTGCTGCTGGTGGTTGTGCTCCCAGTGCTGTGGGCTATGGTGCTGCTGGGGGTTGCAATACTGGTGCTGGGGCCTGAGGTGCTACCAATGTTTGCAGTCCCGGTGCTGGGGGCTTCAGTCCCAGTGCTGGGAGCTGCAATGCTGCTGCTGGTTGTATTTCCAGTGCTGGGAGCAGCAGTGCTACTAGTGGTTGTGTTCCCGGTGCTGGGAGCTGCAGTCCCATTGCTGGGGGCTGCGGTACTGCCAGTGGTTGTGTTCTCAGTGCCAGGTTCTGCAGTGTTGCCAGTGGTTGTGTTCTCGGTGCTGGAGGCTATGGTGCTGGCAGTGATTGTATTCTCGGTGCTGGGATTTGCGGTACTGCCAGAGGTTGTGTTCCCGGTGCCAGGTTCTGCAGTGTTGCCAGTGGTTGTGTTGTCAGTGCTAGGGGCTATGGTGCTGGCAGTGGTTGTATTTTCGGTGCTGGGATTTGCGGTACTGCCAGAGGTTGTGTTCCCAGTGCCGGGTTCTGCAGTGTTGCC
>NW_017728904.1:1374501-1378698 GCF_001723895.1 Crocodylus porosus
GTGTTCCCGGTGTCGGGTTCTGCAGTGTTGCCAGTGGTTGTGCTGTCAGTGCTGGGGGCTATGGTGCTGGCAGTGGTTGTATTTTCGGTGCTGGGATTTGCGGTACTGCCAGAGGTTGTGTTCCCGGTGCCGGGTTCTGCAGTGTTGCCAGCGGTTGTGTTGTCAGTGCCTGGGACTGTGGTGCTGGCAGTGGTTGCATTCTCGGTGCTGGGATCTGCATTGCTGCTGGTTGTGTCCCTGGCACTGGCGGTGTTGCTCTTGCTGCTGGGCGGGGAGTTCTCCGTGCTCCGGGTGCTGCCAACTGGGGAGGTGTTGGCTGTGTTTGTGGGTGGCAGTGTGGTACTCTTGCCTGGGGTGCTCCCGGAGCTGGCAGGTGAGTCAGGTGTACTTGAAGTGTCATTCGCGGCAGTGGTACTAGCACTGAAGTTACTCGAAGTTGTGGAGGTAGTGGCAGTAGCATTCGTGGTGGAAGCCACAGCTGTGGGGAGAGGGAGCAAGGAGTTCAGGGCAGAAGGCACAGGCTACTCCGTCAGCCAGGGGAGACACTGCCAAGTGCAAACAAGTGCCTGGCAGGGTCAGACACCAGCCCCCGCCCAGGGCAGCTCCATCCCGCAGCAGGTGAGAACTTGCTACCACTAGATATAAGCGAGGCCAGGACAGCCCAGACCAGGTGCGGGCTGGCAAAGGAGTGCCAGCATCCAAGGGAGGAGGCATCTCAGAACCACTGGTCCCAGAAGAGACAGGCTCTGGTGGGGCACATGCCCCAGGCAGGTGATTCTCCCAAGGACCAGGGCTCTGCCAGTCTGGCCCAGGGCCCTGGCTATGGCCTGTCCCAGTGAGCTCTGCCCTTGCAGCGACTGAGGGGCACATGCTGGGCCCCCGGAGGCTTGGTGCCAGGTCCCCTCCCTGGGCCAGCCTGGGGCTTGGGGCCTCTGCATGTAGGGATCTGGCTGGGGCTGCACAACTGGATGCCCCAAACTACGTCCTCCAGCCCCATGGCCCCAGGGATTGCTGGGGTGTGGCTGGGCCACAGCCTGGGGCTGACGCATGCGTCTGGGGAGGGTGAGTCAGGATCCTACAATGGTGCACACTGTCCTGCAGTGGGCACTTCCTGCCAGCAGTGCAGCCCTCACTCCTGTGCTGGCCTTCAGGCACACGAGCCAGGGCTTTGGTGAGGCCTCCTGGGCAGGTGCCCGCTGAAGGGAGCCCCTGCAGGGCCCCAGCCCCCCCTCCCCAGTGGGCCCTAGCCCTGCCCAGCCCAGCCTTATCATGATGGCACCAGCAGTTCCCGCCACTGCCCCCAGCACCTGCTCCTGGGACAGCCAGGAATGGACCGAGCCATGGAACGGGCCCCCAAGAGCCTCTGCCCAGGGAAGGCAGACCCCGAGCGCCAGGCCATGGGGCTCCCCACAAGTGCCAAGGCTGCCCAATGCCCAGGGCCCTGCTTCCTCCTGAGACCTGGGAACCCTGCATTTCATGGGGCCTTCCACCGTGGATGGGGGCAGTGACAAAGCCACCTGCTGCCAGGGGGCTGAGAGCTCAGCTGGGGACACCCATGCTCCTAAGCCCAGCCCTATCCAGGCTGGGGGTGAGGAGGGGGCTCATCGCTCCAGACAAAACCAAGACCCCCCCCCCGGACCTACCACCCCTCCCTGCCCAACTGCCTACGATGGATCCAGTCTGACTAGCCAGAACCCCAGGCTGGATCCGGTCCAGCAACAACCCCCTGCTCCCCACAACCCTACCCCTCACCTGCAACCACGGCCACAAGCAGTAGGAGTAGGGACTGCATGGCGGCAGGCTGGTCCTGGTCTGGCAGGGCTCCTCTCTGGCTGGCTGCGCCTCCCCGTTAGCCCGCAGGGCTCTCGCTACCTGGGAATCAGGAACTGGTGGCGGCTGAGTGACGGCCGCTTTATACCAGCACCTGGGAGCAGGTGTGGGGGGAGGGCGGGTGGCGGAGGCCCCACCCAGCGGGGCTGCAGCCAGCCACTCCCTGGAGCCCTTCATCCAGCCGTGCTGACACCTGCCCAGCGCCACCCCGACCCGTCATCACAGCCGGCGCCAAGGGACGTGGGCAGGGGCAGCAAAGCTGGGGCTCTAGGCAATGGGGGCAGCTGAGGTTTTGGGGCACAAGAGCAGCAGCTGCCCAGGAAGCCCCTGCGGCTTGCCTCCAGCCATGCTCCATCCCTGGGCACCGCCTCAGGCCCTGGAGGCCCCACATGCCAGTGCTGGCTAACAGGAAAGTGCGAGCAGTAGGAAGCAGCCAGCATGGAAGCTCATAGCAGCAGTCCCCGAGTCCCTGAGGACCCCCATGGGTTTCTAGGGGGTCCCGTCACACTGGAGCCAGAGCCAGGGAGGGCACGAGGAGCTGGGATCCCATGTACTGCAGCCCGCACCCCCTTCCAAGAGCCCCACCAGAAAAGGAAGGCGGCTCCTGCCACCATGTGACTCAGGGCCCGGGGGTGGGCTAGCCCTACAGCACAATCTGGCCCTGGCCCTAGCCTCTCGCTACCTGGGAATCAGGAACTGGTGGTGGCTGAGCAAGGGCTGCTTTATAGCAGCACCTGGGAGCAGGTGTGGGGGGAGGGTGGGTGGCGGAGACCCCACCCATCGGGGCTGCAGCCAGCTGCTCCCCTGCCAGCACCAAGAACACCAGGCTCAGGGCCTTGCATTCCTTGGCCAGCACAAGCCCCTGCCCAGGACCTCGGGGGCCATGTGGCATCGCCCAGGTACACCAAGGAGCAGCTCTGCCCACTCCCAGCCCTGCTCCATGTGTCTAGCCCTGCTCCACAGGTCTGGGCTGAGCAGGGCCCCAGAGCAGGGGTGACCGGATACTGCAGGGGCTGGGAAGCAATGGAAACCCAGCACCTGGCAAGACAGGCCAGCAAAATCAAAGCTGGGGTGTGGCCAGGCCTCTCTACCTGGAGAGAAGTGCCGCTGCAGGGACTGTTGACTCCCAGCTGATGCAATCACAGTGCTGTGCTGGCCATGAGGCCCATGCCCGCGGCATCTGCTGCGCTCCCATGCTGCAGCTGGCATGGCACTGCGCCCCAGACAGGCAGATGTGCATTCAAGCACTATCCCTGTGCATCGTGGCACCTCAAGCCACAAGGGGATGGAGCACTGTGCCCAGGCCCTAGTCAGGGGTCACCCCCTTGGGCCAGGCTGCCCCCAGCCCATGCGTGGCCAGAACAGAAGCCCTTGGAGACATGCACAGCCTCACAGCTGCCGGTGCCATGGCTGCAAGGTGTCAGGCCAGCAGGGCACGGACGCAGCGTGGGCCTGCCTGCAATGCAGCACCATGCTGCCACCCTGCCCCCCAGTCTGCCCCCTCCATCCAAGGGGTGGGCAAGGTCCTCCCGTGCCCCCTTGCAGCCCTGATGCCCTCCCCACCCTCCCCAGCTGCATGGGTGGAGCCAAACTGCCACCTTGTGGCCATACCCGTGCCTGCAGCACCAGCCAGCCTGCTCCTATCCCTGCCCCCAGGGGGGCTGCGTCAGGATGCCTGTGGGATGGAGCTATGGGCACGGCGGGTTGCCCACCCAGGTACCTGCGCTGCCCTCTGCACGTCTTCCCCTGCCTAGGATCTGCTCATCAGCCCCCGACGGGGAGGCCAATGTCCCTCCAGACAGGTGTCTCCAGCCCACGCCTGCACCCATGCCCAGGCCCAGGGACAGGGGTCTGGCTGGACCCATGAACAAGCCCCCATGCCCGTCCCTTTGGGGGCCAGGCCTAGTCCACTCGCCTTGAAGGTGCAGGTGTGGGGGGCGAGTGCGGGTGGCCAGGACCGGGAGATCCCACTGGGTCCTGTCTGTGCTGGAGAGTCCTGGCCCCAGCCCACGGCGCCGCTCTGCCCCATTGTGGGGGGCCCTTCGCTGTCCTGCCTCCGGTGGGGGGAGAGGAGCGGGCATCTCCAGCCCTGCCCAGCACAGCAGGGGAGTGCCCTGGGGCCAGGGCTGAGTGAGACCTTGCAGTCTGACTAAGACAGTGAGACAGCACACACTGCCTCTCGTCACTGCGGGCACTACCACTGTCCCCTGCCCTGCTGGGCCAACCCTGCACTGTCACCGCAGCTCCTCCAGCGCCCCCTCCTGGGCTGGCTCGGCACTGCCACTGCAGGATCTCCAGCGCCCCCTCCTGGGCTAGCCCGGCACTGCCACTGCAGGATCTCCAGCGCCCCCTCCTGGGCTAGCCCGG
>NW_017728904.1:1378798-1379494 GCF_001723895.1 Crocodylus porosus
CTCCTGGGCTAGCCCGGCACTGCCACTGCAGGATCTCCAGCGCCCCCTCCTGGGCTAGCCCGGCACTGCCACTGCAGGATCTCCAGCGCCCCCTCTCAGGCCAACCCCACGCTGTCACTGCAGCGCCCCAGCTGGATCACCTGCCACTGCACACTGCAGCTCCCCCCGCTGGCCAGCCCCGCAGTGCAGCGCCCCCAGCTGGGCCGCCCCTGCTGCCTGCCCCTTCCCCGCGGCTGCGCCTCCGGCAGGGCTGCAGCTTTGCCCCCGCAGCGCGGCGCTCAGCCCCGGGCCAACCCGCGCCTCCGGCATCCCGCGCGTTATCTGTCCCGGGGGAGCGGGGCACAGACTTTGCCAGCGGGTCTCAGGCGAGACGAGGGACCCGGGATCCCGCCCAGGCTCCGGGAGCACGGACCCCGCAGCCTGCCCCCGCCTCCCGGCCCAGCAGGTCCTGCGCTGCCCCGGGGCCAGCGGGGCACGGAGCGCACAGCGCACGGCCTCCCGCCTCCCGGTGCCCCCGGCCACGGCGAGTCCTGCTCGGGCCGGATCAAGCGAGCCGGCGCAGCAGGGGCCGGAGGCTCCGAGTGACTCCCCGGGCGCAGGAGGAGACCGATCTGCCCGTGGCGGGAGCCGAGAGGGGCCGGCGCGGGGCGCGACCCAGGCGTTGCCCTTTTAAGAGCGGCCCCGCGCTCCCATTGT
>NW_017728904.1:1380155-1388570 GCF_001723895.1 Crocodylus porosus
ACCGTTGCAGCGGTACTGCAGGTTGGACCAGATGATGTTCTCCTGGGAGAAGCAGAAGACGCCCAGGCGGCCGCCCCGCATCGTGCTGTCGAGGATCACGCCCGAGTCCGCCACGAGCCGCGGGCCCTCGTACAGCCGCACCCTAGGGCGGGGGGGGGAGGCCGGGGTGAGCGCCCGGCCGGGACGGGAGGGGACGGCCCCGGCCCCGGCCCCGGCCCATTGTTCGGCCGCTTTTGCATGTGAAAGGCGCGGGCCGGCGTTGCCCGCGCGGGCCGGGTCTCCATGGCGACGGGACAATGGCGCGGAGGCCCAGCTGGTGCGGAGCCAGTGCGGGGCTGGGCCCTTCCCGCCGGCCGGGGCAGAGGCCGCCGGAGCTGCCTTAAAAAGGAAACCCGCGGCCTCCACCGCCCTGCACCCCACCGGGAAGGGGCCCCAGCCCCTCCTCACCGGATGTAGCCCACCTGGGGCCTGTGCATGAGCTGCCACCGGTACGAGGTCTTGTCCTTCCAGCCCACGTTGCGTGGATCCTTCCACAGCAGCCGGACCTGGTCCGGGGTGGTGCCTGCGTGCCACAGCGCGTTGCGCAGGTGCTCACCGGGGCCACTCGTGGACTTCACCGCCTGCGGGCAGAGGGCTGGGGGTGACCGGGGCGGGACGGGTGCCCCGGGCAGAGAAGGGGCCAGGAGTGCCCACCACGGCAGGCGCTGCCTGCCCCCCGGGTCCCCAGGCAGAGGGGCCATCAGGCCTCAGGCCCAGCATGGACCTTGAGTTGCAGCCCGGTCTCAGCCACGGCCCGGAAGGGGGTGGCCTGCCAGTACGTCTGCTCCGTCTGCTTCCACATGACCACGTAGAAGCTGGAGCTGTCCTGGTAGCTGAAGATGAAGCCAGCGTAGTCATCATCCGTGACAGTGTTGACATGGAAGGTGCCCTCGAAGTCCACCCCGTTGAAGGCCGTGTAGCCTGGGCACAGGGCAGGGCGCGTGTCAGGCAGGGAGGCATGTGCCCCAAGCCCCATGGGGCTCCTGGGCAGGCCACATCAGTTCTGCCCTCTCCCTCACTGGCGGCTCGGTCTGGGGTGGGGCGTGAGCTGCCCCAAGGAGATGGGTGGGAACAAGAGGCAGTGTGCTGCCCCAGGACAGGAACACCCCACCTACCAACAGCCAGGCCCGGGTCGCTGTTCATGGTCTGCACAATCTCCATGCCCTGGGGGGAGAGATGGGATTGGCACCTGGGCTCCTGGATGCAGCCCAGGGCCTGCCCAAGGGCTGGCAGGCCTAACCCAACACCCAGCCAGGCCCCTGGCCTGCTCCCCTCCTTCACCCTTTGCCCAGTGCTGCACAGCAGGCATCATCCTGCCTGACTAGCACTGATGCCAGCACCTGCCCTGCAGCCTCCCCCTCCCTCCAGCCATACCTGGTTCAAAACCACCCAGTTGGGGTCAATCTGGGCATCGCCCTCGGGGTCCAGGATCACTGTCTGGTAGGCCCGGAAGTCAGTCAGCGTCACCTCGGCACTCTCCGGGCACACGTCCAGCTGGTCAGCCACTGTGTCATTATCAAAGTCCTCCTCGCAGACGTCACCCACCCCATTCCCTGCGGGGCATGACCGGGCCAGTCACACGTGGTGCAGCTCCAAGCATGTGGCGCAGCCCCGAGCCAGAGTGAGCGCCATGCTCCATACAGCAAGCATGTCTGCTCCAGCTCCACGGGCTCCAGAGATCCTGGCTCCACCTGGCACCAGACTGCCTGCTATGTAGCAGTGCCAGCCCAGGGGACTCAACCCAGCAGCCACAGCCCCTGCCACAGGAGCCAGGCCTGCACCGGCTGTGCCCAATCCCCCTGGCACAGGCCCAGTGGCCACATGGTCCTCGGCCCTGGCTGAGCCCTCACCGTCTGAGTCCTTCTGGTTGGGGTTGGGAATGAGGCGGCAGTTGTCAGGGCCGGGAGCAATGTAGTCAGGGATGCCATCATTGTCATCATCATTGTCACAGTCATCCCCCAGCCCGTCATTGTCCGAGTCCAGCTGGGAGCTGTTGGGCACTTCGGCACAGTTGTCCTTGGAGTCCTGGTGCCCATCCCCATCGCTGGGGGTGGTAAGAGGGGATGAGGGGGCAGTGCCACCAGGCACGTGGCTGGGACCCCGTCTCCCCCAGATGCCCGCACCCAGTACACCCACCCACTGTGTGGCCTGCGCATGGGGGCTTCCCCCATGTCACCCAGGGCTCCACCCCATCCCTCCCTGCCTTCTCCAGGGCAATGGCAGAGCTTTGGGCAGGACACAGGCACTGGCTCACACACCCACCTGTCCTCGTTGGTGTCACAGATGTCTCCTACCAGGTCACTGTCCATGTCTGTCTGAAAGAGAGCACAGCCCCAGGTCAGCAGGGACTGGGGACTGGTCCTGGGCTCCAGGCATACAGGGGAAGGGGAAGGCCCCCCTCCAGCCCCTGTTGCTGCAATCACTGCAGGCCAAGCAAGGCCCAACAGCTGCTCCAGCCTCCCACACTGTCTCCCACCTGCACGCAGCCCCTGCCAGGCCCCAACCCATACCTGAGTGGGGTTGCTCATCTCAGGGCAGCTGTCGCAGGCATCCCCAACGCCATCCTCATCCCTGTCTGTCTGCAGTGGGTTGGGGACCTTAGGGCAGTTGTCCAGCACATTGGGGATCCCTGTGGGCAGCACGGCAACGGTGACCCCAGCCCAAGCCCAGCCCCACCTTGAGTCTCAGCCACAGCCCTAGATCCCCAGGCCCAGCCCAGCCTCACCCAGGCAGCCTCGGGCACATCCTTGCAGAAAGCCCCCAGCATGACCCAGGCCCCCTCCTTTGACACAGCCCTGGCCCTGGCCCCACCGTCGCCATCAATGTCGTTGTCACATGCGTCGCCCTCGCCATTGCTGTCTGTGTCCCGCTGGTCATTGTTGGGCACGTTGGGGCAGTTGTCACAGGCATCCCCAAAGGAGTCAGTGTCCGAGTTCTGCTGGTCCTTGTTGGGCAAGAGCCGGCAGTTGTCCTGCAAGAGGCGCCCGTCATCACTGGCATCGGGGCAGGCACAGACCCAAGTGCCATGGGGAGCTCTAGGCTGTGCCTCACAAGCCAGGCAGAGTCCCCCAGTCCCCCGCATGCTCCTGGAGCAGCATGGCAAGGCACTGCCCCCTCTCCACCCCAATCCTGCGGATAGCCCCTGGCAAGGGCCCCCCAGCCCTGAGCCCAGGATACCTCGACGTTCTTGATGCCATCACCATCTGCATCATCATCGCACTGATCCCCGATGCCGTCGTTATCAGCGTCTTCCTGCCCCGAGTTGGGCGTCAGCTGGCAGTTGTCCTGGGAATGGGGTGTGCAGCTGAGAACCTGGGGCCAAGCAGCCCCCTCCCTGCTCCTGACCCACCACCTTCTTGCCCCCATGCCCTGGGTGCGGTGCCCACCTGCTTGCAATGCTTGTTATTGTCGATGCAGGGTAGTGGCTCATCTGGGTAGCCGTCCAGGTCTGTGTCCCGCCCACACACATTGCCATTGCCAGCCCAGCCCACATTGCACTGGGGCAGAGGGGAAGGCAGAATCATGACACCAGAGACAACTGCCAGCTGTGCTGGGATTGCCCTGCCCCCAGGCACAAACGGCCCCAGTGCTGGCCCCAGCCCACCCATGCAGCCCCTCCCCAGCCCCACTCACCGCACAAGAGATGTCACCGTTCCTCTCGAACACGCAGTACCCGTTGATGTCACAGGGGTTGTGCGTGGGGCTGCTGCAGGACTTCAGTGGGGCACAGCCCATGGTCTGGTTGCCCAGGAACCCCGCCTTGCAGGGGCCACACTTGTAGGAGCCCTGGGGCAGAGGGGACAGGGTGAGAGGCTGGAGGCAGCTGGGGGCCATGGGGCAGAGGGGTGGGAGACAGCGCTCACCATCGTGTTGGTGCAGATAGAGTTTGGGTCACAGCCGCCGTTGTTCCCATCGTTGCATTCATCGATGTCGGTGCAAACCTGCAGCAGGGACAGTCACTGGAAGCAGGGCCCCTGCAAGGTCCTGGGGCTCGGCCTCCCCCAGGGAGAGGCAGCAACATGAGTAGGGTCCACCCCCCCCCAGCTATGCTCATTCTCCGCCCTTCACTGGACCTGGCCGTGCAGTGCCTTTCCTGGGGAAGGGAGGGAAGGGAGCAGGCCTGGGCTCATCCCTGAAGATGCCACACTCCAGTCCCGTGGTACTGTCCCGGGCTGGGGGGTCACACTGTAAGATGCCAGGGGCAGCCCAGAGCCAGCAGGTCATGAGCCTGTGCAGCCCTGGAACCCATCTCTGCTGCAGCAGCAGCCCCCTGCCTCCAGCAGCACTGTGCCCCCAGATTCACACCCTCCCCCGCCACTGTCAGGAGTCAGAGCAGCATAGAGCCGGCTGCCAGTGCCAGGCCCCTCTCACCTGCTTGCTGGCTTTGGCATAGTCAGCACCCACACCTGAGATGAGGTTCCCCTTGTAGCCACGGGGGCAGGGCTCGCAGCGGAAGCCGGGCGCCGTGTTGAGGCATTTCGAACCAGGGAAGCAGGGGTTGGCATGGGCACACTGGGAGTGAAGGAGAGGGTCCAGCCAGTCCCACACGCAGCCAGCATAGCAGGCCCCTGCCAGGAGTGTGGCTCACCAGTGCCGGCCTCCCAGGGCTGCTCCAGCATCACCCCTGCCCCAGCACCAAGCTTCCTGCCATGCACCTGGCAGCAGGTTGAGCCAATTCCCTGCCCCATCCATGGAGCAGGGAGCACTGACCACCATCCCTGTCCAACATCCCTGGGCACACAGGAAGCCTGACCCACAACCTCCTCCAGTGCAGCTTGAGGCCCAGGCTCTGCTCCACAGGGCAGGCTCCTCCCTGCCAAGCCTGCCTGCACTGTCACATTGCTCCTTCCCATGGGCACAGTCATGCCCTGCCTCAACCATTTCCCAATGCATCGGGATCCCCAGAACACAGGACCCCGCCCCATGTTGTGAGCAGTGCTCTGTCTCCGGCAGGCTCACGTGCAACCTGTTCAATCCTTGGGCTGGGCCCCTCACCTCATTGATGTCAGCGCAGTGTGTCCCGTTGCCCTGGAAACCAGGAGGGCAAGGCCCACAGCGGTACCCGGGGTACTCGTATGTCTCCATGCAGTCTACACCACTGAAGCAGGGGTTGGGGCTGCAGCGGGAGCGGTGCTCGTGGAACCCTGCAGAGAGAGGGGGTCACGGTGCAGCCGCTGGGCTGGGCCAGGCTGAACAGGGCAGGGCAGCTCCCTGGGGCCAGGACTCACCGCAGACCTGGCACTCCATGATGGTGTTCCGGATCAGGGACATCTCCTTCACCTGCAAGGCACAGTGCAGGTGTCAGAGCCCGAGACCTCAGCATCACAGCACCCTGGAGCAGAACCCACCTGATCTCTGGCCCAGGCCCCCAGAAGAAGTGGTGGGGGAAAAGGGCACTGAGCAGGGGGCTAGCATCTGGATGGGGCCAATCCTGCCACAGCAGGGAATGGTGCACAGCCCCTCTGGCCACCTCACCTGGTCACGGATATCCTCCCTCAGCTCCATCAGGACCTTGTTGAAGAGAGTCAGCTGCGTGACCAGGGCCTTGGTCTGCTCACCTGCCCCAACAAGAGCACCGGTCAGTCCCCCTCGGTGCCATCCTCTCTGCCCACTGCCCCCAGGGCTCTGCCCCACCCTGACAGGCACCCACGCACACCTGGGTCCACAATGGGGAAAAGCAATGCCCAGAAGCTGGCTGAGATCCCCCAAGCTCACTTCATGCATGACCACAGCTGTCTTGGAGCCAAGAGCAGTCAGGTGAAGGATGAGACCTCAACAAGGGGTGCAGCATCCCCTTCTCTGCCCTGAGACCCCGAGGCTTCCCTCTGCCCAGCCCTACCCAGGTGTGGGCCCAAACTCATGCAACAGGAGTGTGGGAGGGGGAAGGCCAGGAGAACAACAAGCAACTCACCCAGGATAGAGTTCAGCACCCCGGTCACTGCAAGGGAGGAGATGGAAACATCGTCCTGCTGCCAGCCTGACTCGTTCCTGCCCACGCAGCACAGAAGGCAGAGGCTGGTAGCTACAGACCCGGCCCCCACCAGACCCAGCCACAAGCAGGCTGCGTGCATATGCATCTATGTGCCCACATGGCTCATGCTCCATATTTAACAGGAGGACAAGATAGACACGTGTACATATGTATGGGTCCCATGTTTCACATGACATACATAGACATGCCCTGGCATACCTGGCAGTGCCCTATTCCACATGTAACGTGTGTGCAGATGCCCCTGCATGGGCTTGTATTGTGGGTGCCCCCTGCCGCGTTACCTGCACTGTGGATGGACTCATCACCTTGGAAAGGGCATTCACTCAGGGCCCCGACGCGGCTCATGGACCCTCCCAGAATCAGCTTCATCGACTCTACAAACCCCTGGTCCAGAGAGGAGCCGTCAGCCCTGGTGCCATGGTACTGCCCGTGCCCCCACTGCTGCACCCTCTGTGTCAGGCCCCATCTCACCTGCAACCTCTGATAGGCCTTCTGCCCCGTGCGCACCTCCACCGCCTCCACCTCGGCCTGGGGCACGACTGCTATCTGGGGCAGCCCCACGCTGGCATCGGCCTGCTTGCAGTCAACATACAGCTCCACGCCCAGGGCATCGGCGCGCAGCCCACTCAGGCGCACAATCACCGTGTGGCTCCGTCCATCTGCCAGGCCGGTGTGCTGCAGGTTCACCACGTGCAGCTTCCCGTCCTCCCGCAGGTATCGCAGCAAGACTGTGGAGCACAGCCACAGGTGTAAGCTTCCCCTCAGCATGGGGGCCCAAAGCCCTGCCCAGCACAGCTTGTACCCACTATGCATGGTGCCTGGCACAGCCTACCTTGAACTGCACAGCCCTTCCTCTGCCGTCCCCGGGCCCCCCAGCCCATGGCCAGAGGAGCAGGCGCTCCTGTGCTTCTGCATGACCCTACCTTTGTTGATTTTCCCCACAACAGAGACTTCTAGCCACCGCGTGTTGTCCTTCTTGGAGTAGAGGCCGAAGAGCACACCGCCCTGCTTGGGGGGCAAGCGGAAGGTGGACAGCAGGTAGGCATCGTTCACTGTCAGCAACTCTGTCCGGATCTTGTGTGCTACGTTCACCATCTGCCGGGCCTCCGTCACCATCAGCAGGTCTATGACTGCAGGATGGGCAGACAGATAGTCATGTCCAAGTCCCACAATACCAGCGAGGCTGCCAGAGTGACAGGCTGGTCCGTGACCCCGCAGACAAGGACTGCTCCCCATGCAGCCCTTGGAAAGCTGTCCCAGCCAGGGCCTTGCTGGCTGGAGGGGGTTCATGGAAGCACTGCCAGGGCCAGAGGCAGATGGATGGGTGCAGGCAGCAAACACACCTCCCGCCTGGCAGCAGAGGAGGGCTCCTTCCACTGTCCCTGCGCCAGAACTGGGGGCTCATCTCCAGCTCCTCAGGGCCCCACAGGCCTGGACCCTCCCACCTCGCCAGCCCCACACCCCTCCTCTTCCTTCCACAGTTCGGTGTAGAGGCTGAGAGGTCCTCAGGGCAGCCCTGCCATGCGCTCCACTGCAGCCGTGGGGGGAGAAACCCAGCACCCCGTGCCCAGCCTGGGCCCAGCTTGGGAGGCGTGGCAGAGCTGGGGAGTGCACCCCAGGAGGTGGCGCCCTTGGGCCATGGACAGAGGTGGCCAAGCACTGCCCAGGGCCTGGGGCAGGTCAACCCCCCACCACTGCCAGTCCTGCGGCCGGGGCACAAGGCTGGAGAGAAGCTACTGGGATGGGGACCCCGCACCCACAGGCAGCTGGTCCAGGCCACCACCACGTGCCCGCAGCAAGGCACAGCCCAGCTCCAGCAAGGATGCGGGGACCTCTGCAGTGAAAGCGAAGCTGGAGGTGGTGAGAGACTGAAGTGCGGCCCTTGGACAATGCCACGATGGCCCCCGGACAATGCCACGATCACGGAGGGAACCTGCTGGACCCCAGCCCCAGCAGCTGCCCTCCCTGGCTCAGAGCGGGGATGAGCATGGAGCCGGCACATGCTGCAGGACTCGGGGCCTCTCAGCTCCCTCCAGCCCCGGATCTGGCCCGCTCGCCCTTCTGACCCCCAAGCCCCTTAGGCTGGCAGCACGGGCCTTGGTCCAGGCTGGACCCCTGCACGGCCCTGGCTGGACAGCAGGTCCGGCGCCCAAGCAGAGGGCTGTGCTCAGCCTCCGCCGTCCCTGCAGGGGCTCGGGACTCCAGCAGCATCCCCCTGGAGCCGCTCTGCGGTTTCCCTCAGGCAGGGGGAAGAATATCCCTCTGTGCTGCAGCCGCCCAGCCGAGTGCCAGACCTCCCAGGGAGCGGCGGCCGCTACCAGCGCCCGGGCTAGGGCAGCCCCAGGCGGGAGCCCCCCGGGGCCCCGGCCCCTCGCGCCCAAGCC
>NW_017728904.1:1389918-1409284 GCF_001723895.1 Crocodylus porosus
CCCCGCGGAAAGCCTCGGCCGCGCGAGCTGCCCGTGGGCTGGCACCGGGCTCAGAAGGGGCTCGGGCCATGTCCCCGGGGGGCCCTCACCTGCTTTCCGCTCGCAGGACGCTTGCCCGCGCTGAAGACGAGGGAGGAAGGGGTGCTGTCCAAGACGCAGGATATCATCACGCACCTCAGGAAACAGGTGGGCTGGGGTCCGGCTTCTCCGGCCCTGCTGCGGCCGGCTGCCCTGTGGGGCTTGCTGCTGGGGTGCCGGCGGCTGGGAGAGGAGCCCCGGGCCAGGAAGACGCTGTTGTGAACGTCCCAGGCAGGCCCGGGGGGCTGCTCACCCTTGCCCTGGCTGCCAGGCGGTCCTGCGGGCAGGAGAGCTGCCCGGTCCCTGGGGGTGAGGGGACCAAAGGGGATCTGGGGACCGAGTGCTGCCAGCCCTGCCCTGGCCCATGCCCCCAGTCCGGGGCTGTGTTCCCTTTGCTGTTTCTGGCTGCAGGGTCTGATGCAAACATGATTTGGCTGTGGTGAAGTTGCGGGGGGGCTCCCTTCTCTAAGCAGACACCAAGGGCGGCCTGGCCCTGCAGCTTCACACTCTGGGGGTGCCCATACGTCACACAGACCCTGGCCTGCTGTCGAGCACGAGCCCACGGGCCATCCAGCCCTGGCTCACACTGCACTGTTGCCCACAGAAGTACAACGCAGACTACGATCTCTCGGCCAGGCAGGGGGCCGACACCCTCGCCTTCATGTGCCTGCTGGAGGAGAAGCTGCTGCCGGCACTGGTGAGTCTGCGGAGCAGCACTGCTGACGTGAGGCGGGCTGGGGGTGCTGCTGGGAGCCCAGGTCCGTGGTTGGGTGCGGTGGCACGGGGAGGGTGCACTGACAGGTGCCAGGCCAGCCAGATGGAGCCGTGGGCTGGGATGACAGTGCAGCGACATGGACAGGCTGAACCTGGGGGGGCTGGGAGCTGCCTCGGGCCTGCGCCAGGCAGAGAAGGCAGTCCTGGTCTCATCCTGCTGCTCCCACCACAGATCCACACGTTCTGGGTGGACGCCAAGAACTACGTGGAGCACACACGGAAGTGGTACGCAGAAGCCATCCCCTTTCCGCTCAACTTCTTTCTGCCCAACCGCATGCACAAGCAGCGCCTGGAGCGGCTGCAGCTGCTCTGCGGGGATGACTGCCTGGAAGACGAGGAGAGGCTAGAGAAGGTGGTGAGTGGGTGGGTCCCTGTACTGACTGTGGCCCATGCAGAGGTAGCTGGCCCTCCCTGGATAGGTGGTGTGGGGGGTCCCTGCCTGATCCCCAGCTGTGCAACGTGTGGGTCCAGGGCAGGGGGCAGAGCTCTCGGGTCCAGCCTGTCTCCCAGGAGGGTGCAACGTGGTGCTGTAGGCCAGAAGAGGAGACACTGAGGCTGGCCCCTGTGCTGGGGCGGGAGGTCAGCAGGGACACTGTCCATCCTGTTGGCTGGGCACACTCTAGCCTGGGGGGCAGGGGCAGGGGCAGGCACTGGGCTTGGTGCAGGGCATCACAGTGGCACTGCTCTCCTCATCTTGTAGCTGTACCACGAAGCCCGAGAGTGCCTGACACTCCTGTCCCAGCGCCTTGGGGCCCAGAAGTTCTTCTTCGGAGACTCGTAAGTGCTGGAGGGCGAGCTACTGGAGGGCATGGCCACGGGGCGGCAGCAGGCATAGGCAGCACTCTGAGCTGCAGGCATGGCTCGTCTGGAGTCCTGGCCTCCTTTAAATGGCAGCTTCCAAGGGAAGCTCTGAGCATCCACAAGAAACCTCAGGACCATCATGAGCGAAGTGGGGCTGAGCTGGGCAACACGGCTGCCCTGTGAGAACGTGCCTGGGGGCGGCCAGCAGAGCCATTCCTCACCACCTGTTAGGATGCCGCCATCCCAACGGGTCCCCTCCTCCCCTGTAAAACCACACCGAGCCCAGACCAGCCGTTCCCCCCACAGCAGCCGCGCCAGAGCCAGAGCCCTCAGAGGGCTGCCTTGTTTGCTCCGGCTTTAATGGCTCCATAACTGCCAGAGCCATAAACGGCTGTAGCTGAATGTGCCACTTATTCAGCTCAAAGGGGTGGCTGCAGTGAGCAGGAATTGCACGAGACAAACACATACTCACATGCTTGAAGAGAGCTGTTCCTGCCAGCCCTTGCTTTGGGTCCTGCTGGAAGAGGCTGCAAGCTCCTGGGGACTGTACCCCAGCCCTGTCCCCCAGAGAACTTCGCTGGAAGAGGCCAGGCTGCTGGGGGTGCCTGTGGTGGGACTAGAGTTGGTGTGAGCCCCCAGCAGCAGCAGGGGCAGCCCTCTGGTCCCTCAGTGACTGGGTGATGTGGGGAGATACGTAGGTGGATCCTCATGGCAGAGGGAGTGGGTCTGTGTCTGCAGGTGCCAGCAGCTTTGGGGTGGGCCGGCCAGGAGGGGCAACCAGATGTCAGCATGTGCTCTCTGTGCCTCAGGCCTGCTTCCCTGGACGCCTTCATCTTCAGTCACCTGGCACCACTGTTCAAAGCAAAGCTGCCCAATGGCAAACTGCAGCAGCACCTGAAGTCCCTGGAGAACCTGTGCAACTACTGCACCTCCATCCTGAGCCTCTACTTCCCCTGGGATGGTGGTAAGCAGCCGGGGACAGGAACCCTCCACCTCACTGCAGTGGAGGGAGGCCACGCAGTGCCTGTGCTGCATGGGCATGAAGTTTCTTGGGCACCCTGGCATCAGCCTGGCTGTGTGAAGCGTCAGGGGCACTGGCTCGCCTGAATTGCAGCCATTCTCTGCCCAGATGCTGCCTCAAGGGCACTGACTGTGGATGTCTCCTTGCCAGGCGATCCCCCGGCTACTGGTACCTGGACTTCGGGCCCTGAGGGCGGCGACTCCGAGGAAGATCCACACAAGCGGCGCAACCAGATCTTATCAGTGCTGGTGGCCCTGGGCGCCATGATCAGCTATGCCCTGCTGAGTGGCATCGTCTCTATCCAGCGGACAGAGCCTAGCCTGCCTGGCCACCGGCCTATCTCCCTGGAGGAGGAGGAGGAGGAGGAAGAGGAGTGAGGTGCTGGCCTCTGGCTGCTGCTCTCAGGGCTTTGGTTCTCACGGATTTGGTGTCACTTGAATGGACTCTTGTATGGCACTGGGCACCGCACACTGTGCTGGTCAAGGGCACGGTATGGTCCCAGTCCCCTCTGCATTCCTGAGTGGTGCCCAGCCGCCACCATCCATAGCGCCTGCGAGGTGCTGGGAGCCCCAATAAACCCACATTCTTTCTGCAGGGTATCTCTGCCGTCTTGTGTGGGACAGACCTTGTGCAGCGCAGTCCAGGGAGGGTGGAGCCACCCACCCACGTGTGGCCCTGCCGCGCTCTGTTGGCCTCCATGCATCCTCTGCCTTCGGCTGAAGTCTCCATACTGCCTCCTGCCCCTCCTTAACTGATTGCCCTTTCAGAAGGCAGCGTTGCCACATCCCTGCTCTCTGCCTTCCTGGTGGGTGCAGGCCACACTGGGGCTGGTGACCACTGCCACCAGCCTCCTGCCCGCTGGACGCTGGCTGTGCCTCGTTCTGCCTGCTCCATGCTGCAGGTGGCTGGGCCGGGGTCCCAGTGGTCCCAGGTTCGTCCAGCTGGCAGATGCAGTGCTTCTCCCTGGCACCTGTGACTGGAGGTGTGGGAGTGCCCTGGGGCAGCTCTGGAAGAGCGTGGGTGCCAGGGGCAAACCCAGGCTTGCCTGTGATCACAGGAGGCAGATGGGAGAGTGAGATTTCCCTGCTCCACTGCTGAGTCGTGGGTCCTGCCCTGACTGGCTCCACATGCCTACAGCAGCCACAGTGAGAGTCCCCCAACAGGACAGTGGCTGCCTCGTCCCAGTGCTCACTCCCAGGCCGAAGGAAGAAACCACCACAGATAAGCGACTCAGACTTGCTATGTGCCCTGAGCTCAGTGTTGCTGCTTCCTCAAGGCCGTTGCTCCCAGCTCAGCCTTCTACCTGCATAACTCAATGCTGGGCACACTCACGGCTGTTCTGGGGAATTAGTGCCTGAGTACGAAGCACCCGGCAAGCTGCCTCTGCAATACTGAAGGGAGCTGGCATGGCTGGGGGATGCATGTGCTTCCCCTCCTGGAGCTGGGCTGAGGCCGATCCCCGTCCTTTCCCCCTTCCTACAACCTGGGAGCCCCCAGGAGCATGAGAGGAGCAGGAAGCCCTTAACACCAGTCTTGCTGTCGCAGTGCAAGGAGCCTGGCCAGAGCCTCTGGCCTGTGGCTGTGTCAGGAATTCCTCTGGCAGCGGCAGCTCTGTTTGCATTCCTCGGCGGGAGTTCCTAGGCGCTGGCACTGCCAAGACCACGTAGGATGGGGAGCGCGGCTCCGACAGTTCTTGTGAGGGCAGCAGGACACAGTTGGGGCCATGATGAGCTCACCCTGGGTCCCGCGTGCACGGTGCTGCACATGCACAACAGCGCAGCCTCTCCCTTGCACAGTGCTCAGGGGATCGGGCAGAGCAGTCATGCTGCTGGGGGTGGACAGACAACCTGTTCCATGTGGCTGGGCTGCTCCTGGGGGGTTGCCCGGCCAGTGCTAGCTCATCCCCACCCACTCCCCCCTGCACCCACGCCTGGGCTCCTTGCTGCCGTGGGGACCCTACCGGAGGACGCTACTGGGACGTGCTTCCCCAGTGCTCAGGTTACCAGACTGCACGTGGAAAGCGGCCGGACTGCGGCTGACAGCTGGGCTGGGGCTGTTTGCGCTGGGGCGGGAGGGAGGTGCACACAGCCCTCCCTTGTTCTGCCCTGTGTAAACGCTCCCAGGAATCCTGGCCGTTGTGGCTGCCCCAGCCACTTTCCATGACATGCTTCCTGCGGGTTTGGCCGACTGGAGACTCGTGGCTGCTGGTCCTGGTGGCTTGGCCAGGACAGAAGCTCTCCTCCTGTGCCCTACAGAGCATCCCCCCCAGCCACGTGCTGGTCCTGGCATTGCCCTGACACCCAGCACTTGAAGGCAGAGACCCTAGCAGCCTCTGCAGAGCACAGCCAGGCCCTGGGGCGAGGGCTATGTGCCTTAAGTACCCCTGCCCAGACCCAGGCCCAGGGGGCATGTGCTGGCAGAGCCAGTGACTGCCCTGCTCCGACCCCAGCATGCCAGGCTCCTTTCCTGTTCTAGGCTCTGCTGAGCCTGGACGCAGTGCGTGGCGGCTGTGGGAGCCTTGGGCTGTTAAGAGTCCAACCCAGCCCAGCCCCAGGGGCCCACCCCAGAGCCAGCATTCGGCAGGGTTCGTCTGGGCGGGGGCTGGCCTCCGCACGCAGCCCCAGCCGCTCGCCTGGGGGGTCCCTTGGCTTGCCTGGCTTGCAGCAGGGCTGGCCCTGGCCCCAGGGGGAAGGATTCCCCTCCCCCCCAGGCTGCCCTGGATAACGTCACTTAGGAAGTATGTGCCTCATGCTCCAGCATGGGGGGAGCACGGCTGCCGCCAGCCCGGGGGATCTCGCTCCAGCATGAGAAACCACGGCGGCCCTGTTCTGTCTCCGGCCCTGGCCTTGGCCCCGGCCCGGCAAGCAAGGAGCGCTGACGTCAGGTCTCCAGGCGCATTCCCCGTCTGCCTGACTCCAGCCATCACCTTCCAGGCGGCCCTGCCCTAGCTACCCCCTCCCTGGCACTGGGAGCTGTGGGCAGGTGCCAGCTCCATGGAGAGGAGCTCCATTGCCCTCTCACTGACCATGAAACTGGCTAGGAGCATGGGTGGATGCAGCCTTGTAGAGGAAACCCAGCGACCAGCTAGCCAGGCCCAGCTCTAGCCTTCCAGCCATGCTGCCCCCACAGCTCAGCTGACCCCTGCATGCCCTGCACTCACAGCTGCAGCTGCAGCCCATGTATTGCCACCTGCCTGAACCCCTGGAGTGGCTGCAGAGGACCGAGGCCCTACGTGCAGTGCAAAAACCAGTTTATTTTATGAAAATGTCTAGAAAAGAGCGGGCGTTGTGGCCCTCACAGTTTAGAGCCCTCCTAGCAGCCCCCCCCTTGGTCATGCAGGCCCCCCACCTGTGGCCAGAAAGCTGACAGGTGACATGGCAGCTCTGTGGGGCCCATCCCCAAGCCCCTCCCTGGAGGGTCGGGGCAAATGTATTGAGGGGTTTCAGTGTAGGGGGGCACCTTTCTCCTCCCCCTGTGCCTGTGGACCCTGGGGGGGCCTTCCCGGGTCCCCTTTCTGCCGCATCCACAGGTAGGTCTGGACAGAGTCAGCTGGAGCCTTTGCCTCAATGAAGCCAATGCCAGGGTCAGAAATCACAAAGGATATGTCCATGGGGGTCCTGGGAGGAGCAGAGGCAGGTCAGACCCTCCCTTGGCAGCCAAGGCTGGTCTGAGCCCTCCCCACGCTCCCATCCAGGGCTCCCAGGCCCCATGCCGCTCACCTGTTCAGCACCACAACCACGGCGGCGCCATCAGGGCGCAGGAAGGCCGAATACTCCAGGTCGCACTGGTAGCACTTCTGCTCTGTGGCCAGCCCCACACGCTGCGAGCCCTCGGGCAGGAACTTGCTGCAGAAATAAGGACACAATCATAAGGGTAGAGATTGGGGGTGGGAGGTGCCCCAAACTAGCTGCTGAGGCCTGGCCTGGGCCCTGATACTGGGACCACATTTCATCCTGGGCACACAGAAGCAGCTGCATGTCTGCCCAAGCAGGGCCCCGGGGAGGTGGGTAGCAGGGTGGCCCTGGGATCTGCCGTGTCCCAACACACACCATCTGCACTGGGGCGCACGTGGCCTCACACATGGGAGTGCACCCAGCTAGTTGTGCACACGCCTCATCACACACGCGACCATGCTTGGCTTAGCACATGAGAGTCGTGAACTACCTGAAGTGGCCCATGTGGTAGAACATGGGCTGCTTGTAAAAGAGGTCCTTGCTGCTATCTATGATGATGGGGCTGTCCACGTAGTTCTTGCTCCAGTTGGGGCCACCCTCCAGGTCCAGCGCCAGGTTCCAGTCGGTCCAGCCCGTGACGTAGTTGTTCAGGTTCTGCAGGGGGTGACATTGGTGAAGGGCACTGCAGGGAGCTGAGCTCCTGCCCCCCTCCCTCAGCAGGGCACAGGCCACCTGTGCCAGGGCCTTACCGTCAGGATGCTGTGGCTGTACTTGCTGCCACGGTCCCAGCCCCCCAGAATCACCCGGGGCTCCCAGAAGTAGGAGCCTGCGGAGGCCTCGGTGGACAGGAGGTAGTAGTTGGGGAAGAGGTGGTGGGTCATGGACAACGTGAGGTCAATGGGTGCCAGGAAGTCCAGGTACCAGTGGATGCCAATGCCATTGATGTAGCTGGCGGCCACTGGGTCCTTGAGCACCTGTAGCATGGCACAGGGGGGTCACTAGGGCCCTGCCTCTCCCATCCCCACAGGGCTGGAAGGGCCGGGCCATGTGGGGTGTGGGGGAGCCCAGCAGGACCCAGCAGCACACAGACTCACCACCTCAGCCCAGTAGGGCAGCATCACACGCTGGTCATCGAGCATGATGAGCTGGATGCCCTTGTGCGAGCTGTTGGCCAGTGCGGGGCCCAGGTCATGGGCGATGAAGTCCCGCTGATGCTCAGGGGAGAAGCCCAGGCACTGGAAGGGGTAGAAGATGATCTCCCCGGCCGTGGGCTCATTCCCAGACGTCACTGCCCAGAATGTCAGGTTGTGCTTGGCATATTCGTCCAGGAACCTGGGGCAGCGCCGGACACGTGAGAAGTCATGGCCCCTCCTCAGGCCAGGCCCCCCAGCCTGGGGGCAGGGCCCAGCCCCACTGCAGCCCCCGGTCTAGCCATACCCCGAGACCCCCACCCCTGCCTCCACTAGGATGCCCCTCACTTGATGAAGTAGTTTGCCCAAGTCTTGTGGTACTTGTCTCCTGGCTTCCCCTTCAGCGTGCCCCTGCCAGTCATGGCCCCATTGGTCTTCATCCAGGTCGGGGAGGTCCAGGGGCTGGCGTAGAGCAAGACCGGCTTCCGCGACATGGCCTGCGCTTGCTGAAGGATCGGGATCTGCAGGGTGGGAGGCAGGGGCTTGCAAAGAGCCTGGGGCTGCGGGGTGGGGTTTTCCCCTGTCCCAGCCCCAGGCAGGGGCCTGAGACAGACAGGACCAGCCTCCTCCCTCCAGCGAGGCAGCAGTCAGGACCCCCAGGCTCCAGACATTTTTTTTTCATTTAAATTTTCCGTCTTCCAAGCCAAATTTGCCAAATCAATTCCAAAGCAGTCAGTCCAGAACCATAAGTGGTCCTACTACTGGCAAACACCCTCCACCCCCATGTGGGGCGTCAGATGTTTCCAAATCCTTTGGTGGGCATCCTACTTGAAGGTCCAAGCCTGGAGGCTTGGGCTTCAGACGCCCCCAAGTTTTGCTTGCCCTCAGCTATATGGCCACAAGAGCAAGCTAGAGAGGAGTCTCCCTTTTCCCTAAAGTGGGCATAAAGCCAAGACCTCCCACTCCAGCAGCTAAGTGGGAGGTTTACTACACATTAGCTTCGCAGGTACCATCCCCGTGCCAGGAGAGTGGTCTTCCCCAGGTGTGACTAGGAAGACTGCCTCGGTGGTCAGGGTGTTTCCCTTGCCAGGTAAGCTCAGACATCATGCTTGATCTGAGCCGAAAGGCCAAGAAGCAATACCCACGAAGGGCAGGAGGGAAAGGGGGACCCACAGGCTCCAGACATAAAGGCAGCAGCCCCTTCTCCATAGAGCGGGTCATGGCCACAGCTGGCTTGGCACTGCCTGGCCACGCTGCCTGGTCCGGCCCCACCAGGCCACGGGCAGCTCAGTCAGGCCATGGGGTCAGAGATGCCAGTGGGCAGGGCAGGCATGCCCAGCCCAGCCCAGCCCCACCAGGCTGCAGGGAACATCCCAAGCCAGGCTGGAGCATGGGAAAGCTGAGCAAACCTTTCCATCCTGCTCGAGGCCCCAGCCCTGCCCACCTTCATCTTGGTGTCCTCCTCAGTCAGGTTGAAGTGCTTGAGGGCGAAGTCCCCCCGCACATCCGCGTACGTGTAGAGGCGGACGGAGAAGTCACAGCTGGCCATGGGCACACGAACAAGGTTGTACTCGATGCCTGGGAGCAAGTGATCAGGCATTTGTGGCACCAGGGCTAGTGGCACCAGTTGCCAGGATGTTGGGGGCCCTTGTGCAGGCATGGCAGAGAGACGGCCACCAGCCAGGCTCCGTGCTCAGAGCGCAGCGCTCTGTGCTCAGTGCCTGGCAGCTGGGCTCTGCCGCCTGCACCCACCCAGGCAGCTGCAGCTGGGGCGCCCTCGCCCAGCCCATTCCAAAATACAGGGGTCTCCAGGTGGCACCTCAGAGCCCCTGGGGCACACGCCTGGCCCCGTGCCCCCGCCCTCCCCACACTCACCTTCCTCAGAGAAGTAGGACCGCAACAGCCTGTTCTGGGCCTCCTGGGACAGGGACAAGATGTTGATCGCGGCTGAGTCTGTGATGGAGCCGCCAAAGCCCTTCACCTTCTGGTACCGCTCCGTGGTGCTCAGGGTGAGACGGAAGCCTGCGGGGCAGAGCACGGCACTGCTCAGAGCCATCATGGGAACAGCCCCCAGCCCGGCCTGGCCCGTCCCCACACAGTACCTGGGGCCGTGAGGCTCCTCTGCACCCTGCCCTCGCTGCGCTCCAGCCGCTTGCCAGCTTTGCTGCTCTCGTACATGAGGAAGTTGCCGGCGGGCGGAAGGGTGACAGGGTCCAGCGTGTCGCAGTATGTGGCACTGCACTCGCACACTAGCGAGCCATGCCCAAAGTCACGGGGATTGCAGGGGTGGCTGCCTGCAGGGGAGGGAGAAGCCGAGGTGGTGGAGTGGCAGGGCCCAGAGCTGCGCGGTGCATGGGCATGGTGTCGATCATGTGCCCAACCCCAGGGCTCTGGCCTCCCCCAGACACCAATGCACCTCCAAGGGGACAGAGGTTGCTGTGCCCCGTCCTCACCCATAGCACTCACCTGCTGCTCCGAGAACCACCTGGACCAACAGGAGCCAGCCCAGGATGCCAGCACAGCCAGCCCACATGGCACCAACACTGCCTGCTCGACTCCCATGGCTGGGCCCTGTGCGTCTCATCGGCATCTGGAGCTGCGAGCGGGACAGGGACGGTGAGCGCAGAAGCCTCCTGGCCATGTGCAGCTCCTCCTGTTCCTGCCCAGCAGTGAGGGGTGGCAGGAGCAGAGCAAGATGGCCCAGCAGCACCCACGGCCCCCGCTGCCTTCCCCAGACTCCGCATGGCAGCTGCTCCTGCTCCACCTAAGCCGCGCCTGGCCCACGCCAGCCTTCCCTCACCCAGTGCCAGCGGCATTCCCAGCCCTCCACACCCACTCTCTCTGCCCCACCCAGCGCTGCTCCACTCCCTCTCACCCATTGCAGCTTCTCCTCCCCTTCTCCGTCCACACACCCAACTGTGGGGCAGGGCAGGACGGCGCCTCCCCGACCCCATGGGCAGCAGTACTGCAGGGTCCACAGCCGCGCTCTGCTCAACAGGCAGATGCTACTGAAGCCTTGGCTCAGCTGCTTGCTCCCCACCGTGGCCCCAGACAGTGCCTGCAGCCAGCCCCTCTGCAGGGCATGCTGCCCCTGGTGCCACTGCCCTGATACCCGCAGCCAGTGCACGCCTGGGCAGGCCCCATGCAGCACAGGTAAGTGCCGCAGGAGCTTGTTGGGCAGCTCGGCTCACTGGGAGATGTGCTGGGGAGGACAAGAATGGGGGATTGCGCAGAGCAGCCCCTCCAGCTGGGCCCAGATGCAGAGCAAGGCAAGCAGCCAGCTGCAGCCTCAGGGAATAGAGGGAGCAGGGGCCAGGTGGGCAGAGGCAGGCGCAGCCCCATAGCTCTTGGGGCTGAGCAGGGAGCTTGGGGCTGGTGTGACATGTCCAGTCCCACTGCATGCCTTCGCTTAGAGAACGGGCATGCTCTCTCTCTGCCGGCACTTGCCCCCCACCCGCCTTGTCTCCCCCTGTCCTGCAGGCTCAGTGCCCAACATCCCACTAGCACCAGCCAGAGGAACATGGCATCCTTTGCACCCCCAGAACCTGTCACCCCCCCCACCCCCCGTCCCATCTGTGGCCCCCAGCCCAATCATACCTGCTGCCTGCCTGGAGCACGAGCCCAGTCACCTGCCAGCCTGGAACAGCCCCTGGCCACAGACCGGAGCCCCGGGCCCCCAGCAGCAGCTCAGCCAGTGGCAGAAGGCGAGGGGTGGTGCACCTGCCTTATAGGAGGCAAGAGCTCCTTGCACAGCAGGAAGGCAAGTCCTGGCGAGCCTCGGCTCTGAGCCGGTTTTCAGGGCTCCTCTGGGCGGGGGAGGAGGTTTTGCAATGTGTGCTCCAGGCTTTTTGGACCTCGCTTACCATGCAGTGTGCACCAGACCCCCCACCCTCCGATGCCGGAGCCAAAGTCTCTTTTCCCAGGACAGCTGTGCCTCAGGCCTGGGAGCAGGTTCTCCACGCCCCGCGCAGGCTATTACAGGGTTTTACCACTGCCAGTCACACCTGCAGCTCCTGCTTCTCCCCTTGCAACACGGAGCCTTCCCTTCCACGGGTGACCACACCACAGGACTGTCCCCTGCACCACCGTGGCTTCCATGAGGCTGCCACAGCTGGGGACCACGGGGCCCATTGGTCCTTGTTGGGGCCTGGGTAAGGGCCGTGGCTCCTGGGGTTTTCAATGAAGCCTGTGCCCCCTCCACTCCATGCGCAATTCGGCCTAGACAGCAGAGGGAATGCAAGGCCGTGCACCACAGGGCTCAGCGCCGCCAGGCATCAGCAGCACCATGGGGCTCCTATCCCTGCGCCTACGCTCCGGCACCTCATACAAGGACAGTCCAGCCCTCTCCGCCCTGTAGCACCAGCTGCCCTGAGCTCCCCCAGGCCAGCGTGAGCAGAGCTGGTAACACCAGAACTGGTGCAAATTGCTGCCGCACACATCTGTGCAGGATCTTTCCAGGTGTGCTCTCCTGTGGTGCTAGGGCCTACAATGCTCAGGGAGGCCCTGCACGTAGCTCGTCGCCTTTACGGGGCAGAGGGACATGGGCTTGGGACACATGCAGCCGCGGCACAACCAGGCTCCTGGGAGAGGAAGGATGCTGCAGCTCCAGTCCAGCAGTGCTGCGCCGGGGGACTCTCCCCTCCATTCTTCCGAGCTGCTGCTCCCGGGGAGAGGCTGGGCTGCCCCACTTGGCACGGTCACGCAGGGGGAGCTGAGCACTTGGGGCACGAGGCCAAGAAGAGCTACAGCCCTGTGAGCTCCTTGTGCTCTCAGTGCACTGCATCGCCCCACCCCTGCCTGAGACACACTAGCCGGGCGGCGCCCCCCAGGTGGCTGCAGCTGCATCACAGGGCAGACATTACCCTCCCCCCGACTGCGACTTGAGCCCTGGGGGAGATGGGGAATGGGCATCACTGCAGTGGTTGTGGAAGGGAATTAGGGTGGGCAGGCACCTGCGTGGCCCCAAATTCTTATCTGGGCACCTGCTCATTTGGGCCTTAGGAGGATCTGGCTGGAGAGGAGAGAGGGAGCATGGGCAGGGATCACACAGGGGCACCCCAACCCAGGCTGGAGCCCACAATGGATGGGGGATGCTGGGTGCACCAGGCTCTCCTTGTGCCTTGGACTCTGGATGTGCCTGGCAGCCTGGTTCAGCTGGATCAAGATACTGTCCTACCCTGGGGGAGACAGAGCCCTGCCCTGGGCTCCGCCATTAGGGATGGGAGATGCTGCTGCACTCCCCTCCCGTGTCCCAGCCTGGCAGGATCTTCGCGCTGCTCTGCTTCCCTGGTGCGGTGCTGGAGGCCTTAACTCATCGTAGGCAGCTGAGTTAGGAACGGGGGTGGCAGGTGCCTGCCTGGGGCCTGTTGGGACTTGGAGATGGGCTTGGAGGAGCTGCAGGAAGCACCTCCCACGGCAGCTGGAGCCTGCTCAGGGGTTGAGGATGGGCCTGTGGCCAGGGCACACCCTGATGCTGTGGGGGGACCCTGGCCTCCCCATCCACCCATTGGAAAGGCCTGGGGGTCGGAGGCCAGGCCTCAGAGCAGGCTAGTTCACCTAGCTGGGCTGGGAGAGGCTGACACAACCCCTCTGCGTCTACCGTGGCCTCACCCACCCATTGCGGCTGTGCTGTCCCGCTGGTGTCCCATAGGCACAGTGCTGCACAGCATGGTGCAGGCAGCTGCGCCCGTGACCAGCGAGTGCCTGCACTGCAGAGCTCCAGGCTGCAGCGGTAACAGCCCAGGGCCAGCATAGGGCCTACGTTCAGCCTCTCGGACCCCCTCTGCCTCCCCCAAGGTCACCCTTGCACCACAGCTGGGCTTCCTGGGATCTGTCACCGTCCCTGCCTGGAGCCCAGCCTCACTGCAGGAAGCTGCTCAGCATTGTGCACTGCCAGAGCCACTGCACCCCCTGCTGGGCCAGTGCTGCTGCAGCAGGGCAGTGGTGCCAGCAACCTGCAGGCCCAGCTGTAGCGGGGTGGTGGATGTGCAGCAGGGTCCTCAGGGCCCCAGGCAGGCAGCCCCAGCAGGGCAGGGAGCCCGGACCCCCAGCCAGGGCCCCTCCCCCCCACTACTTACCGCTGCGGCTCTGGACTGGGACAGGGAGTGGCTGGCAGGCAGGCCTGTCTGGGAAGGGGCCAGGGGGCTTCATTCTGCTTCAGGAAAGCAAAACCGACAATCCCAGAGAAGGCAGACCCTGCCGGCTCTGAACAGACTGGGGTGGGAGTGCGTTGCATTTGCCCTAGTGCTGTTCACCTTGCCCACGGCTCACTGTGGGCAGCAGTGGCTGAACGGACACACTTGTGTCTTGACTTTGGCTCTGCCGCGCTGGGGTGCTGGGCCCCTGCAGCCACCACCTCTGCAGTAGCTCCGCTTCAGCCAGCTCTTCACCAGCTGCCTGCTCGTTAGGAAGGGTCACTGAAGAGGAGCAAAGCAAGAACCTAAGGGAGAATCCTACAAGCCTGATAGTGCTGCCACGACCCATGCCCCCATCTCCCAGCCTCTGGACAATGCACCCCGGTGCACCCTCCACCCAACACATCCACAGAGCCCCCCACAACAGCTGGGGCATGCATGACACTGCCCTGCCCCCATGTGCCACTGCGTGTTTCCTGCCCTCACATGCATGCCCAGAGGTGGCTCACGAGTGCACCACTATCTAGTGCTGTAGCTCGCACAGCCCTGGCTTACCCAGTGCTCACCAGGAGCCATGGCCAGGCCACCCAGGCTCTGGGGCAGCTCTTGGTGTTCATACTGCCTGAGTGAGAGCCTTTCCATGGAGGCCAGGCCTCAGGTTGTGCAGGGTACCGACAGGCCCCCCTGGCGTGGGCCCCACCCACGCACCCCTGCCCAGCTTAGCTGGAGCAGCAGCCACTGACGTTTACCACTGCAGACTGCCATAAGCACAGAGCTGGGCTCATACCTGCATCTCTGTGAGAGATGGGACTTCAGCCCAGCAGTAGCCCCCAGATCCACCCAAAGACCTCTCGAGACTGCAGACCAGAGGACATCGACTGGTGTGCGGCTGTGCAAGCCAGGCTGTGTGCCCCTGCCCACACTGGCACCAACATGCTGCCACAAGAGCAATGGGCTCTTGTAATGCCTGGCTTGGGCAGAGAGCCCTATGCTCCCAGCAGAACAGCAGCTCGGACAGGGAGGGAGTTGCCCCTTCTGCCCTGGCCAGGGCCGACGCAGAGCAGGCCGATGCCCAGACGCACGCAGATGCCCATGCGTCATTAGCATGTTTATTTCCATTTAAACAGTAGTCAAAGGCACCTGTGCTGGGTGCCGGCATCCTGATGCCCCCATGTGTCCAAGCCCAATGAGCCAGCAGGGCTCCTGGTCATAAGGGTGACCGCTCCCTGGGTTTGTCTAGGGCAACCAAGGGGCCAGGGACCCACTCTGGGGGAGGCACCTGCACCTGCCATGCAACCCCCCTGGTGCCATCAGCAGCGGCCAGATCCTCTTCTTGCCACACAGGGAAGCTTATGGATGCTGGTGGCCAAGGCCTTCTCTCGCCGGGCTCTCAGGCCCAGTCACCTCCGCCTCCACAGGTAGGTCTGGATAGACTGAGCCGGAGATGTGGCTTTGATGACATGGCCATTGTCCACCAGCCTGAAATCCACACTGCTCAGCGACCTGCAGGGAAAGAGGAAGGGGTAGGGTCGGGTGAGACCTGCACAATGACGAGCAAGGATGAGCCACATGCCTTAGGCTCAGGGTCCAGTGACAGATTCCCGCTGGCTCCAGCATTTGGGGGTCAGCACCCCCCTTCCTCCCCAAATGCCCTGAGTTGTGTGCAACAGGCCTGGAGTGGAGGCACAATGGCCCAGGGACCCGCAGGAGAAGCCCAGAGCAATGCCACAATGGACCCCAATGGCATTCCAATGGGACTCCAGCAGCCCCCCAAGCTCCTCACTGCACAGACCACAGGCAGGGGTGGATGTCCCCTCCTCGCCTGCAAGGAGCCACAGCACCAGCCTCAGGCTGCCAACCCAGGTTGCTGTTCCTGCGGAAGCTATCGTTAGCCTTAGTCTTTCCCCACTCTCCACAAAGGCCAGATCCAGGTCCCAAGCCCTGGGCTCCCACCTTGGTACTGCTGGTCAGGACATGATCCCCTGCTCGCTGCCAGCCATGCCACTCACCTGTTCAGGATCACGACAACAGCGGCGCCATCGGGGCGCAGGAAGGCCGTATATTCTAGGTTGCACTTGGATGAACTGGAGGCAACAAGCCCCACGCGCTGTGAGCCCTCAGGAATGAACTTGCTGCAGAGAGAAGGACAATGCTATGAGCGCTGGGAGGGGAGAGGCAGCCCCAAGACTAAGCTGGTGCAACACAGAGCCCAGAGATACGTGCCACAGGGTCACTGCCTCCCAGGAGGCTGCCGTGACTGGCTACAGGAGGCGCAGCAGTGTCCCACCTGAAGTGCCCCATGTGGTAGAACATGGGCTGCTTGTAGAAGATGTTTTCTCGGCTGTCAACTATGATGGGGCTGTCCACGAAGTTCTTGACCCAGTTGGGGCCACCCTCCAGGTCCAGCGCCAGGTTCCAGTCGGTCCAGCCCGTGACGTAGTTGTTCAGGTTCTGCGGGGAGTGGGGCAGGGGGCTCAGTGCAGGCAAGGATTGGGGGGATGCACACCCACTCCCAAGGCCGGGAGCACCATGTGTAGGCACTGAGGGGCCTTACTGTCAGGATGCTGTGGCTGTACATGTTCCCCCGGTCCCAGCAGCCCAGAAAGACACTTCTCTCCCAGAACTTGGAGCCAACACAGGCTTCAGTGGCCAAGATGTAGTAGTCAGGGAAGACGAGGTGGGTAGTTAGCACGGTGTCCTTGATGGGTGCCAGGAAGTCCAGGTACCAATGGATGCCAATGCCGTTAATGTAGCGAGCAGCCCGCTCATCCTCCAGCACCTGTGCAGGGAGGAGAAGAGAAATCACCCACCAGCCAACACTTCCTAGACTGAGAGCAAGGGCTGTGGCAGGGCAGAGACTCACCACTTTGGCCCAGTGAGGGAGATGGATGCGGTTGTCATCAAGCATGATGAGCTGGATGCCCTTGTGCGAGCTGTTGGCCAGCGCTGGGCCTAGGTCGAGGGCGATGAAGTCCCGCTGCTGCTCGGGGGTGAAGCCCAGGCATTGGAAAGGGTAGTTTCTGATCAGACCGGCCGTGGGCTCGTTCTGCGCCGTCACCGCCCAGAACGTCAGGTTGTGCTTGGCGTATTCGTCCAGGAACCTGGGGCAGCACTGGAGACATGAGCATTCCTGGCCTCGCCTCGGACCAGGCCCCCCAGCCTGGGGACAGGGCCCAGCCCCACTGCAGTTTTATGGACAACCCTGGGGTTCCCCTCACCTGACAAAGTACTTGGCCCAGGTTTTGTGGTACTTGTCACCTGCACTGCCCTTCAGACTGCCCTTCCCCTTCACGTCTCCATTGGTCTTCAACCAAGTCGGGGAGGTCCAGGGGCTGGCGTACAGTGAGATCGGCCGCTTGGACATGGCCTTTGCCCGCTGCACCACTGGGATCTAAGGAGACCACAGAGGGGGCCAGCTTGGTGTGGGCCATGGCGGGAACTACCTGCCTGACCCTGGCCCCAGCCCCCAGGCCAGCAGTCCAAGAGGCTCCCTCTCACAGCTCCTCAGCATCCCAGACGTAGTGGGATAGACCAGCCCATCTGGCACTCACTTGTGCTCAGGGGTCACCTTAGCTGTGGGGGCTGCTTGCACATGTCTTCCTCTCAGCACCTCCAGTTGGGCAGGTTCCAGGTACCCGCAGGGTTTGGATGTTGCACAGGGAGGGTCCCTTGGTGGGGAGCAGGGCCAGGGGACCACCATGCACTGGGGACCCCAGGAAGTGGCTCTTCTGCTGGCCAGAATGAATGCCTAACACCCCTGCCAGTGTCAGGGGGCAGCACTTGCTGCCCTGGATCACACCACAACAGCAGGAAAAGCCCTGGGAGCTTGGCTAGAACGCAGTGTAGCACCTCCCTGCCCCCTCCCACCTCCCCCAGGTCCTCCACTCCCCACACCAACACCAACACCCAGCCCCCCGGGTACTGCTCACTTTCAGCTTTGTATCCTCATGCGTCAGATGGAAGTGCACGAGATCATAGTCGTACGGGACATCATCGTACGAGTAGGGGTAGACGGAGAAGTCGCAGCTGGCCATGGGCATGCGGATGAGGTTGTACTCAATGCCTGGGGGCAGGAATGGGGTCATGGGGCCGGGGGAGCAAAGATGTCCCAGCCCACAGCCCCAGTGCCCAGCTCCCCCAGGCAGAAAGGTAAGGACATCAAATGCAGATATCTCCCCCTGGCTGCCTCAGCCCTTGCCCCAGTATTCACCTTCCTCGGAGAAGTAGGACCGCAGCAGGCTGTCCTGGACCTTCGGGGACAGGGACAGGATATTGATTGCGGCTGAGTCCGTGACAGAGCCGCCGAAGCCCTTCACCTTCTGGTACCGCTGCACCGTGTCCAGGGTCAAGACGAGACCTGCAGGGCGGAGCGCAGCACTACTCAGGGCAAGGCAGCCGTGAGCACGGGCACAGGAACAGCGCCCCAGCCCAGCCCAATGCCCTGGTCCCCAGCCCTGGCACGGTACCTGGGGCCCTGAGGTTCCTCTGCACCTTGCCCTCGCTGCGCTCCAGTCGCTTGCCAGCCTTGCTGCTCTCGTACTTGACAAAAGTACCCACAGGTGAGAGAGTGACAGGGTCCAACATGTCGCAGTACGTGGCATTGCACTCACACACCATGAGGTTCTTTCCAAAGTACTTGGGACTGCAGGGACTGCTGCCTAGGGTGGGGCAGGGAGAGGGTCACGTAGGGACAGGGCAGGCAGGAGGCCCTGGGGACAAGTCTGGGCTTCCCCACAACTTCTCGTAGAGCAGTGGTTTTCACCCCGTGGTCCACAGACCTCTAGGGTCTGCAGACCACGTCTCAGGCAGGGGCGGGGAAAACATGTCCTGGGGCCCCTAAAGCATTTAGAAAATTAATATTTATCTGCCCCACCTCCCTGTCATGCGGCCCTTGATGGCTTGCCAAAACTCAGTAAGTGGCCCTCTGCCTGAAATAATTGCCCGCCCCAGTCTAAGGGTGACTGTGGTCAGTCAGAAGAATGTGAACACCCATGCTTTCAGTTCAAAGAGGTCTGCCGCTCCATAAACAATTTTTTTAGGTGTCCACAAATTGAAACAAGATTGAGGAACACTGTGGCAAGGATCTCCTGCCCTGCCCTTGAGCTTGGTGGATGCGCCGAAGCGAGTCCCCTCCTGCTGGAAGCACTGGGCTGCCCTGGAGCCTCGTACCCAGGGCTCCGGTGCAGGTGCACCCCAGCGCAACCCTCTCAGGGTCCCCTGCAGCGACTCCTGTCCCGCGGCTCTCCCGCAGCACTCACCTGCCACTGCGTGGATCAGCAGGAGCCAGCCCAGGACGCGGACACAGTCAGCCCACATGGCGCCAACGCTGCCTGGTTGCCCTTAACGGCTGGGCCCTGCGTCGGTGAGCAGCACCCGGAGCTGCGAGCAGGAAGGGAGGTGAACGTGGGCTGCTCCAGCCCCAGCGATGCCCACGCGGCCTGGCCCAGCGGCGAGGGGTGTCGGGAGCGGGGCTGCTGCGTCCTCTCGTCCCTAGGAAGCAGTCCGGCCTCCCTGCAGCCTCCACTACGGCTGGGTCAACCCCGCGCCTGCCCACACCTGGCTCTCGCCTGGTTTTTAAGCAATACCTCAATCCTAATCCCTGTGTCACCTGATCACACCCTCCCTAGGGGCTGTGTCATTTCCTCCTCCACCTGCCCCCGGCCTGATGCCTGGCGCCCTACCAGGGCCCCTGCACTGCCCCTTGCCCAACCGCCCCAGCGCCTGTCGCAAGAGCCCGGCCCGGGGGCCGCTGCC
>NW_017728904.1:1409384-1416927 GCF_001723895.1 Crocodylus porosus
CAGAGCGGCCCGAGCCCCCGGCCACCACGACACCAGCACAGCCGCTCGGTCTGGCTACAACTTTATTTGGTTTCCCGCGGGCGTCAGTGCAGCTCCGAGAGGTCCCCGCATGCTCCCCCAGTAAAAAAGTGCACCCCCCCGCCGAGGCAGGGAGAGCGCACGGGGCATGCAGAGCAAAGGCATCGCTGGGGGGAGGTAGAAAAGCTGCCGGAGCACGAGGAGGAGGGGGCCCGGGGCCCGGGGCCGTCCACGGGAGAGGCCCGGCCCCGCGGTGCCGGCAGGGAGCTGGCCGTGCTCCCCAGAGCCCCGGCCCTGCGGGGCTGCGGCCGGGCACCACCCTGCTCCCGGCCCGGAGCGCCAGGCTAGGCCTGAGCAGCAATAGGGGGGGCGATCTCCAGGGGCAGGGGCAGGGGCCGGCCTGCTCTGTGATGGGGGGTGCATAGCGCAGGAGCAGAGCAGGGGCTGGGCAGGGGCGCGACCCCGCTCGGGCACTGGGTGAACTGCTGCGAGGCCCCAGTGCAGCGTGCACATGCGATCGCACCTAGGACCGCATCAGATCTGGGCCAGCAGAGCCCATGGTGCAGGGGGCACCCAGCTCAGCCCCTGCACACAGGGTACTCGCAAAACACAACAGCCCTTATGGCTACACGACTGCTCCGACCACGGCCCCTGTGAGCCACACGTGCCCAGCAAGAGGGTGCAGCACCTCTCCCTGTCCACTACCCTTGCAGGGAGTTGCCGTCATGGGCCCTGGAGATAAACAGCCAGGCACAAGGAACCAGGAGCCCTGGCCTTGGAGGTGTGCCTGTCCCCTTCCACTGCTACCCAGTGGAGGTGGGCGCGTGCCGGGGAGGAGCCAGCCCTGTCCCCAGGCCTGGTGCCAGTGCCCCAGGAAAGGCCAGTCCAGGCGCTGAATTGCCCAGGCAGAGATCCAGCTGCTGACGGAGCCTCCTGGCCAGCCTGGGGGCTCGGACTGGGTCCCTCAGAGGATGCTCTCCTTGTAGGCCCCGCTAAGGCTGTGCGGTCGGCTGCGCTCCAACCGGCGGGCAGACAGGAGGCGGCGCAGTGAGGAGGTAGAGCTCAGGTCCCCGCAGCTCTGTAGGTGGATCCCTTCCAGGGGCTGGTGCTCAGCTACCGGCCACGGGCTCCGGGGAACCTGCAGCACCAGGCAAGAAGGGCAGCAGGGGCCTGTGTGAGTGAGGGCAGCTGAGCAAGCACCCCTACCCAGCCCACTGGCAGCACCCCCCTCCCTGTCTGTGCCTTCCCTGCCCTTCCTTCAGGAATGGCCCTAGCCTGGGCTCTGCGCGGCTGGATGGGTGCAGAGCAGCCCCTGGGCAGGGGCAGGTGGGGACCAGAGCAGCTCTGTGCCAGCTCAGGCGGTAGCAGCAGCATCTGCTGCTTGAGGCCAGTGGTTGCCCAAGCTGGTGCAGCTCATGGGGCAGAGTGAGCAAAGGGCAAGCACCAGCAAGGTGTGCTGACTCCTGGGGCTGCAGTCCCTCCCACGCAGCAGGAGCGGCTGGAGCCAAGAAGCTGGTCTAGCAGGTGACACACAGAGAGGCATCTGCATCCCACCCATGACAAGACCTGGGCTGCCCTGCATTTGCAGGCTCAGACGTGGGCAGACTCAGAGACAGGAATGACCCCGAGGGCCAGGAACTGGCGTGACCTACAGCAGCCCTAGAGCAGATCTCAGAGCAGCACCGGGAAAATGGGTTCTGCTCTGTGGCAGAGCGCTGGAACTCAAGCCTGTGGGGCCGGCGAAGCAGCATAAGGCAGCCAGAAGGGATGAGCTGTTCCCTGACACTCCAGGCAGGGCCCCCCAGTGTCAGGACAGGCACCAGGCCACAGTCACGGTGCTTTCCCACAGGAAAGACCCCGACTGCAGGCCTCTGGTGCGACTACGGGGAAGGCCTGGGTGGGGCAGGGATGAGGTGCACGCATTAGCAGGCTGCAATTAGATAGTGTTCCTGGGCTCCCATGGTTACCCAACATGGCCTGCAGCTTCCCAGAGCTTCCTGGGTTGTGCAAGCGCCAAAACAGCAGGTGATTCTGGGGAGAATCATTACTCATGTTTTGCAGATGGGGAAACTGAGGCACAAAAGCCCCAGGGGCTCCCGGAAGGCTCCACAGTAAGTCAGCAGCAGGGTCAGGGTGATTTCATAGACATTAGGGTTAGAAGGGACCTCGGAAGATCATCACGTCCAGCCCCCTGCCCCGGGGCAGGAAGTCAGCTGGGGTCAAAGGATCCCAGCAAGGTAAGTGTCCAAACGTTTCTTAAAAGAGTCCAGAGTAGGTATTTGTACCACCTCTGGAGGAAGTGTATTCCAGGCCTTGGGGGCTCAGACAATAAAGAAGTTTTTCCTCATGTCCAGCCTAAAAGGGTCTTGCAGCGGTTATGACCGTTGAACCTTGTCACCCCTTGGGGTGCTCTGGTGAACAGGCGTTACCCCAGATCCTGATGCACACCCCTTGTATACTTATAGGCCGAATATATACTTATATGATGAAGGATTCTGGACTTCCTGGCTCCCTGCCCATGTGCAGGCCTCTGGGCTGCAGGGGCCCGTGGTTGCACCCACCTGCTTGTGGGCCTGGGAGCTGTGTCCAGCCATCTCCATGCCTGGTGCCAGGTTGCGCTTGGACCTCTGCAGGAACCTGGCCACCAGCCCACGGGTGCTGCGGCAAACCTTCAAGTCCCCCAGGGAGCGTGTCCCTGCCTTCGACAGCCTCTGCGTCACCTTCTTGGGCACCGGCAGCCGGTTCTTCCCAGCAGAGCTGGCCCGGAGGAGCGGGGGCGAGTCCCAGCGTGAGGCACGGAGCAGGCAGGCTTCTGAGCACAGCCCTGGTGGGAGGGGAGCCCATGAGAACCACAGCCACATGGCACCTGACCGGCACATGCCCAGATGCTGCAACCAGCAGCCCCAGTGCCCCGCTGCTGCCCCTGGGCCTCTCCTGGGAGTGGGGCAGAGTGCCAGTGGGTAGGGGGGCAACATGACACCCCTATCAGCCCCAGCTCCCATCAGCCCATTCCCACTGAAACAGGCATTGCTCATAGCTCACGCTCTGCCCAGTCCCAGGCTCTGGCCCAGAGCATCTCCAGCACCGCAAATGCTGCCTGACCTGTATCTGCAGAGGAGTTGGACGCGTTGTCCTCCAGTGCTTTGGTATAAAGCAGTTCCCTGAAGTCACCTGGGAGCAGAGAGAACGGGCATGAGGACTACCGCAGCCCGTCCGTCCTGCTTGCGTGCGCATCAGTGTTCACTCCCCGATGTGCCATCCCCAAGCCAGTCTGCTCCGACAGTGACACCGACACGCAGGGCCTCAACAGGCCACCTCGCCCCCCCGCTCTCCATCCAGCCGTATCATCTGAGCATGAGCAGCTCTGACTTGGCAGACGGACACACGGACCACGCCCCTCATCCCCATCTACCTGGGTCCCCAGCGGCAACGATGCCGGGGTCGCTGTGTGACCGCACAAGGGGACGCTGGCCCAGCCCCTGTGCTGGAGATGCCAGGCAGGAGGTCTCACTGCTGCGCCGTTGCTGGGCCAGGCGCCTGCTGGCCCGGCACCCCGGTGGCACGCTCCTGCCCTTGAGCCGCACCTCGGGGAAGCAGGGCCCTGCGCAGCGCGACAGCCCCTCCAGCCGGTTGCAGCTGTGGGCCACGGCGCCCCCGGCCAGGCGGCCCTCGAGCACGGCGTCAGGCGTGGAGCAGGAGTAGGAGCGCTCACCGCGCACACGAGGCCGGGATGGCTCCTCGAAGGGGCCCTGCAGGCCCAGCGTGGGGCTGCCGGGGTGGTGGCTGCACTGCATGCAGTCCACGCTAAGGCAGTAGTCAGCGCGGCTGCGCTGGATGGAGCGGAACAGCACGTAGTCCATGGAGCGCACCGAACCCTGCAGCTCCAGCAGGCACGAGTCCTCCGAGGGGCTGCTGTCACCGGGGATGTCCATGATCTCAGACATAATCAGGGACCCGCTGTCCATGGATACTGCAACACGCACGCCTGGAGTTGGGGTGGGGGGGCAGGCACAAGGCCCTCAGGGCAGGGCCCAGCCTCACCCCTTTGCCTACCGTGTGCTGCCATCCTGGCCCTGCCTGCAGGCATGGTGACCCCTCCCCATGCACTGCACCCCCAGCTTGTGGGCGCAGTGCCTCCTGCACTGCCCCCCAACTCCCCATCTGCCCTCCCAACACCCACAGAGCAGCAGTGTGTGAACTTCGCTGCTGCGCGCTCTACTGCTACCAAGCCCCACCCCCACAGCCCAGCCATGGGCCCTATCCCTTACCCCCCTCCCATGCTGCCCAGGGCTGCCGTTACCTTCTCCACTGAGCACGATGGAGGGGACGCGGTCACAGGTGCAGACATGCGAGGTGTCCGTCAGCTGCGAGTCGAACAGCGTGGCCTAAGGGGCACATGGATGGTCACGGCCTGACGCCAGTCCTGGGCATGGGCTGTGCGAGAAGGGAGGCAGCACACGCTGCGGGGAGCCCCCAGCTATGCTCCGGCCCCCACACTCCCTGGGGCCGTCATGACCCCCTGCCCAGCACCGTGCAGAATGTGCCTGCCCAGGCCCGTGCCCTTACCTGACTGTCTCCCCGGAGCCCCATGACAGTCTCATAGGATGGAGGGAAGTCGGTGGGGTAGAGCGGCACAGGGCTGTCCATGGAGCCGTTGTAGGTGATGCTGTGGGAAAAGGTGGGAGAGACTGTGTTAACCACAGAGGAGGACAGACCTCGCGCACACAGCTCCATGGCTCCCCCTTGTCCTCCCTCCCCTGGCTTCCCCATACTTGGCTGGGCCCTGCCCCCCCAGCCCCCAGCACCTCTGGGCATCCGTCTCGGAGCTGCAGGTATACTCTGGTGGGTAGTAGGGGGGTGGCGGCACCGGGGGCACAAACTCCTCGAAGTCCATCATGGTCTGCAGGAAGGTGTCCGGGGGTGACGTGCACTCCAGGGTCACGGAGCTGGAGCGTGGCAGGCCCAGCTGTGGGGAGAGGGGAATGAGGGGCAGCTGCAGGGCCCTGAGGGGCTGTGTCCCCTCTGCCTCCTGCTTTTGGAGTCCAACAGGGTCACAGTACCAGTGCCTGATGCCCTGAGCTCCTGACTAGGGCCTTGGCTGTGGGGAGGCCTGGCCATATCTCCCCTGGGAGATATGGGCAAGATCTGGCTCCCTCTGGGCTCTCCCTGATACCCACCACTGAAGCACCAGCCCACAGGGCCACTCCCAGGCTGCTCAGTGTGGCCAGGGCACAGCTCTGGGAGAGGGTCTGGTAATGTCTGTGTGGGGGGTGGGGGGCTCTGGCCCAAGCCTCTGCTGTGCAGTGAGGACAGGGCAGGGGACTGCGGGCAGCGCTCACCATGTGGATAACGTCCAGGGAAAAGATCTGGATGCAGCACATGACAGCAGAGAGCGTGCACACAATGGTGGAGAAGATGGTCAGGCCACAGATGCTGAACAGCAGGTCCTGGGCAGGGGCACAGAGGGGCCCTGAATGCTCCTCTTCAGATGCCAAGCCCCCCGCTCTGGTGATGAGCCTCTGGGCCCTGGCCCTGGCCCCGGCCCAGTCTAGCCCTGCCTGCAGTATCAGGCTTGGAGCATCTCCCCAGGCACCAAGCCGCCTCAGCCTGGCACAGCCCCCCTCCCCCTAGTCTAGCCAGCGTGGCCCCAGCCCCTGCAACGCTATTACCTTCAGTGCCATGCGGATGCTACGGCAGTCGGGGTTGGCAAACATGACCAGCCTGTCAGGGTGGCGGCTGCAGGGGCCAGGCACGTGCTGCAGACCAGAGCGGACCGAGCAGCACATGCACATGTCCATCTCCTGCAGGAAGTGAGACACTGGGTGAGGGATGGCTGGGTCCTGGAGCCCCAGCCCTCCCGCTGCTCCCCTCCTAGAGCCAACAGTCCCCTTGCCCCATGCCCATCACCCAGCCCCTGAGGCACGAGCCTGCACTGCTGCCCCAGGCTCAGCCACACAGCCTCCCCCAGCTCTCCATCTCCTAAGGCTGGTGCCCAGCAGCCACAGCTCAGGGCCTCACCCGCTCACAGGCCTCCAGGGACTTCACGAGCTGGGCGTTCTGACAGGAGAGGATGGAGCCAGCCAGGCCCAGCATGACGCCCAGCACAGACAGCAGCGTGAAGAAGGTGATCTGGAACAGGGCAGAAGGGGAACAGGCCGACCGGCACGTGCAGGTGAGGGGAGCCTGGCTTTGCCCTCTGCCCCCCACCAAAGCACCCAGAGATGCAGGGGCCCCTGGCAGGGCGAGCGCCCCTGCCCTACATGCAGCTGACACCTACCACCACCGTGATGGGCCGTTTCCAGGAGACAACGCCAACGAGGCCCGACAGGGCCAGCTGGGGACAGACAGACAGGGACCCTGAAGAAGACCGGGGCAGGAGGATGTCCCACACATCCCCTGCCCTCCCCATGCCCGCACTCTGCTCCCTGCCTGCAGCCCATGCCCCGCACATGCACAACAGGCAGGCGCCTCCTTGCCGGCCAAGCAAGGAAAGTGCTGATTCAGGGCACTCAGGAACAGCTCAACGCTGGCCAGTGGGACCCTGGCCAGGGCAGCCCATAGGGGTGCCATGCTGCAGGGGTGGGGTGGGGTGAGGGGACTTGGCACCATGTGGGCTGGAGGGCATAGGCAGGGAGACCAGAGATGCTCAGGGCCTGTCGAGCTCCCTCTGTAAAACAGGGAGGATCCTGTACCCGGTCATGCCAGCTGGGAAGTGATACAGGTGAGCAAGCGGCACCAGGGACTGGGGCTGGCAGCACAGGACATGGGGGAGGCCTGGGGACAACAGAAGAGCCTGGCAAGGGTTCCTGACACAAGGGGGATTGCCTACATGCTGCCCTGCCGCTGCCCCACTGCTGCTCCTCCCGGGCCCTCTGGGCTGGCACAAGCTCACAGAGCGCACTGCTCCCCTCATGCCCAGCAGGAGAACGGCACCCTGGGGTGCACAGCCAGGGAGGCCCCTGCCCCCCACCAGAGCAGAGCCAGCCGTAGAAACTCCCTGCACGGCTGGGCCCCTGGCTCCCCCTTGGCCTTGCGGATCTGCCCGAGACTCACCGAGAAGCCGGCCCAGTAGGGGCAGGAGTGCCGGATCTTGGGGGCAGGCGTGATAGTGGCTGCCACGAGGCTGAAGGTGACGATGAGGATGCCCAGGATCACTTGGATGAAGCCCAGCACCAGCAGGGTCTGCAGCCAGGTCCTCTGCATGCGGAGGTGCGTGAGGCTGCGGGAGCTGCGGCCGGTCAGCGAGTGGCTGGAGTCGCTGGAGGATGGCATGGTGCCCCGCGGCGGGACGGGAGCAGCGGGCCCGCGGCTGCAGGGAGCCACAGCCAGGCCCCGGCCCGGCAGCTGGGGACGGTCCTGGGAGCCGAGCAGGCCGCGCTTCGCGCTGCGGGCGACTCCGAGCTGGGACCCCTGGCCGCGCAGCAGCACCGTCCTAGGCGCACGTCTCAGGGCCGGAGCATCCCGGGCGCGGCGCGCGGGTCTCGCTCCGCGTCGCCATCGCCCCCGCGCCAGCCGGGCCGCGGGC
>NW_017728904.1:1417027-1431538 GCF_001723895.1 Crocodylus porosus
CCGCGCCCCCCGGGCGGGGCCGGGACCCGCCGCCCTCCCCACACAGCCCCACGCTCGGGAGCAGAGTCACCATCCTTTATTCTCTTAAATAAAAACCAAAGCTCCGCGCGGTGCAGCAAGACGCATCAGGACAGAGAGCCGGACGCGGGGGCCGCAGGGCTCCGCCGAGCACCACGCGGCCCACGGCAGGGCCCAGCCCGAGGGCCAGCCCTGCCCCCGCACAGCCGCACACGAGACGGGAAGGCAGGGCTCAAGGGACTACAGCTGGTGAAGGATGCTCCAGTAAAGGGGCCCAGGAAGGCAGAGGGCAGCCTCAGGGCACCGGAAGGCAAGTGGCTCCATGTCCAGCCCCCCCTGCACCTGCAGCCCAGGCTGCCCCAGGGGGCTGGGGCACAGCCCGAAGCAGGAAACTGGGAGAAAGGAGGAATGCTGGCAGGGGAAGCAGCCCAGGCCATGCCTGGGTGTGGGGTGCTAAGAATAGCTCCCAAAGGGCCAGCGTGGAGGCAGCCAGGCTACAACAGCTCCTTGGCCCAAGAGGGACAGGGAAAGCAGTGCAGCACCTGTTCATGCTGCTGGGAAAGGACCCTATGGAGCCCCTCACATGCAGAGCAGCAGCACCAGCTCTGGAGCCCTTGAGAAGGCACCAAGCAGGCAGGCAGCAGCAGGAGGGAGCCAGGCAGCTGCCCTGGCACTGCCCTTCCCCAATAAGGGCTACCCCACAGCAGGGCAGTGGTCCACTGTGACTCCCCTCCCCACCCAGGCCCAGGGCATCACAACAGCTGCATCAAATCACCAAGCCTTCCCCTTGGCAGGACTTGGGGCAAGAGCTTCATGGAGGGTCTTACAGGGCACCAGAAGATAGCACTAGGTCCCCCCTCGCCTTGACACCCACACCTCCCACCCTCCGCAGGTGGCAGGGGCTAAAAGGGAGCCAGGAAAGCAGACAGGCCCACACCCACAAGCCTGCTCCTACATGTAGAGGGGCACTCAGCCTCTGGGCATGGAGCATGCAGCCAGGGGAAAGGCCTTGACCTGGGAGGAAAGGGGTAGAGTAGGCATTAGTGTTTCCAAGCTGGGATGAGGCAGCCTCCGACCAACTGATGCAGACACAGGGACCGATGAAAGTGCAGTGTGGTTTCCCCATGTGGGAGCAGCCTGTAGGTGAGGCCTGAGCCAGGGCTGGCCCAGTACTACTTGGCCTGGAAGGCATTGCTCGCTGCCCCTGCTGCGGCATTGGCTGCGGCCGTGCGCACTGCTTGGTTCGAGAACACCCCGGCAGCAAACTCCTCTTGTGCTTTCTGGAAGCTGGCGCCCGTCCGACGGTATATAGAGTGGATCTAAGAGAAAGGACAGTATCACACATAGCTTGTAGCCCACACAGCTGCCCATAACTGCTCCACAGGCCCTAGGCTGCAGCAGGACCTACCCAACTCAAGGAGACTCCGTTGTGCAGCAGGCTCAGCTAGGCCCCTGGAGTTAGGGCAAGCTGGGAGCCTGCCCTAGGCACAGCCAGGGGAGACACTCACCCTCTTCAGCATGATAACACCCAGCACAGCCACCGCCGTGAAGAGCAGGGATACCAGGATTGTGAGCACTGCCACAGCAGAGTTCTTCCTCAGCACAGTCAGACTCAATATCCAGCCGCTGCAAGAAGAGGCCGTCATAGAATACAAGCTCCCTGCACCCCCCAGCGCCTGTAGACACAGGCTCCTTGTACCTGCTCCAGCACAGCATGCTCCATAGGCTGGATGCCTAACCCCACTCCTGCCATGGGGAACTGGATAGCCCAGCCCGAGTCCAGGCACATGTGGCAGGGAGCAGCATGGCTGGGCTGGGGAGAGTGGAGCTGTGCCCCCTACCTGAACCCTGAGTGTGGGATCCCAACAGCCTGCAGGACATACACAATGTCCTGGATAAAGAAGATGAAGAAGAAGACGAAGAAGTTGAACGAGCTGTCGCTCCTGGAAGGGAAGGCTCACGTTAGGGCATGGTGCCCACAAGAACCACCTCCTCTCCCCCAGCATGGGGCCCCAAAGCAGCAGCTGACAGCACAGGTGGTCTGCCTACAGGGGCTTTACCCACATGGAAGCATCCTGTCCAGTTACCCACAGCCTGAGCAAGCAGTTTCCAGGGAGCACTCCTGCCAGCCCTGTACCCGAGGACTGGGGTACATGATGGGGACAGTGGGTTGAAGGCAGCAACCCAGGATCCAGGGGAAGCATGGTTTTCAGAGTCAGTTATGCCTAGACCATTGCAACTTCCCCCACTTGAGCTGAGCTGGAGGTCTCTATAGTCCAGAAACCCTTGGAAACCCATGGAGGTTTCCAGGATATCAAAGCCAAAGCCAAGAGCAGGGAAGTCTGCAATCTCCAAAGGACCTGGATGAAACAGCAGCCCCTGGGCCCTGGCCCACTGCTTCCCAAGCCCCAGAGCTGCACTATGACATACCTGAAGGCTTTGTACATTGGCCTGTACCAGCACACAAAGGAGCAAGGGGTGTAGAGGAGAGCCCAGAGGATGGAGAGACCAAAGTCGGAACCAGCTGTCGGTTCCACACAGAACCAAGCCAGGGAGGCCACGAAGTTCAGGAAGAGAGCAATGGCGCTGGCTGAGAAGAAGGCAGCAGATGAGAGGTTGTGGGACACCAGAGCCCAGCCCTCCCCACAGTAGCACCCCATTCTTGTAAGGACAAGGAGGTATATGCCCAGGCCCTAGCCCCAGTCTGCACCCTGCCCCCAGCACAGCGTAGTCTCTGCACTCTGGGCGCACCCCAGCTCACCCATCCAGAGGTAGTACATAGTGGAGACAGTTTTCTGGAACTCCATGGGGATTTCTACTGGGATGTCCTGGTAGAAGCAGGGTTTCATAGGGCAGAAGGAGGGCAGCGGGGGCCAGTTGTTCTGTTTCACTGCCAAGCCATAGGGAAGGTATGAGACCAGAGCAGGAGGCCAGAGCCTGCTGGGCCCCAGCAGCAGGGTGACATTTGCCCTTGCCCCACCATGAGCAGCTCCAGCACGTACTTGCAGCACTTCCCAGAGCAGCATTTTGCAGCTCCCGCTCCCGCCTGTCCAGCTCCTCTGCCTTCCGGTTCAGTTCCTCTTGCCTCTTCAGCAGCTCGGCTGTGGCTGCCGCTGTGGACGCCTAATGGCGGAAGCAGCAGGAGGGGTCAGTTCGCATGGCCCAAGCACCAGCTGCTCCCACACTCCCTTCTCCAACTCTACCCAAGGGCACCAACCCCTCTCGGGCAGCACAGGATCTAGCTGGCCGGCGAGGGGAGCGGTCAGGCCTGGCCCCATTACCTGAGTGCCATAGGAGCCATAGTTCTTGGGCTCCGTGGGGCTTGGCTTCCTGGGGGGCTGCACAGCAGGGGCTGGTGGCTGAGGCATGCCGGCAGCCGGTGGAGGAGGCTGAGTGCCCACCTGTGGCTGGTAGGGAGGGAGTGGCTGCAGCAGACAGAGAAACACCTTCAGTCACCGAGATTGCTCGTGGCACAGGGCAAGTGCCAGGGCGACGGCAGGGAGCAGGTAAGACACAGAGCAACCGAGAGCCTGAAGACTGGAGACACCAGTTCCCAAGTGCCTGGGGACAGGGCCCTAAGGCATCGTCCTGTTGGGCCAGGGGAGTCCCCAAGCCCTCGCTCCAGGCACAGGCCCGAGTGCCGCAGCTGCAGCAGGTCTCGTCCCCTGACAACTGCACGAGCCCGGCGGCACCTGCTCCCCTCAACGCCGCGCCGACGGCCCAGCTGAAGGACCGCAGCAGCCCTGTGCTGCCCCAGGCTCCTCACCCCCGGGGTGTCGAAGGGGTTGTACACCTCCAGCGTCGCATACTCCCTGCTGCCCTCGTGCTGCACCACAGCGGGATCCTGCAAGACATCGACCACGCTCACGTGCCAGCCGCGGCTCCGGGGGCCTCCCTGCTCCGAGGGCTGTTCATTCCCGGGTTCCCCGCAGACCCCACCGATGACCACACCCCAACACACAGCCCCTGAGGGCCGCCGCCGCGACCTCGCCCCCGGCTCCCCCCCACCGTCCGGAGCGGGCCGGACCCAGGGCGCACCTCGAAGGGGTTGCTGGGCGCCCCGAAGGTGCCGGGCCCGCGCTGGGCCATGTCGACAGCGCCGGGACCCCCCGCCTCGCCAGAACCAGAGGCCTCCGCTGCCCCCCGGCCGCCGCTTATTGGCTGCCACGCCTCTGACGTCACCAGCCCCGCCCACCGCGCCGGGGAACCCCCGCAGCGGCCCGGCCATGCGCATGCGCCCCCCAGCCCGCCCCATGGGGTGCACGTGATGCGTCCGCCGCGCTGCATGCTGGGAGGGGCCAGCGCCCCTCCCGCTCCGAGCTTAAACCTGGGGGGCGGGGCTTGCCGGGCACGTGGTCGGAGCCGCGAGACACGCCGGGAGTTGCGGTCTCCAGAGAGCCGGGGTGAGGCCCAGCCTGTGCTGCCATTTTGTTGTCGCTGCGCCGGTCGAGGGGCCGCCCCGTGTCCTCCCCCCCGGGTCCCGAGCAGACACATACTGAGGCGGCGGCGTCTCGACGGTTTAATGGCTACGGCCCGGCGCAAGGCACTGATCCGAGCCTGCCCGGGGCCTGGTCACACCTGGTGCGGGCCGAGCTGCCCGTTCCCTGGGGCCCAGGGCAGGCTCTGCGCCCCCAGGCACCAGGGCCCTGTCCCCTGGCAGGAGCCGCCTCCGCCGCCAGCCTGGGGCACACGAGCGGGCGCTGCCGGCACGGCCGCGGAGCCTGCACCGGGCTTTCGCCTCCGTTCTTCCACGAGCCGAGGTCCAGGTCCGCCAGCCCGGCAAAGGGCCTCACCAGTGCTGCGAGGGCCCGACCCGCTGGCACCTTTGTGCCAGCTGCCCGCAGCTGCTGCGTGTCTGCCTTGTTCTGGGGAGGAAGGGGAAGGGGATGGCAGTTAGTGCAGGACGTCAGGAGCTCGGCCCACCCCCTCCCTGCGTGACTGGGACTGTTGGGGCAAAAATTTCCTCCCTTCCCAGTTGGAGCTGCAGCGCACGGCAACGAGCAGCCAGGGAGCAGGGACAGACCCGGAGCCGAGAGCTGCGAGGGCACGCGGGCAGGGCTGCCCAGCCCCTGCAGCACTCCCAGGCTCTAACCCAAACCTGCTCCAGTTGAGCAGCCCACGAAGCAGCTGAGTTGTCCCCCAGCAGCAAGACCCTCACCTCGGGCAGCCGGTATTTCTTGCGGAGCTGGGCCCTCATGGCTGCACGCTCGGCTTTCTTCTGAACGTAGAAGGCGTCCCGCTCGCCTCTGCACCGGAAAAAAGAGCGTCAGCAGGCGACAGCTCAGGGCTTGCCTGGGGTAGGGGGATGACGGGCTTTACCAGGGAGCAGGAACCTTAGACCAGAGAAGGCTGTGCCACCCCTTGGCCCAGCTGCCCCACAACCCTCTGCCAGTCCTAGCCAAACTTGGTGCTCACCCTGGGCATAACAGGAGCAAGAGGAAGGAAATTAAGCTGCCTGAAGATGGCTCCATACAGACAGACCCATCACAACAGACTCCCTGTGTGCGAGTCTTGGGGATACAAACCAAGCAGCTGGGCCAGAATCTCAGCCCCCTCAGCTAGAAGCGGCAGGGCTCTTACTTCTCCTCCTGGGCCTTCGGGTTGTGGTGTTCTCCTGGGCCCTTTGTGAAGCCTCCCTGGGTTTGGAAATCCTTGTCCCTGAGGTCAGCAGAGATGCAGGAGAAAAGTTGTTTCACTGGGACCCTGAAAGCCGATTTCACCGCAGACTCCATGAACGGAAAATGGGCTGGAGGCTGTGAGCAGAGGCTGGAGCAGAGGAAGCGGTGACAGCAGTTAGTGCTGTCCAAGCAACAGAAAAAGAACTTGGATGCCGGGACCCAACCCCCCAGCCACGAGCCTAGAGCATGGGGAGGCACCACTGTGGGGTTTACCTAGCCAAGCTAGTCAGCGAGGAATCTGCAGCAAGACAGAATTTGGATGGCTTTGCACCTCCTGATTCTCCAACACCTCATACTTGGTTGTTAGCCACACAACAGCGAGCTCAGCGAATGCCCTGTGCCAAGATACTCGCTCATTTTTCTGGGAACCAGCCACGTAGGGCACACAAGAACCACCTGCCTGGCCAGAGACAGTCCTGTGAATTCAGTACCTGGCAGCACTTGCACAGGCCCCAAGGCTGCAGAGCACTCTCCAATCCCCAGGGTCTGGAGAGGAGCTGTGGGGAGCGTGCATGGCTGCAGCTCTGCTGTACTCCCCCACAAGAGCACTAGCCTGATAGCACTTCACCTCCCTAGAGCTGTCAGGTTCTGGGCAGTGCTGTGGCCTCGGTCTTTCAGGCTGTACAGGGAACATGGGGGAGGGTGTGAAGGGCAGGAATCCTTTCAACTCCAGGGGCCCTAGCTGGGGACAGGAATGGGCAGACATTAGAACTGCCTCTCACCTGCACTCCTCCGGGTGCTGACAGCTAGCACAGCAGCCTCTGGTTCTGCTGGGCTCACTCCTAGGTGCTGCCTGGTCTGTCTCCACAGCGGCTTTGGACAAGCAGTGCTGAGGAGCACAAAGTAAAGCTCCCAGCCCAAGCTCTTTAAGTCGGGATCAGAAGCACACAAAGACAACTCAATGTCACCCGCCCCGGTCTCAAACTCAGCCCCCACTAACTGCAGCTGAAGCTGGGTTTTTCTTTATCCCTCAGAGTGATGACAGGGTGCTAGGCTAGGACCGTCTGCTGTAGCCATATGGTGCATCAGCAGAGCAATAAGCACCCCACATAATGGCTCCTTGTGCATCTGTCTCATCTCCCCTCAGCCCCCCGGGGCTTTTCCAGCACACGAGCCAAGAATCGTTGTGAACACTCCACTATCAGCCACGGCCCTGCCAGCTCCCTTGGAAGAAATCTGCGTGTCCTTGTGTTTGGGTAACAAGAGCCTGCCAAGGGATTATTAGTTATGGGGGCCCCCAGACTCGGATGTCGCAGCAGCCACCGCTCTTAAACAGTGCTGCCACTTCCTAAATCCAGAGGACAGCACGAGGCCTGAGGGCTTGGACTCACTCCGCTTTGCAGGGACATTAGGAGCCCATGGCACTTCCTGAAGCCCAGGTTTGCCACCGTGGCCTAAAATAGCCTCTGGCCTTCCAGTCATAGGACCTGGCTGCATTTCACATTTGGCTCTTTCTGACCACCAAACATTGATTGTGAGAAGGAGAGGCTGCTCCAGAGTAGAGCCAGCATGTGCTCTACTTCCTACACAAGGGTTCCTGATGACCTGGACCCCCTTCAGCCTGGATTGCTGGGTACCAAGACTGGGAGAGCTAGGGCCAGAGTTGGCCCCTGCAGAGGCATGAAGGCCCAGCCTTACTAACGTGGCCTACCAACAAGAGGGCTACAGAGCCTGGAGGCATGCAGGAGGGCACATACAAAGGAGAGGAGTCTGGTGATGGACACTAGCTGTCCTTGGCTTCGGCCTACTCAGAGCTGGCCATGGAAGCAGCCTGGGCACAGGACTGCCCCGCCCTAGGGCTCAACTCGGATCCAGCCCCAGCCCCCGCACAGCAACCCTGGCTGCTGAATTGCAACAGCTCGGTCAAAGCCAGTCAGCAAGGCCTCTGCTTTCCAGTGTAACAACACAGGAACAGACCCTCCCTCTACAGGGAAGAGGAGAAGATTGGAGGTACGAGTCACCGAAGCAGGGGGCCAATGACACCCACCCTGGCTGCTGTCAGGGCAGTACAGGCCAAAGCCAGACCGTGGGGAGATGGCAGGCAAACCAGGCCCCACCGGCCTGGATGCAAATTGGGAAGATGCCCTGAAAGGTTAAGTCACTTCATATTTATTTTCACAAAGACTGTACAAAATTCTTATAAAACTCTGGTGTGGGGATGGGCTATGACATTGATCCAAAAAATAATTCCCATGCGATCCCACCAGCTTCATAACTTACAAGGAAAGGAAGAGCTACAGGCAGCCAGGAGCCCCGGGGTATTCACACTCTGAGGGGCAGGGGATGAGGACCAGAGACAAAGTAACATGTGAAGAAAAGTATTTACATCATGGACAAAGGCCCCATGTTTTAGGGCAACGGTGGCAGCGGCAGCAGGTGGTTAGGCCCACGGCTCGGAGGCTGATATAGAATATGGGCTATGTACAATATCTCACATATTAACAGCTTTACACAGTAACAAAAGGGTCCAGGAGTCTTTCTTGTATAAAAAAGCACCAAGTGTCTGATACAAATCACACAGGCCTCCACAGGGGCTAGAACCTGAGGGCACACTGGTGTCGGCAGTGTCACCGGCTGATGTCTCGGCTAGAGTCCCACACCTTTGTGCTCAGCTCCATCTTCAGCACATCGAAGAATGGGTGCTTGAGCGCCTCGGCCAGGGTGATGCGCTTGGACGGCTCGTACTCCAGCAGGCTCTCGATGAGGTCGAAGAGGCGGTGGTGGTCCTCAGCCTCTGAGGTCAGGTACCTCTGGGGAAGGAAGGAGGGAGGGGTCACAGCGGCAGGCACCAGGGCCCATGGGCCTTGCCCAAGCATAGCTGGGCGTTCTCACTTCCTGGGGTCATAGCTGGGGAGCCTTAGCAAGAGTATGCGTGATTTTAGGGCCTGCTCCCCCATCCCAGATCTCCCATGGGTTTTCTTCCCTCTCCCATCCCAGACAGATGGTCAAGTTCCTGCCACCTTTCCCACTGTGCCTCAGTCTACAGTGGAAGTCCCAGGCCACACTAAGAAGCCACATAAGCAAAGCCTCTTGGTAGTTCCCAGCAGACTATAGTCACAGGCCTGCTGGTTGCAGAGCCTGGGTTCTTGTAAGCCATGGCAGGCACAGACCGTTCCAGGGGAGAAGGGTGCCCTAGCTCAGAGCTCCTGCCCACCCTGCTCTTTTGCCTTACCTGCAGTGGTTTGCAGTTCTCACGGACATAGCGGCCCGCAGAAGTGTTCTCATCCCAGTCCAGGCGACCATGGTAGAAATACTTTTGCTTCCTGTCAAGATAAAGTAGCAGAAGGGCGTGGGTACTGGTGCCATAGCCATGCCCTAGCAGGGACTCACCCAGACACCTGCCTCCCCGCTGCTACAAACCACTATGGCCAAGCAGCAACGCAGATAGAAAAAGTGACCCGCCCCAGCAGTCCCTGGGCCCTGCAGCTGAGAGGAGTCTACCCAGGCCCAACTTCCTGGGAGGGGGGGTGGGCTCCATTCCACAGCAGCCAGCCTTACTCACCTGGTCTTCCGGATCATGCGAGAAGGAATTGGCCCCAGAATCCTTTCCATCATGGCTAGATGCTCCCGATTGTCGTGGGTCTAGAAGAAAGAACAGGTTGGCCCTGCACACCAAGCAAAAGCACATGGCAGACTCCACCCCCTTTATGCAAGCATCTGCCTCCTACAGCTCCAGGCTGCTGGGCACAGAGAGGATGTGGTTCTCACCTGGAACAGGGTGAAGCCCACATAGTACTCAAAGATGATGCAGCCAATGCTCCACACATCACAGGGCTGGCTCCAACCGAGCTCTAGGAGATAGAGAGATTATCACCAGAGTGAAAAAGCAGTGGCTATGCAAGCCCTGCAAAACGCAGCTGCCAAAGGGACTCCTACCCCACAGTCCACACTAACAGGTACTGTGCTGTGGAAGCAGAGCCCTGAGCTCCAAGCCTGGCTGCCTTTGTAGGACCAGCACATTGACTACTGGATGTCAAGTGGTTTTCCCAACAAGCTCTGCAAAGTCCACGACACCAGGCGTGAAGCTGGGGCAACTGTCATACCCGGCAAGCAGGGCTACAATGTGCATCTAGTATGATGAGCCCTTTGGACAGGGGTGCTAGCCCTTGAGGGTCTCTGGCTGGGCCGAGGCTGCTGACCTACCCAGGATGACCTCTGGGGCCCGGTAGTGCCGGGTGGAGACAATCGTGCTGTGGTGCTCGTGATCAAATGTGGCGCTGCCAAAATCCACCACCCTGATGGCTGTGCTCTTCACACTCCGCTCATCCCGCTTCTAAGACAGGAGAACAAGATGCTGGTGTCACGGTCTCACCATGCAGGCACAGTTCCTCAGGCAGCTAGTGCCCAGGCAGGGACCACAGATGCCAACACCTTGTAGATGTGTGGAACTGACAGCCACGTTTTAGCTCTGCCCATCCACTATGCCCAGAAAACAAGCCATGAGGCTCCTCTCAGACCCCAAGACCCTTGAAGCCCTGCTGCCTGACTACAGAACAAAGTATAGGCTGTTCACAAGCTGCCCAGGACCTGAACTGACACATGAACCCCATGAATCCCACCTCATCTGGGACAGGGGAGACCACTCCCAAGGAGCTCCCTACAGCACCGTCACAAGTGCCCTGCCCAGCCACGCATGCTGTTTTCATAACGTCCCCCCCCTCCCACAGGGCTGGAGACACCAGGATCCCCCAAAGCTACCCCTTTACCTTTTCCAAGTTGTAGGTGAGCTCATAGTCAGAGCTCACAAAGAGGATGTTCTCAGGTTTGAGGTCTGTATGGGTGAGCTTATTGTCATGTAGAACTGCGGAAGAAAGGGGATCAGTCAGGGGTGTGATGGCTGCACGGCCTAGCCTAAGGGTTAAACCATCCATTAACCCACCCATACCATGTCCAGTTTGACACCGCATTCAGCAACCACTGCAAACTACCCAGCTCTTCCCCAGCCAAAAGGCAGGTGGGCCTGGGTCCTGGAGGCTCAGCACACAGAGCCTCTGGACCGATGGAAAGCAGATGCCCAGACCTGTGCCCACACCTCCTGCACAGCCAGGCAAGGGACAGTGGGTTCACCCCTAACCCTGGTGGGCAGGAATGGTTCAGCCTTGGGATTCACAGGGCAGTCCTTCTGACAGCAGCCGGCTGCCATAGCCCATCAGTTGCAGAACTGAGCTGCTGAGGCCAGGGCTCACACTCCGTCATGCACATTGCCAGCTCAGCGCGAAGGTGGCAGCACCGACACTCACATCTCACTGCCTGGCACACCTGGAAGGCCATGTGCCGCACTTGGTGGATGGGGTAAGGCAGATAGTTGTTATCCTTCAGGAAGTCGAACGTGCTGAGCCCCAGCAGCTCAAAAGAGATGCACATGTGGCCATGGTAGTCGAACCAGTCGAACATCCGCACGCAGAGGCTGAGAGAAGATGCTGGGGTTATGGGCAGTCATGCCGCTCGCACCCCTGCCCTGCTCTCACTGTGCTGTCACTTCATCCACGGCACAACTCACGGAGGAGCCAGGTGCCTACGAGAAGCTGTCCCAAGGCCAACCCTGTCCTCAGCCAGGTCAATGAACGGGGACAGCCCAGATTTCCTACGCTCCCACACACACTACTCACTTCTTGTTCTCTGGGTCCTTCTCATTTATCTTCTCCAGCACGTTGATCTCCAGCCGCGCAGCCTCCTTGTACTTCTCCACGTTCTTTATGATTTTGAGCGCAACGCGTGCACCACCCCTGGGGAGAGGCAGGAACAGGACTGTGAGCCTGAGGCCCACGTGGCTCCGAGGGACATGGACACCACAACCTCCACCCATCCTGGGGCCATGTGTTAGAGCCCCAGTGACCCCTAGCAGCTGAGACAGCAGATTTTACCCCCTGGTCCATCCCAGCCCATTCCATGGGGACCATGAACAGGGCTGGATCAGATCAGTGCACACCGAGTCTGTATAAGAAGGGACTTGATCGCCCTGACACTCCAGCCCCCACATGAGCAAGGCTGCTGAACCTGTGCTTCCCCCCAGGAAGGCAGCAACCTAGCATGGTATTGCCAGCTTGGCAGTATGCCTACCTCCGGTGATCCACGCACTGCACCACTCGGCCAAATGTGCCTTCTCCTAGGGTGCTAATGATCTCATCTGAGAGGGAGGGGGAGAGACAGAGAGAGAGAGAGAGAGAGAAATGGCCATGAGGTGGAGAGCGGGACCTGGCCGTGGCACGTACACAAGGCAGAGAAGAATGCATTGCAACACCTAGCCTGCACGCTGGAGACCGGCAGGGCGGAAGGCCGAGACCGGCTGCACAAGGCAACTGCCCTACGTCCCTGGCACTGCAGTAACAGTATAGAATATATACGTAGCTTTAATAAAAGGGGGCGGGGGGGAGAGAGGGCTTCTCTTTAATAAACAATGAAAATAAAATGAAACAAAGATAAGACAGATCTGCGACTGCGATGGGAGCTTAACTAGAGAGCTAAATTATGTTACGATTCGGCTGTACATCTTTCTTGTAGCCAGTCGCCGACGCGATAGATCAGATGCCCCTCGTCGTCATCTTCCACACTCTTGGCCCTTCTGCTGCTCGGTCGACTCCGCTGCTGGCCCGGGCAGACAGGGAATTCATCATTCACCAGCCAATCAGATTTCAAACCAGCGCAGCAGCCGGCGTCACGCATTGGTTGGTTTGGAAATTCACATGGTTGTTTGAGGAGGGGTTGCAGGAGATTCCCAGCCAATTCATACGGCACAGAGGAATATATAACGATAGGGATATTGCAAGGGAACATGTCAAGATACAACACACTAGCTCAGAAAAGAAAAAAAAAAACAAAAAACAGTTTGCTTTTCGTTGTAGCAAAAAAAAAAAAAAAAAAAAAAAAAAAAAAAAAAAAGGATTAAGAAAAAAAAGAAAAAAAAGAAAAAAAAAATCCTACAAAATAGCCCCACCCGAACCAGCGCCAGAGCCAAGACAAGCAGGGGAAAGGGGGGACCCCGGAGGGAGCCGGCTGCTCTCGCTCTTCCGGGGCTTTGAATAGGAACGGTGCTGACATTCAGGTTTGCATTAAAGCCAGGAGAGCACACGGAGACACAGCTCTGCAGCCGAGGCTCAGTGGCTGCAGTGAGGGGCTCGCATCCTTGCATCAGCTGCCGTGGAAGGGCAGCTGCAGGCGGCGCACTGCAAAATCCTTCAAAACAAAGGGCCAGGCTGCCCCCACATGGCCCCCTCCCCATTCCAACAGCCCAAGCCATGGCTTTCCCCCAGTGCCATAGAGCTAGGAGGCTAGGAAGAGCTAGGAGGCTTCAGAAGCAAGTGTCTGCACAACATTTCATCCAGAACCGGACAGACCTCACTAGTAACTGCCCCAACGCCGATCGGACACCTCCAAGTCCACCCTCCACCCCCTCAAAAAAGCCGGTCCTGGCAACTAGCTCCCCAAGAGATGGGGAATGGGGAAGAGGAAAAGCCTAAAACGAGTCAGACAAGAGACTGCACCAAAAAAGAAAGAGTCCCTGCCACGGTTCTTCACCTAGGAAACCCCACATTTCAGAGGGACCAGCCAGAAGCCCAGGGACTTGACCCCCACCCCGAATACAAAGCCCTTGACCTAGAGCAGCCCCAAGGCACAGCCAAGCCACAGCAGGCATCGGAGAGAGCCCCAGGTGCAGAGATCATGCCTCTTGGCCCTAATGGACGTGGAAGGCAAGTGACAGAACAGACAAGAAAAGGAAGCCAAGACACTATGCTGGGAAGAGCCTGCATGGCCATCTCCATCTGAATGACTGCTCTACAGGCCGATTCACTCGACCAGAGCCCCCTCGCATAGCAGGGGCTGGAGCCAGGCACTGTGCCTCCAGCTCAGACATGGGGGGCTGGGCCTGCTGCCACAGACCGCCCCGAAGGAGAAGCACAGCTGTGGCCTGGCAGGGGCCAGGCTCTTGGCCAGAGCCAGACTGAGCTCTCTGCAGCAAAGAAGGCAGAGCCCCGAGCGGGAGTCCCTACGGTACCGTAACACCAACACCAGCGCACAACAGCGGCAGGGATGCAGGCTGGGGGCTGCAGCCCCTGCGGACAGCGGTTACCCCCGACAGACCTCGGGACCTGCCTGCGCCCTCCAGGGACCGGGCAGCCACGACTCTGGCATGTTGAGGGGCTGCTGCCCGCACCAAAGTTGTTTAGTTATTTGAAGCGCACTCAGAAACCACGTAAGGAAGGAAGTTTGCTACTTACCCAGCTCGCCACCTGGGAGAGAAAGGGTAAGGAGCAGCGTGCAGTTGGGTACTCACCGATGAGGAGCGACTAAAGGACCGGCTGCGGCGCCGTCTCCGCCTGTGCTTACGCCGGCTGCTCTTGCAGCTGCGGTAGCTGCCCTCGCGGTCCCGGGAGCGCCGGTACTCGTAGGAGTGGCGGTACTCGGCGTCATAGTAGGCCTCTCCGCGCTCGCGGCTGTAGTCGTTGCGCCGGTAGCTGTCGCAGTAGCGCCGGTCGTAGGCTCGCCGGTCCACCGAGTGGTCATCGTAACTAGGGCGGGAGGAGAGTGGCTGGGACCTGCCCCACGAGGGCAGCCCCGGCCGGCAAGGAGGCGGTGGGCCGCGGTGGTGCTGGCGGGCACTCACCTCCGGGAGCGCACGTGGTAGCTGTCCTCCCGCCGGTGCCGTCGGTCCCGCTCGCTGCTGCTGGAGCGGGACCGCGAGCGCCGCCGCTTGTGTTTGCGGCTGCGGTAGCGCTCGCGGTAGCTGCCGCGGCTGCTGCGCTCCGACGAGCGGTACCTCCGCGAGTGAGGCATCTGCGGGGGGCGGCGGCGGCGTCAGTGCCGGGCCCGGGCGGAG
>NW_017728904.1:1432226-1443694 GCF_001723895.1 Crocodylus porosus
GGGGAGGACGCGGACGTGTGGGGGATGGGCGTTCGCCACCGGGCCTGCGCCTGGCCCTCGTGCCCCTTCCCAGACAGCCGCGAGCCTGGGCACCTGCCGCCAGCGCCTCCCTCTCCCGATGCTGCCCCGGCCCTTAATCCCGCTGCAGCAGGGGCCTCAGCGCACCCCCAGCCCTGCTTGCACCCCCTCGTAACGTGCCAGACAAGCTAAGCTGCGGTTATCTCCGAGGTGATCTCCCTGGCAGGGTGAAGGTGACCCAGTGACACAGGGTGGGGGCGGGCGGCATGTGGCCGGGGGGATTATGCATTACGGCGGCACCACACGCCCTGGCGGAGAGCAGGGCCCTGCACTGGGTGGCGCGTGCAGAAAAGGAGGCAGCCAGCCCCGAAGTGCTGGCAGCCTCCGTCAGACAGGAGCCCTGGGGACTGGGGCAGGAGAGACCAGGCGAGCACTGCCGGGGAAGGCTGGGCTGTGGCTGGGGCCAGTGCCCATCAGGGCTGCACGTGGGTGCAGGTGGCATTGACCTCTCCTGCCAGACTCCCGAGCAGTCACGTCCTCCGACGGGCGGCGAGCGGTCAGTAGGAAGCCCCTTGTCAGGCGGGCGAGGGCCCAGCGTGGGAGAGGTTACGCAGTCCCGTGGCACAGTCCCGAGGCAGCCATGGCTAATCCTCCTTGCTGCTGCCATGGAGACTCGGGGCCTCGCCCACGCCAGCTCCCCAGCAGCTTGAGCTCCCTGTTCCTGTGCAGGGCTCCACGGGGCAGAGGCAGGGATGTCCTCCATGTAGCATCAGCATTTCCTACTTGCCCCTTTGCCACCGCACTGTCTGCAGCGTTCCTGAAGCCCTGGGGTTCAGCACTGATGGGGTGGTCCCATCCCTTTGTGGGCTTGGGGCCTCTGTGAGAGGCTCCAGGTTACAGAGAGGAAGACAGAGGCACAGAGGAGTGAAGAGCAAGGGGTAGGGCTCTGGCATCCTGGCTCCCAGCCCCCTGGCTACAATTGGGACCAAGTGACTATGTCCATGTTGGACCCTGACTCGCACCCACTGCTTTCTGCATGTAGAAACGCTGGGCTGGGTCTGAGGGGTAGAGAGCATGGGAGTGGGCAGGTATCAGATAGCCGGAAAAGAGGCTGTATGGGTGTCCCGAGGTCCCAGCTCACGCATGCATGAAGCTGGGGCACTGTGCGTGTGACTGCACATGAGGGCATCTGGCTGTGCTCTGTGCAGCTGCAGAGCAGTCACTCTGTGCACCTTGGCCTGGCTGATGCATAGGATCATAGGAGCGAGGGCTAGAAAGGACCTTGGGAGTCATTGAGTCTAGCCCCTAATCACAGCAGGACAAGCCCCAACTATATCATCCCAGCCAGGGCATGTGGGGATGTGGCTGTGCCTCTGGGACACTCGTCTGGGCTGATCCAGAGGGAATCCAAGCTCAGGGCCCCTGGGGCAGCTTCACCTGCATGGGGCTTGCAGGGGGCAGCTTCCTCAGGCCTTCTGCTCCTGGGTTTGAGCAGAGACTGAGCTAGCAGGGCATCCACGCGGCCTGGTCTTCATTGTCCGCGTGCTGCTGTAGCTCCAAGCCACGACTGGGCACAGCACGTTTGCCTAGTAGCTGCAAGGAGGGCAGGTGCTGATCCTGAGCCTGCAGTAGTTTGCTCTGGTAGGAGTCAAGGGAGGACAAGGGAGGTGGTGATCGGGGGATGGGGCACAGGGTTGTGGATGTGATGGGGAAGGCCTTGGCAAGGCCCTGGCAGAGACTGGACCTGTGGGGAAGGGGCCAGCCCAGGCTGCATAGCAGGACTGGTTGGGATGGAGCCAGGAAGTTGAGGCCTGGCTGGGGCTTTGCCCATGAAGTCAGGTGCTGTGGGGAGAGGCCAGGCTGGAGCTCTGAGTCACCCTGACAGCGGCTGTCTGCAGCCACCTCCCCGGGCACCCTGGACATGTGGCAGGAGCCACGTCTCTGTGCTGTCCCCCGAGGCTCCAGCCGCTCTGAGGACATTTCCCTTCTCTCCTCCCTGCTCTGCGCCCCCCCCCCCCCCCCCCCCAGGTTCTACTGGGACCTCATTATGCTCCTGCTGATGGTGGGGAACCTGATCATCCTGCCCGTGGGCATCACCTTCTTCAAGGACGAGAACACGCCGCCCTGGATCGTCTTCAACGTGCTCTCCGACACCTTCTTCCTGGCTGACCTGGTACTGAACTTCCGCACAGGCATTGTAGTGGAGGACAACACAGAGATCATCCTGGACCCCCACACCATCAAAACAAAGTACCTTAAAAGCTGGTTCCTGGTCGACTTCATCTCCTCCATCCCTGTCGACTACATCTTCCTCGTTGTCGACCTGGAGACTCAGGTGGACTCAGATGTCTACAAGACGGCACGGGCTCTGCGCATCGTGCGCTTCACCAAGATCCTCAGCCTGCTGCGCCTGCTGCGCCTCTCTCGCCTCATCCGCTACATCCACCAGTGGGAGGAGGTGGGTGGCCAGGAGCCAGCTGGAGGGCGAGGGGCATCCTAGGGGCTCCTGCCTGGGGGAGGTGGAGGGTGAGGGGGGCCCCATGGCCAGGAGTTCAGGGGCCGCTGGTTGCAAGTTTTGGAGCTCACCAGGGACCTGGTGCCTGGAGATGGGGGAGCTCTTCCCTTCCCCACAGGTGCCCTGGGGAGCACTGGTTCCTTACTGTCCTGCTCCCGGCTTCCCCCATGCCCAGATTTTCCACATGACCTATGACCTGGCCAGCGCTGTGGTGCGGATCTTCAACCTAATTGGCATGATGCTGCTCCTATGCCACTGGGATGGCTGCCTCCAGTTCCTGGTGCCCATGCTGCAGGACTTCCCTGAGGACTGCTGGGTCTCCATCAATCACATGGTGGTGAGTGCCATGCTTCCCCACTCCTGGAGCCCAGCCGCAGGCCTCCGCAGCTGCCAGCAGGAGCTCCCACCTGGGTGAGGTTGCATATGGTCCAGGGCAAGAGACTCCCCACCCACCCCTATCCAAAGCATCTGCCCATGCACACACTCTTGCTTGCATCCTGGCATGTGCACATGTGCTCACTCTTACACATGTGCCCTAAGCTCCGGAGCCACAAGCTTTCAGATGTTCTGCAGGCTGCTGGGACCCTGGGGCGACAGTCAGGTGGGAGGGAGTGAGGGCTCATTTCTGCAGCCAGCAGGGCAGATCTAGCCCACCAGGCGCTAGGGGAGAGCTGGGAGGGGGCTCCTGCTGCTTCACTGGGGGCCAGCCCAGAAGGTGTGGCCCTGGGAGGTGGGTGGTCCTGGGTTTTCAGGCAGCGGGGGCTGCTGGGGCACAGCTCCATCCTCCTTTCCATGCCTCCTGTCTCCAGAATGACTCATGGGGGAAACAGTACTCGCACGCCCTGTTCAAGGCCATGAGCCACATGCTGTGCATTGGCTATGGGCAGCAGGCCCCGGAGGGCATGACCGACGTCTGGCTCACTATGCTTAGCATGATCGTGGGCGCCACCTGCTACGCTATGTTCATTGGCCACGCCACCGCCCTCATCCAGTCACTGGACTCCTCCCGTCGGCAGTACCAGGAGAAGGTGCGTGGGGCAGGCAGGAGATGAGCCTGGGACTGCCGGGAGGGGTCTGGGGTATGAGTCCAGAACAAATTGACCTGGTGCCCACAGCTGCTTATCATAGGAGTCGGCCATGCTCCTAGCTCCTGCCCTTAGGCCCTGTTACTTGGGGAGGGCTGTAGGTAGGACCATGGGCTGGCACTGCCCCTCCACCCTCATGGAGCCAAAGGCCCTGGGGCTGGAGTGGGGTCACTGCCCTCTCCATAGGGGTTCTGCTATGGAAGAGGGTTTCCAGCTCCCCCTGTGAGCTTGTGTCCATCTGTTTGCCCCTCCAGTACAAGCAGGTGGAGCAGTACATGTCATTCCACAAGCTGCCCGGCGACATGCGCCAACGCATCCACGAGTACTATGAGCACCGCTACCAGGGCAAGATGTTCGACGAGGAGAACATCCTGGGGGAGCTGAGCGAGCCACTCAAGGAGGTAGGGAGGGGCTGTTCTCCCAGGGTTGGGCAGGGGCGACTGTTGTGGGAACTACCCCCAGGGGACAGTCTGCCCTGGATCCCATGACACCGTGGCCTCACTGCTCCCACAGGAAATCATCAACTTCAACTGCCGGAACTTGGTGGCCAACATGCCGCTGTTCGCCAACGCCGACCCCAATTTCGTGACAGCCATGCTAACCAAGCTGCGCTTTGAGGTCTTCCAGCCCGCCGACTTCATCGTCCGCGAGGGCACTGTGGGCAAGAAGATGTACTTCATCCAGCACGGTGTGGTCAGCGTCCTCACCAAGGGCAACAAGGAGACCAAACTCTCTGACGGCTCCTACTTTGGGGGTGAGGCTGGATTGGGAACTGGGAGGGATAGGGAGAGGCAACGCAGCTCGGGGGCAGAGGCGGCCCCGGCCCCTCCACCTGCCCAGCCGATGCCTTTGCCATGTGTTCTAGGTTCTTGCTCTGGAAATCTGCCAGGCATGCTGCCCCTGGCTTCAATTCCTAGCTTTGAGGGGGAGGGGGGTCTAGTGGTTAGAGCAGGGGGGGCCATGACAGTGAGGACACCTGGGTTCTCTCCCCGACTCTAAGTGGCTCCCATAGGAGGAAGGGGGGTGCAGGAGTGGCTGGGGTGGGGCTGCATCTCTGATGCACCGCTGCCCCCACAGAGATCTGCCTGCTGACGCGGGGCCGTCGCACAGCCAGCATCCGCGCTGACACCTACTGCCGCCTCTACTCGCTCTCTGTGGACAACTTCAACGAGGTGCTGGAGGAATACCCCATGATGCGCAGGGCCTTCGAGACTGTTGCCATGGACCGCCTGGACCGCATCGGTGAGGCCCCCATCCCCCACTTCCAGCCCCACAGGTCTCTGGGCTTCCCTTTCTCTCACATGGCAGGGGAAAGAGGGCAGCTCCTGGGGGGGGCTGTAAGCGACCTCAGCCTCCTCCACCCTTCGTGATCTCTGCTGGGAAGCGCTGAGCTGGCTGGCTGTCAGCCCCTCTTCACTGCACCAGGAAGCCTGGGCACCTTGGCCACAAGCCCTTCGCCCTGCTCCCCCATGCCTCCATTTTCCCTTCTGTAACATGGTGGGGATGGCGCTGCCCCAAGTGCTTTTCCCCATGGCCCTGCCCTTCTCTCAGCAGCGCCTTCTCTCTGCCCAGGCAAGAAGAACTCCATCCTGCTGCGGAAGCGGGCAGAGCACAGCTCGGGGCCTGTGAACAGCGAAATGGTCCAGCAGATTGTCAAGCATGACCGCGACATGGCACGCAGCATCCAGGGCCTTCAGCAGGTGGCCGTGGGCCGGGAGCTGAGTGGCAAGCCAGTGATCTGGGAGCCCCTGGTGCACGCACCACTGCAGACAGCCGCCGCCACCACCAACGTGGCCATTGCCCTGACCCACCAGCAGAGTCTGCAGGCCCACATCTTCCTGCCCCCCTCGTCCATAGCCAGCCCACTTTCACCTGAGGCCGTGCTGCTCCCCAGGCAGGTGCGCCGGTCCCAGCCCAGTCTGGGGGGCTCCCGGCCCTCTTCTGTGAGCTCCCCGTCGGGGGCACCATCCCACATCCACACGCCGGCAGCTGGCTCGCCGTCCTCCCCGTTGGTCCAGTCCCAGTCATCCTTGGAGACTGCGGGGCAGAGACCAGGCCCTGGGGCACAGCCCTTGCCCAGGGGGGTGCCAAAGGGGGAGCCACCTGCCAAAGCAAAGCAGCCCCCGATAGGCTCCCAGCCCCAGCTCTCAAAGTCCCGAGGCACCTCGGCCTCCACCTCACTCCTGCAGCAGCCAGCGGGAGCCCCATCGCCCAGCTCCGAGCAGGCACTTCCGGCAGGGAGAACACTCCACTACAGCCTCTCCCGAGCCACTGGCTCCCACATCTCCCTGCTGATGCAGCCACAGCAGCTGGTGAAGCACCGCAGCATCCAAGGCCTGCCTGTCGGGAGGCTCACCCAGGATGTCCGGCTGCTGTCGGCTTCCCAGCCCTCTCTGCCCAATAAAATGTCCCAGCACGTGGACGGAGGGGCTTCCCAGCCGGGCCGGAAGTCGGCAGGGAACCTGGCTCACAGGTCATCTCCGTCAGTACCTGGACTCCTCGCCAAGGCATCCCCGGGGGCCACAGGGCAGCCAGCACTGCCGCAGCAGGCACCGCCAGGACTGCCGGCTCAGCCCAGCCGGCCCCTGAGTGGAGCCTCGACCCCACAGTCCCCCGTCTCTACGCCCCAGCATGCAGCAGGCCCCTCCCACAAGGGCTCCGTGGCCTTCAGCGCAGAGATGGAAACAGGGAAACCGAAACTGCCATCCAACATGTGAGAGCTGGGGCTGCATCCATACATGGGGAGGGTGGGGGTCTCTCTGGAGAACTGCCCCGAGGTTGTGCCAAGGTGGAGGAAAGTCCTCCTGGGCTGGGCTGAGCTGGGTTGGGTCTGGGGACAGGAGGCAGGAAAGGGAGGCTGGGCAGCAGCCTGCCTGCAAAGCCCTCTGGGCTGTCAGACGTGGAGAGGAGAGAACGGAGGGCAGCCGGGTACTGCAGGCGCTGACTGCGCTGCCAGGACCAGGTGGGACACAGGCAGCTCTAAGGAGCTGGCCTGGAGGGGAGGAGCCTTGGGATCCTCCTGACCCCACTGGGAGCAGGAGCCTGTTGAAATGCTGACTACAAGGTGCACGGTGCTGGGCATCGCTGAGCACTGGAACTGCCCCTGCCTTCCCGGGTGCCAGCTTTGCCGTGGGGTCGTGCACTGTCTTGTCTTTCTTGCCTGCCGTTGCTGTGGGGCCTGGGCCTAGGCCTGGCTCTGTCCCTGGCAGCTCCAGTGACACTGGCATTGCCTGAGCGGAGTTAGGGCATTTTGGTTGCATTTCTCCTGTAGGAGATGCTCCTGCCTCGCCTGGTCCCCACAATGAGTGAGGGGCAGGGGTCAGGCCCAGCATCCCAGTGTGAGGCCTGCAGCTTGCAGAAGGCAGAGCGGGGTGGGCCCCGTGGGCAAAGGGGGCCGGGGCAGGGCTCATAGTGGAGCTGTGTAGACAGGGCCTTGGAGGTTGCGGGCCCCCCAGGCACTGCGGCTCTGCTTGGGGCCCTGCTTACGGGCGGCGGTGCCTAGAGCAGGATACCTGGGGCCCACGGTGCTGGCTGTTAAGACTGAGCAAAATGCAACACAGTGAGCTCCAGGGAACAAGCAGAGCAGGCTCCCATGGGCCCAGGCTCTGTGAGGCCTCAGGGCTGGGCACTGTGACAGCTGAGCTGGAACCACAGCATGGGGCATCGTCCGGTAGTGGGCTGCCCGTCCAGGCCCAGGCCCAGGGCTCAGGGATCTTGGGGAAGAGCAGGGCTCCTAACCCTGTGTTGAGATGCTCCTGTCCGAGCTGGGCATCGCTCGGGGCTGGGGTTGTGCGGCACAGGGAGGCCTGCTCGCTCCCCGGCCCCGCGACAGCCGGCGGGACCCGGGTTTCCTTTCTCTGCCCCAACTGGCTGCAGCCTGCGGCTCATTGCCTGGGCTCGCATGAGTCAGAAGTGCATCCTTAAGGCATTTGGTGGTCTGGGAAGGCTTGACCCCATCCCAATCCCCATCCCCAGCTGTACCCACTGTTGGGCATCTGCCCCACACTGTGGTCCAGGTGCCATCACCAGCATTGACACAAGGGAAGAAGATGCCAACTTCACCCCCCAGGTCCCACTTACACCCACCGCCACCTCGGGGGGAGGGTCCTGGGCTTCTGTCTGTGCAGGAGGGCTGGGGCGGGGGTCTCTGCCCCCCAAGCCGCTGCTTTCCGGGAACCAGTAGTTAGCAGTGTGTGTTTGAGTCGTGGCTCTGCTGAGCAGCTGATTCTGCTTACAGTGTTGCTTTTGGGTCCAAACGTGTTGCCGGTTCTGGTTAGAGTAGTGTCGCCCCCCAGCCGCTGCGCTCTACAAGCTTCTTCCTTCCGTGACTAGTGTCAGGAAACCCCTCGTAGCCCCCGCGCCAGCTGTGGTGTCAGCAGCAGTGCAGAGATTGGCCCCGTAGGTGCGTAGAGGTGCTAGGCGCCACCCCTGAGCCACGCCTAGGCGCAGCAGTAGGCTTGAGTTTCTTTTCATGCTGGGCTGCTTCGAGGTGAGTTGTCGTGTCCTCTCCGTTAGTACTTTGGGATGTTGGGACCGGAGGCATCGCTGCAGGGCGCCAAGCCCGGCCCTTGGTGTGCTGCGGGAGAGGACACCCAGCACTGCCTTCTTCTCACGGACTCGAACACCCCGCCCCGTCTGCCCATCTCTGCTCCCCTCCCCGCCCCCCTCGCCCCTGTCCTGACTGCCCCGCGGCTCCTCTGGAAGGGGCCTGCAGGCCGATCGCTTCGATTCAAACATTCCAGATCTTCTTGTTTACACTACGTCACGTAGAGACATTCGTAGCCGTCGTGTGGCATCCCATTGCGTGGGCCCCGCTTCCGCCGCCCGGGGCTTTGGGCCTTGGAGACAGGGCAGCGTAGTCGGTGCAGCCGCGTCCCCACTGGGCCCTTCCCCTGCTGCCGAGAGCCTTGGGCAGCCACCAGCATAGTCCCACTGCGCCACCACCCTTGGGCTGGTCCATTATGGCCTGGAGCTGGCCCAGGCAGTGCACGGGGCAGCAGGCAGCAGGCACCGCTCTGCCCAGGGGAGCAAAGGCTCCCGTGTTGGCAGGGGCTGGGGTCAGGGAGAGGCCGGGGCGGGCACCACCTGTGTGTGTATGTGTGCGTGTGCGCGCGTGTGGGTGCGTGTCTCCGTGACATGTGGGTGCGTGCTTGAGTCTAGTCACCAAAGACCATGACCCCCCACTCTTGCACTCGCCGTGGTCAATGTACAGAGCTTGTAGTTTTCATATCGCAGAGGATTTAAAGCTGTTTTTTATTTTCGTCATTGTACATACGGGTTTCAGTAATAAAGAGAGACTCCAAGCCGGCCTCACCTTGTGCCTCTGTCAGCAGCGCTCGTGCCAGGGGCTCCCATCCCGCCCTCAATGCCGGCTGGCGCCACCTCCCACCACTGCCTGCCTGCATGTGGCAGCCCTGGGTGAAGTCCCCTGCTCCATCTCAGCCCCACACGCTCTCAGGCCAGGGTGCCTGTGGCTGCCTCCTGGCTGTGATGCCAGGGAAACTGGCAGTGTTCACCCCCTGGCCTGGCCAGGGGCACAGCCCTGAGGGAACATTAGGCTTGGCCTTGGGCAGCCAGGACCCCGGCAGGACCCTAGCAGGGCCCGAGTGCTGCCAGAGCCTCAGTGCCCCAAACTGAGGCCCCTGCGGGACCAGTTCCCCATGAGTCGTCCCCAGAGCAGGATGGCCACAGAGCACAGCGCAGCTGAGCTGCAGAGCTGAGGCCCAGGGTGCAGCATCCCAGGGCAAGGAGGCTTGCAGGGGCACAGGTGCTGTGGTTGCTTTTCCCCGAGGTCCCGCCCAGATGTGCGGAGGGAGTCAGTGAGCGCTGTGCAGCCAGGCTGCGCGGGGGGCAAAGCTGTGTGGCTGGGCTCTGCGGGGAGCAGACCCCCAGCCCAACCCTCCCCAGCACTCACCGGCAGGATTAACATTTAATCTTTATTGTTTTCCTCCATTTAGTAATGAGCTGGAGGAAAGAACAGGGGCTGGGGCAGGGAGATTTTGCCTGATTGCAGCTCAGAGTTTAAGCATTAAGTAGATTAAATCAAGGTCAGTGAATGAGCAAAGGGCCCGGACGGAGCGTGGGGAAGCAGAATGCATGGGCAAGGGCCCAGAGCCATGACCCCATGACTCAGGCATTGCTCCGGCTTCTCTCCTGCTTGCTGGCGCTTCCAGGCCTGGAGGCCACAGAGCCACTCGGACCCGGCAAGGGAGGGAACTCCTGCCACAATCCCGCACCGAGCTCCCCAGCGGGGCCCTGCCACTGTCCCACCAGAGTCCCAGGGCGGTGCAGTGCTTCGTGCCTGGTTTGCCAGGTTGGATCCACTCCCCAGGCCACACCGTGGAGCGCAGGAGCCGTGTCCCTCCGTGTCTGCATCCAGCACCAGCATTGAGGCCTGCCAGGCACGCAGGGCAGCCACACAGTTTGCAGGCATTAGGCTTGGTGGCAGATAATGAGATGAGCCCCGATTAACAGGTTTCTTGATAATTTGATTATTTCGGATCAAGCTGGGCCTCACACAAGGAGATGCCAGGAGCGGGAGGCTGGAGCTGCTCCCTCTGCGCAGCTTCCTGCTTGCAGAGGCCAGACCCCATCTTCTGGGCCCAGCCTGCCAGACCACGGCAGGGGGACAGCATCTGCCTGAAACATCATCTGTGCCCATTCCCTGAGAGCTGAGATGTCCCAGAACTTGCCTGGCTGGTGTCCCCAGCCGCTCGGGGCCACACAGAGCAGTGCAGTCTAGTGCCAGCTAAGGCACAGGAAGCAGTACTGCCCCAGACCCCAGCCGGAACGGGGAGTGCCCGTGCGCCGCGTCCTTCACAGCACCTCTGCATGGTCACTGCCGGACCGCGCGGCCAAGCCCAATGGTACAGCAGTAGGTGCAGCCCGCAGGGTTCGGGGGGGCCAGGTCCCTTCCATGGCTGGCAGGTGGCAGGAAGGTGACATGGCCACAAGGCCCTGGGGCTGCCAGCAGTGTGGAAGGGATTACCAAGAAGTCAAGCAGAGATTGATTAAACTTGATTTAGGGGGAGATTAAGGGATCACAGCAGAGCAGGGGGAGATTGCCAATCAACAGCACCATTGTGAGCAAAGCCTGGGGGGGCAAGAGCCCCCAGTGAGCAGCAGGGCTGCAGCACCAGGAGTCTACAGTGAGCCTGGGAAACCTCCAGCACCAGCCCTGCCCTTTCCTGGCACAGGAGCCAGAGCCATGAGGATCCTGCTATGGGGGGAGGCGCTGGGCAGGAGGGCCAGGGCAGGGTCCTGGGGCATCAGGGCCAAGGCTGTGCACAGTTGGGCCCTGCCCGGGGCGCCTCCAAGGCCAGGCACCTGTGGGTGCTGCAGAACCAGCACTAGTCGCCTCACCAGGGTACTGGGGGAAGGGGAAGGAGCCAAAGCCAGTCCTGGTCCCTGTCCTCTCCTCGGGGTCAGGGTCAGGCCTCAGCTCAGCTGGCAACTCTGGCGGTGGGGCCTGGAGCTCCTCAGCTGGCAGCGCCACCCCAGCCTGCCAAGTCCTACAACAGCCCAGGGCCACCACAACCCGGGCAGCAATTCCCAGGGCCACAGGGTAGTATGTGCCCCCCTCCAGCACCCACTACAGCCACAACGAGAAAGCTCCCTGGATCTGGGTGTTTAATGACGGAGCCATGTGGTATCAACAGGGGCTGGGCACAGGAGCAGCCCCAGGTGCCCCCCTCACGGCACCTTCACCACTCGCATGATGTTGGTGTAGCCAGCGCCAGGCCTCCAGCCTGTCACGATGATGACAATGTCGCTGGAGCGCAGAAATCCACGCACACGTCCTGGGAGGAAAAGCAGCTGGTGAGAGGGGCAGGGGGGCAGCAGGGGCTGCC
>NW_017728904.1:1443794-1452621 GCF_001723895.1 Crocodylus porosus
GGCTGGGGCAGGCCTATGCGGGCACTGTGCCAGAGCATGAGGCTGTGGGGCTCGCACTCACCCATCTCAATGCCAAACTGCACCCTGCGATCCACGTCATCAGCCCACACCTCCTGCTGGGCGCCGCGGTACAGCACAGGGAAGACACCCCGGCACAGGTGAGCCTGGCGAGCCACCTGCGCACTCCGTGTCACAGCGATGATGAGAGCACGAGGCCGGTAGCGGGACAGCAGCTGGGCAGACCTGCCGGGTGCCGAGGGGTGGGTAAGGACTTGCACACCAGGTGCCATGGGGGCTGCACAGTTGGCACGGGGGCAGGAGTCAAGACACCTGCATTTGGTTCACTTGCAGTGCAGCCTGGGTGAGTCGCCTTGACACTGGGGGCACTACCCCTGTCTGGGGATGACGTGACGCGAGCAAGGATGAGTGACAGACCATGGCGGGGCAGGCACCAATGCGCTGCACTCCTCTGTGTTGCCCACCATGGCCCCAAGGGTAGGACCCTTCCCTGGCTGGGCTCGCTTCCCCTGTCCCCCAGAGTGCGGCCCCTGCCCCACGGGGTCTCACCGGCCGGACTTGGTGAGCACGAGGATGGCCCCTGCGCAGCACTTGAATGAGGCCTCCACTGCCCCAATGGCCGTCACCTCAGTGGGATCTTGACTCAGGGATGTCACCCGGCGCAGCTCCTCAAACAGCTGCTGGTGGTAGATGGCAGCCTCGGCTTCCCGCGCGATCTGCATGGGACGCAGGCACAGGAGCCCACGCAGGGCTGGTGAATGTGCTTGAGCACAGCCAGCTCCATCCTCCTGCCCCTCCTTGCAGAGCCCTGACAGGGCACGGGGAGCTCCCCACGGCGGCCTGCACTCTTACCGCGTGCTGCATGCTCACAGCCTCCACTGGGTAGGCCCCCTTGGCTGTCTCTCCTGACAGCATGATGCAGTCAGCTCCATCCAGCACAGCGTTGGCCACGTCACTGCTCTCTGCTCGCGTGGGCCGTGGCTTTTTGATCATGCTCTCCAGCATCTGCAGGCAGGAGAGAACTCAGGGCTTGTCACAGCAACCAACCCCCGGGGCCCCGATCCTCGGAGCCTGGAGCAGACTCACCTGCGTGGCACAGATCACAGGCTTCCCCGCACGGTTGCAGCAACCAATCATCATCTTCTGTGCCAGGAAGACTTTCTCTGCTGGGATTTCGATGCCCAGGTCCCCGCGTGCCACCATAATCCCATCACTGGCATCCAGGATCTCATTGAACCTGCAGGGCAGAGCGGGCTTAGCTTTACAGGGCTCAGGAGAGGGGTCCCCATCATACCCACCCCAGCCAAGACATGCTACTGAAGCCATGTTCTGGGAGCTCAGGGAATGGCATGTGGCTGCCACAAGAGTGGGTGCCAGCCTAGCCACAGAGCTGAGAGCTCGTGGGACACAAGGATGGCCAGAGCAAGCCTGTGTGTGCCTGATGACCCCATGCCGGTAAGTGCTGCTGTGGCCCCTGAGGAAATGCCTTTGGGGTGGGCATGATGCCCCATCCCCAGTGGTGACGTGGGGGGCAGAAAGGAACATTTCTCTCCCCTGCTGCCGCAGCTGATAGGCAGGGGGCAGACAACCAGGGACACAGGGACAGTTACTTCCTGACGCCCTCGTGGTTTTCGATCTTGCTGATGATCTTGATGGCGCGGCCCCGCTCGCCCAGCACAGCCCGGATGGCTGCCACATCAGCTGCCTTGCGGATGAAGGAGGCGAAGATCATGTCCAAGCCGTGCTGCAGCCCGAAGTGCAGGTCGCGCACATCCCGCTCTGACACAGCTGGCAAGTCGACCTCCGCCCCTGGCAGGTTCACGCCCTTGCGGCTGCACAGCACCCCGCCATTCTCCACCTCCGTCACGCAGCTGTTGGGGCCTGGGGCAGGGAGGGAGGCAGTTCCAGGCCCTGCGGGGTCTGCGGGGCGCAGGGACAGGGGCCTGGAGGGACTTGGAAGCTCAGGGAAGCAGTGGGGTTCAGAGGGGTTGGGGGGCAGGGGCTGGGACGGGCACCCCCGTGGGGACCGGCAGGGGCTAAGAACAGCGCAGAGCGTGGGGATGTAGCATAGAGCCGGGGGGGCGGGCGGTGGTCAGAGCTCTGGGGTCACAGGCCCGGGTCGGGGGTGCCCTGTGCCACCCTGGGGTGGGCAGGAGACACAGAGCACTGGGGGACACACCGATTTCCTTGACCACCAGGGAGATGAGCCCGTCGTCCACAAAGATTTTCCTGCCGACCTTGACAACCCTGGGGAGGTTTTGGTAGTCCACCCAGATGACAGACTGGTCGCAGCGCTCCTTGTAGGCCTCGTCGGTGGTGACTATCACCCGGGAGCCCTTCACCAGCTCCACCTCCATGTTCTCACCCTGCACAGGCACAGCACAATGGGGGCTCCAGCATGCCCAGCTTGACCGGCAGACCCTGCTCAGCCACATCCAAACCACACCAGTCCCACCTGCTCCAATGTCCCCCTGCCAATTCCCGGACCCCTTGCTTTCTGCTACAGGCCAGGCCAAGGCAAGGCAGGGCACCCCCCCACCAGCAGCCCCTGCCCTTTTCCCATCCAGCTACTCTATACTCACCCCTTTGACCAGGCCAGTGCGGATCTCGGGGCCCTTGGTGTCCAGGGCAATGGCCACGGGGCGGTAGAAGAGAGGATTGGAGGCGAAGCTCTCCGTCGCCTCCCGGATGTTTGCAATGGAGCCGGCATGATACTGGCAGGGAAGAGCTACGGCTGCAGGGGGGCTGTTGTGCAGAGCTGTGCTGTCCCTGCTCCTGCCCCAGTTTGTGGTCTCTGGTCCTGCCCCTTCCCTTCCCATCAGGGCCCTGTCTGCACCTGCCCTTCAGGGCCCTGGTTGCCCCAGTCAGGGGCCTCTGGGCCCTGCCCTGGGCCCACAAACTTGTCCCCATCTCAATATCCTCCCTTGCTCCAGCCTGTGAGGTGTGAGGTCCCCCACTCCCTAGCTGCACCCTGGGCTCCCAGTGCCCTCTTCCTGTGCCAGGCTGTGGGCTCCCTGCTTCCATCTGTCTGTGGGGCCTGGCCCCTCCCCACATACCTCGTGCGAGCCGTGCGAGAAGTTCAGGCGTGCAATGTTCATCCCAGCCTTAATCATCTCTTTCAGCATCTCCACAGAGCGGGAAGCAGGGCCTGGCAGGCACAGAGGCTCAGACCCTCGGGCCCTCTGCCCAGAGACCATCCCACCCTCAGGGCCCTGCGGCCTTGCCCAAGCCCCTCCAGGCAGGTCTTCGGTGCTGACCTGTGGCCCGGCACCCCCACCACTCCTGGCCAGGGTGGTTCTTGCCCCTGCCCCGGGAGAGCAGTACCTATGGTGCAGACAATGCTGGTGTTGCGGGTGGTGATGGGCACCGAGTCGATGTCCAGCAGGCAGAGGTGCTCCAGAAAGGTGTCCGCCCTGGATGCCCTCAGCTGGTTCCTCTGGAAAAAGGCTGTGCCGAGCTCCTGGGTGAGCTGAGCCATGTCTTCCAGCAGCCACGGCCTGATGATCCCTGCTGAGACAGGGAGGGTGCAGTCGCACAGATGCTGCCTGGCACAGCCTGTGGGGTCGCAGCCCCGGCCCCCAGTGCCGGGCTGGGAGCAGCAGGAAGCGCCGAGGCCTCCTTGGGGCAGTGCCAGTGCGCCCTGCTCGGGGCAGCACGAGCGGGGAGTGCTGGCTGCACACCGCTGTTGTGCAGCCATCCACTCGGCAGGCACTTCCCTCCTGGTGCCAAGGTCCTGGTCATCGCTCAGCAGGGGGCTTGGACCCATCTTCCACAGCGCACCCCCAGTGCAGCCGTCCTGCCATGGCTGCCTCCCTGCAGCCCAGACCCCCCCTCCCAAGCAGGCCTCGCATCAGAGCTCGTTAAAGTGTCACTAGAGCTCAGCCCAGAGGTCATTCCTGCGTGGCCTGGGGGTTTGCTGGCTGTCAGGCTCATTACAACCACCAGGCCCTGAGACAGGAGCTGGCAACAACCTGGGATCAACCTGCAGCCCCTGGCACAGACCGGGTCCCGCTGGGAGCAAAGCCAGCGCAAGCACCCACACATGGCGCAGGCCCAGCGGGAACCAGGGTCTGGGAGCCGGGATGCAGGCCCCAGGGACCACACGGAGGCTCTGGGGCCAGTCGTCTCACAGCAGCATGGCGTGGACAGCCCATGTTGCACTGCCCTGGCGTATGAGACAGGCTCCCTGGGGCCGCATGGGCCGTCCTGGGGCCAGGGAGGAGCAAGGCTGGCAGCTGCGATGCACGGAGCAGGCCTGGGCACCGGGGTCCTGGGCAGGCAGAGCCAGCTTGACGCGCGGGCACGAGGGGCCAGGGTGGGCAGGGGCTGCAACCCGGGCCCGTGGCTGCGCCCAAGCCAGGAGCCACCCACCTCACTCCGGCGCTGGCCCACGGGAGACGCCCCAGCAAGGAACTAGGAAATGGCAGCTCTCCCCTCCTCCCTGCCAGCCCGCTGGGCAGCTCCCAGCCTCGCCCCTCCCTGCTCCTTGTCCCCACCCCTCCGGCTCCAGCCCAGCCCTGGCCCCGCTCGGGGAGCCACGGCCTCTCCCTGCTCGCCTGGGGCCTGGGATGCTGGGTCCGGAGCGGCGGGGCAGGGCCGCGGGAGAGCGAAGGAAGGTGTCGGTGGGAGTCAAACGGTGGCAACAGCCCTGGTCAGACCCTGCTGGGTCTCAGCCTGCACCTGCCTCTTCGCCACGCAGGGGACAGGCACAACGCCCTGTGGTCGGACCAGGTGGGGCAAGGAGAGGCAGGCAGAGCAGCACAGGGGCAGGGAGCTGCAGACAGAGCAGCAGATACGGCGGGAAGCAGTATACAGAGCAGCAGAGGGGCAGGGAGTGACAACCAGAGGCGCAGGGAGAGGCAGGCAGAGCAGCAGATATAGCAAGAAGCGGTACGTAGAACAGCAGAGGAGCAGGGAGTGCCAGGCTGAGCGGCAGATATAGCAGGGAGCAGGAGGCGGAGCGGCAGGCAGCGGGGAAGAGCTAGCCGGGGGTGGGGTCTGGGACGGGGTGGGGGCGGGACCGGGGACGCCCCGCCCTCGGAGCCCGCCCACTGCCCGACTGTTGCTGAAGGATTACAGTACTTCTGCCTGAGGGCCCAACCTTCCGCCTCCAGCCAATCCAGAGGCTCCGCCGGACGTGGCCCCGCCCCGCCGCCCGCTGACTGGCTCATCGCCCCAAGGGCCCATCCTCATACGATGGGCGGTGGCCAATGGGAGCGGCCCCCCGAGATGGGCCGCGGCGCCGCCCCGCCCCCGCCGCGAGGCAGGCCGGGAGTTGTGGTCCCCGTGGCTGCGGCGGTGGGCGCGGGGCCGGGTCGCGCGCACTACAGGTCCCAGGCGCCCCTGCGCCACTGCCGGGGTTTAAAGAGGGCGGGGCGGGCAGCGTGGAGCGGCCGTGGCCGGGCAGGTGCGGGGCAGGTGCGGGGCGCGAGGAGCACGGCGGGGGTGGGGCGGCTGCTGCTGGGCCGGGCGCTCGCTCTGGTACGCGGAGCCGCGGGGCCGGGCCTGAGCGTGCCGCGTGTGGCGGGGGCGGCGATGGGCGCGGACCGCCAGGCCTTCGAGGGCTTCTTCCCGCAGGTCGTGCGCGACCTCACGGCCGACGGGCTGCGGCACCCCGAGGTGGGCGACGCGGTGGCCCGGCTGAAGGAGGTGAGCGGGGAGTAGGCTGGGGGGAAGAGGCTGCGCTCGCCCTCGCGCCGTGCCCGGGCTGGGCGCTGTCAGGCCGGGCCGGGCCGGTGCCAGTGGAGCCACGCGCTTATCGCCGCAGGTGCTGGAGTACAACAGCCCGGGCGGGAAGCACACGCGGGGCCTGACCGTGCTGGCCGCCTTCCGCCGCCTCGTGCGGCCCGAGCAGCAGGGCCCGGACAGTGTCCAGTGCGCACTGGTGGTCGGCTGGTGCATCGAGCTGGTGAGGACAGGCTTGGGGGACCCGGGTGCGGGGGGGAGCCGGCTCCTGAAGGGCCTGAGAGCACCGCGGACCCTGTCGGGCTCCCCGCCAGGAGGAGGCTGGCGCAGCCCTCGGTGCCTGGGGGGACCTGGGTCTCAAGTCCTGAGTCCCAGTGTGGTCTGAGAAGGACTTGTTCTTGCTGTAGCTCCAGGCTTTTTTCCTGGTGGCGGATGATATCATGGACTCGTCCCTCACTCGCCGGGGCCGGCCCTGCTGGTATAAAAAGGTACGAGGGGCCGGAGCAGGGGGGTGGACAGCACTGGGCATCGCTGCTTCCAGGTCCTGCCACAGCAATTTGGATGCTTCGTGCGTCCCCCTGGGCAGTGCGGGGCTCTGCGCGGGCCAAGTGCTTTTCCCACTGCTGCTCACCCACATGAGATGCTCTTGCTTCATGTTTCTTTGCCAATTCACACACACTCTTGTGCAGTTGCAACACTTGTGCCAGCCTTTCCCAGGCACACACTGCCCTGGGATGTACTATCTTGCATCGTGCCTTGCTGTAGCAGTTTACCCTGCTTTTGTTCTCCCGTGATGTTCTTGTCCACGTTCTGTATCAGCTTTCCTTGCGCCTCTGATTCCCAGGGCACATCTGGATTAAAAGGGGCTGTGTGCTGCCTCCTGATGCTGGAGAAAGGGTGCGGTGTGTTTGGGCTGTCTATGCGCACGGGCTTGCCCACCTCTTTGATCCGTGGCTGGGTCCTGTCATGCAGAGCTGGGAAGTTTTTTGGCAGCAGTGTTAAGTCTCACAGTTTCTACACCACCAAATTTCTGCTTCATGGGGCTCCCCATGTTGCTGCTGACAAGTTCTCCTTGGTGCAGCCACCCCTTGTGGTACCCATTGAGAATCCCCTGTTCTGATGCATCCGGGTATTTTGCCCAAAGCTTGAGCCTTGCAGCTTGAACTTGCTGCTGGCTTGCCTTGTGGTGCGTGTAGGGGAGGACCGAAGCATTGAGCCTGGCAAAGGCTGGATGAAAGAGGGCTGGCTCTCACCACTCCTGGGCCTTCTATTGCAGGAGGGGATTGGTTTGGATGCTGTGAACGACTCCTTCCTCCTTGAATCCTCCATCTACCGGTTGCTGAAGAAATATTGCCGGGGGCAGCCCTACTACCTGCACTTGCTGGAGCTTTTCCTGCAGGTGGGGCTGGCCTCTTGCTCCCATTTTCCTCTGTGCAGCCTGACTGCCCTAAATCGGCTCCCCTTGGGCATATCTGACCTCGCTCAGGTCTGCAGGTCACGCTTGGAGAGCTGCCCCATGTCTGCTGGGCTGTGCAAGCCGTATGCCACGTGGTGGCAGCTGCTTGTTCCCCTGGATAGTTTCTGAGTGTCCAGGGATGGGGGCCTTCAGGGCCACATGAGTAGCGCATCTCCTTCCCCCTCAGACCAGCTACCAGACGGAGCTGGGACAGGCTCTGGACCTCATCACGGCTCCCCCTACCCAGGTGGACCTGGCCCGCTTCACTGAGCAGAGGTGAGGCCCAGGGGGTAAGGCCTTACCTCTGCCGTCTGGGGGCAGGTGTGGCTCATGTATGTGGCCGTCTCGGCAGTGCCGGTTGCCCTGCAGGGCACTTCTGTGTAGCTGAGGGGTAGCAGGGAGCCTCTCCTCTGGGCTGCTCCCCCCTGGCTGCTGTCTTTACAAGCCAGAGGCTTTGATTGTCTCTGGGCAATGCTGTTGCCAGTTGCCCCTGGGAAGTGGCTCTGGTGTCTTCAAGGTGCTCCTGGCACCCTGTGGGCCTTGGTCACTGAGTGTGGCTCCTGTCTGGCAGGTATAAAGCAATTGTTAAATACAAGACGGCTTTCTACTCTTTCTACCTGCCTGTTGCTGCTGCCATGTACATGGTGAGTGTCCTCTGCCTGTGTGCTGCTGGCTGGCGGGGGTGACCTGGCACCTCTGCTGGGGGAAGGATTGTGGTGGTGTGCATGTCTGGGTGGGTCAGGGCAGGCACTGCTGGCTGAGGAGCTGGGTGGTGAAGGGGCTGGGGGATCTCAGTTCTCTGCTCTCCTTGCAGGCTGGCATAGAGAGTGAGGAGGAGCATGCCAATGCAAAGGCCATCCTGCTGGAGATGGGGGAGTTCTTCCAGATCCAGGTAGGAGGCCCCTTCCCCTCCCATGGGTGCTCATACGACCACCCAGAGTACAGGGGCCCAGGACAGCAGGCTCTGTCTGCCCACAGGACGACTTCCTTGATTGCTTTGGGGATCCGAGCTTGACGGGTAAGATTGGCACTGACATCCAGGACAACAAGTGCAGCTGGCTGGTAGTGGAGTGCCTGCGCCGGGCCTCTCCAGAGCAGAGGCAGCTCCTAGAGGTATTCTCACAGGGAGATTAAGACCCTACCCCCCCCTTAGTCTGCAGGGGGGGGAGTGAGGGTCACAGCCTGACTTACTAAGCTTATGGGGAAGCTCCCTGGCCACAGGGGGGCTGGGCTGGGACTTAACACCAGGGTCTGGGTGTAGGAGGTGCTGCACTTCAGGCTCATGTCTGACCTTGTTCTTTGCTTCTAGGAGAACTATGGGCAGAAAGAGCTAGAGAAAGTGGCCAGGGTCAAGGAGCTGTATGAAACACTGGGCTTGAGGGCTGTCTACCAGGAGTACGAGGAGCGTAGCTTTCAGCGCCTGCAGCAGCTGATTGAGGCACACACCCACTGCCTCCCTAAGGAGATCTTCCTCGACTTGGCTCACATCATCTACAAGCGCCAGAAGTGATGGGGGGACTGGGCCTGTGGCTCTGAAGACCACTGATCCCTGTTGCCTCGCCGGGGCGGAGGGGCGGGTCGCGCTCTGAACCGTTTGCACCAATAAAGCTAAATGATTGCAGCGGCTGTCTGTGGGAAGCGGGGCGGGGCTGGCGGGGCCGGGGGGCG
>NW_017728904.1:1453104-1458329 GCF_001723895.1 Crocodylus porosus
TGCTGGGGCGCAGCGGGGCCGGGGGGGCAAGCGGTATTTTCCTGCCAGGCCGCTGTGGCATCGCCAGCCTGGCGGCGGTGCCCGATCGGCCTGCCCGCCGCCTGCGGGAGAGGCGAGGGACTCTCGGGGACCCGCCTGTCCGGCTCCCCTCCTGCTGGTCCGGGGCTGGAGCCGGGTGCAGGACAGCTGCGGGAGGGAGAGCCTGAGGTCATGGCTGACCTGGTGCAGCAGCCTCTGCGGAGCACCAGCCCGATGGGCACGGACGAGGTGCCAGGCGATGCCAGTGGGGCCCATTGCTGCCTGTCTCGGGTGTGGGGCCTGCCTGTCCGTGACTTCTCTCCTCGTGCCTTCCAGGTCAGCTCCTGCTGCCCTCATGCCTGGGCACAGGCAGGGCAGCAGCAAGTGACTCCCCAGACGCAACTTCAGCCTTTAGCTTCTTCCCCGGCGCTGGGCGCACCCTCAGACAGAGCCTGGGGCCCACGCTGACGGCGAGCTGAGCTTCAAGGGTGTCGTCTCCTTGAGGTCCAGACTGCTGCAACTTGGCAGAGGTAATTCAGGCCTGCTGCTGCCTTTGCAGATCTGAGGCCAGCCCATGAAGCTGCTGAGGGCACACCTGAGGGAGCCCCTGGGCCAGAGCCGCAGAGAACAGCTGCTGAACAGCTGGAGCTAAGGGGATGGGGACAGATCCTTTATGCCCCACAGAGCAGGCTGCTCCCCAGGAGATGGGTCCAGTCTGGAGCTCTTGTCCTTGTTCCCACTCCTGATGCCACCTTGTCTCTGCCAGCTGTGCCCCGAGTAGGGTCCTGCTCCCTCTGCCTGGAGCCACGGCTCCCTCCTGTCCCTCCTTGTGGATGCTGCATGGGGGCAGCCTGCCCATTCTCTACCCATCCATCGGTCTGCCCTGCTGTGCTTGCTCTGTCTTGCTGCTGCCTGTTGTGACTGAGAAGACATGTTGCCTTTTTCAGGGTGGTGGATGATCTGAGCAGCTGGGCTGGGGTGTCTGAACCTGGGCACCGCCAACCCCCTGGCATCATGCTGTCGCCAAAGAAAGGCCTGCTGTGCAACCTCAACCACATCCACCTGCAGCATGTCTCCCTGGGGCTGCACCTCTCCCGGCATCCAGAGCTCCGGGAAGGCTCGGTCACCACGGCACCACGAGAGCAGACAGGCTGCAGCGACTGCCAGGAGACCCATGGTGCCCTGGAGCAAGTTGATGCCAACTCCAACAACCCCTTGCTGCAGTGCCGGTGCTGCGAGTCCCACGTGCCGCAGCCGCTGAAGTCAGGTCTCCAGAACCAGCCTGCCTTAGGGGATTTCCTCTCCCTGCCTGTGGAGGAGAACTTGGCTTCCCCCTTTGACCCTGCCTCCTCCTCCTCTGTCAGCAGCTGCTCAGATTTCAGCTTGGATGACACCCCCGTCTCTGTTTACTGCAAGGAGTTCCCCAGTGACGAGACCCGGTCTCCAGACCCGCAGCCGAATATTGTCCCCATCGAAGATGCCTGCGACGCCGTACCACCAACCGAGCAGGGCACCGTCATTCCGGATGGAAGAGATTCATGCCTCAGCCCACCAGAGTGGGAGCACCTGGAGGCTCTGGCCCAGGGCAGCCCGGACAGCCTCTGCAGCAGCAGCTCCCTCAACTCCCTGTCGGACACGACCTCTGCCAGCGTGGACATGCCGGAGACCCCGGGGCCGCGCCCGCCCCCAGCCGTCGGCGGCGAGCTGGATTCCAACTGCAACGCCCTTCCTGCCATGGGCAGCCCCCGTCCGGGCACCTGTGCGCTAGCACCTGGACAGCTGGACCTCAACCTGAACAGAGCCCCGGAGCCTATGCCTGGGCCAGCTAGTGGCCCACCCCCCGTTCCCCCGCGGCCGAAGAGAGGGCTGCAGATACTGCTGAGCAGGATGGCCACGGAGAAGCCTGGCCCAGCAGAGGCACCTGCTGAGCCCATGGGCAGCCTGGGAGAGCCGCCCCGAGACCCCGCCAGAAAGAACATCACCTCCTTCCACGAGCTGGCTCAGAAACGGAAGAGGAACATGGCTGGACCCCACCTTGCGCAGGCCAAGAAGGACAGGAGCGACTGGCTGATTGTTTTCTCTCCCGACACGGAGCTGCCACCACCCAGCGAGCTAATTGCCTGCAGCGCCCAGGGCCAGGAGCTGCCCAGGCCCCAGCCCCAGCCTGACAAGCAGGCAAACCCCCCCGGTTCCAGCCAGAGGGAGGTGACCACGTTCAAGGAGCTCCGCTATCGCAATGCCATCAACAAGCAGAGAGGCCAGCTGGCATGGGCGGAAGGAGCAGTGCTGCAGGAGCTCCCTGAGCCCCAGCAGGCAGCTGTGGGCAGAGCTCCCTCCAACAGCGAGGGGCTGCAGGGCCCCACCTGGGCACCAGCTCTGCCACTGGGCGGCCACTCCGTGGCTCCTGCGGAAAGCTACCCGCCGCAGAGGAAGAAGTCGCGGCCTGGGCTGCAGCCCATCGCGGAGGGACTGGCCAGCGATGCTAAGGACAGGGGGCTGCCCGCAGGAGGCTGTGCCCCCAGGAGGAAGCAGTTTTGGTCTGACTGGGAGGAGGAGGCTGCGGGGTGGAGGCCCCGAGGGCCTGATGGGGACCCCTGGGAGCTGGGAAGAGCCGAGAGAGAAGACAGGACCTGCAAAGAGGGTAAGAGCTCGGGTGGCTGCCAACATCCCATCCCCTTGGTGGCCTAAGGGGAGCCCCCCTCCCAGGTACCCAGTGAGCAGGCCTGGAGGCGGTGGTTTCTTGGGGGTGGGGGAGCTCTGGAGATTAGCTGTGACCCCGTCCCCCACCACGAGGTTGACCCCAGGGTTTCCTCCCCCTGGCCTTGGCCCTGCTGCTTGGTGCACCCCATCTCTGTTGACAGCCCGTCCCTCCGCCGCCCCTGCTCTCACTGCTGCTCCTGCTGCTCCCCTGGGGCCTGTGGCTGGTGAGCTGCAGGGCCAGGTACTGCTGGGTGCTGGTGGAGGAAGAGTGTCGGGTGTGCATGGAGGCGTGCTGGTGCTGGTGCGTGGGGCCAGGCGGGCGAGCCGGGCTGGGCCAGGCCGAGCAGTAACGAATGCATGCTGTGTCCATGCGCTGAGCTGCTCAGGTTTTTGCTGCGTGGTGCAGGCGATGTCTGGGCACCTGGGCTGCTCTGCACCCGGCAGAGGGCCGTCTGCAAGAACGGGAGTCCTGCCCTCGCCTTCGCCCTCCTTGTTCCCAGCTGCTCCTGGCACGCTGTGCCCGCCCTTGCTCTCCCTCCTCCCTCTGCGCTGCTGCCGCTTGCCACCCTGCGACAGCGGCTGAGTGCTCGCTCCTGGGCCAGGGCCTGCGGCCAAGCAGACTGCAGAGGAAGGGGACGCTCAGAGCCAGGCTGCAGGTGGGCACTGGGGTCTCAGGTTAGCGCTGAGCCTGCTGCTGGCGGCATCTCCCTGCGTCCTGACTTGGGGAGGTGCCCAGCCCGGTTCCTTCAGAATGAACATCCCGGGGTCCCCGGCTGTGATGCCCTGAGCCATTGTGGACCCCCAGCTGCTTTTGCATAGCCCAGCGAAGCCTTGTGTGGGTCAGGGGCCCGAGGTTTACTTGCAGGGCTAGATCTGACCCAGCTTCCACTAGGCAGCCAGAGGGCATTGCAGTGAAATGAAGGCAGCTCTCAGTGAAGCGGCAGGGGGTGAGGAACAGCTGGGTAGGCGGGCACGCGGGAGGGAGCTTGGATCCCAGAGCTGCGCCCCCCGAGAGCCTGCTTCCTCCCCGTGCCTGGGAGAGCCGGGGGCTGCCTCTGGGCTGCGGTGCTCCGAGGGCACTGCAGCACCTGCTGTGAACTGAAGAGAGCATCGCTCTTGTCCTGGGGCCCGGCCATTCTCTGGCTCCTGGTGGGCAGCCAGGGTGGATGAAGTGCCTGGCTCCAGCAGGGCTGAGAACCTCCTGGGGGGTCTAGAGAGGGGCGCGAGCTGCCAGCCCATGCTGCCTGCGGGCGGGTGGAGGAGGCTCCGTGCCAGGGGCAAAGGTAGCAAGGCCTGGAGCGCTGCTGCCTGCGGAGGGCACCCCGGGACATGGGCTGGGAGAGGCCAGGAGCGCGGCCCCTTCGTGCCAGGCCGGCGCTGCTGTCACCCCCATGCTTTCATTTTTGCTCAGCTGTTTGGCTGTAGTCCTGCTGTCTCCCCACTGCCCTCCTGGACGGGCTGGCCCCGGCCCTGGCCCCAGCGCCGGCACTGCCTGGCGGGTGCCCGCGCGAGTGGAGGGTGCCAGCCCTGCGCGGTGAGCTCATAGGTGCGAGGTTGCGGTGGGTGCAGGGACTCCGGCTAACTCTGTCTCCGTCTCTCTCTCCTCACCCCGCCGCCCTGCCGCTGCTGCCCTGGAAATGCCTCACTCCCACTTATTGGGTTTTTTTGGTCTGTTTTCTCTTCTGTTTCTTCTGGTTTCTTTGGATGTTGTTTTTCCTCCCTGAATCCAACTCCTGCCTCCCATGCCCCGTGGCCCCGGCGACCCCCCATGCCTCCCTGCCCTCTCCACACCCCCCGCTGCCCCCACCCCATCTCCCTGGTTTTGGCTGCATTTTTTTGCAATGCCCCCGCCTGCAGTCGGCTCTTTCCTCTCTCGCTACCCCAGGCCTCAGGCGCTGCCGTTCCAGCCTCTGCTCTTCCATTTCTCAGCCGACGGGAAGTCTCTCTACTGCAGCTCGGACCCGGTGGTGCCTCCCCTGCCCCTTCTCCCCTCCCTTAACTCCAGCTTGGAGAGTGTTGAGCTGAAGTCTCCCGTCCTCTTCGCGGCCCCCTTCCGCCCCCCGCTGAAGACCCTGTCCTGCGATGAAGCCTGTCTCCTGGCCAGCAGGAAGGGGGGTGCCCTGGGCGCCCTCTCCCCCGAGGAGCTGCTCCCCATCCGCCTCTCCCCTGTCGGGGCCTACTCCCCGCCCCACCGGGGAGGCCTGCCCTTCCTGGGCAGCCCGGACCTGTCCGTGCTCCTCTCCCCGTTCTTCCCGAGGAGCAGGACCCTCCCCGCCATGGCCCTCCCGCCCCACGAGGCCGCCGAGCCGCGGGTCGGTGCCGCGGGGCCCCGAGGCCACTGCCCCCCTGGCGCGCGCCCCGGGCCGGCCGCTCCTGAGAGGAGGCGCAGCTGCTGCGGCCTGTGGGAGAGCGCAGGGGCCGCGACTCCACGACCGCCCAAGCCACGTAAGCTGTCCGTCCCCTGTGATAGCGGGCGCCCGGCTGCTCCGCCCCGGCCTGGGGCCCGC
>NW_017728904.1:1458555-1500293 GCF_001723895.1 Crocodylus porosus
GGCCCCGCCAGGGGCCGGGGCCGGGCTGAGCGCCGCTCTCTGCCCCTCCAGCCCTGCTGGTCGCTGTCAGCGCCTCCGTGGACAAGATCGTCGCCCACTTCAGCGCCGCCAGGAACCTGGTGCAGAAGGTGAGGCCGGGGGTGTCCCGGGGGCGGGGGCTTGGCTGCTGCAGGCCCTGGGTGGGGGCTGGAGAGAGCCGCCTCCTGCCCCGCCTCCGGCCAGGGGCTGCCAGCATCCGGCCGCCTCTCCTCTTCCCCAGGCCCAGCTGGGGGACAGCCAGCTCAGCCCGGACGTGGGCTACCTGCTGCTGCGCACTTTGTGCCCGGCGCTGCACGCGCTGGTGGGGGACGGGCTGAAGCCCTTCCAGAAGGACATCATCACAGGCCAAAGAAGGAGTTCCCCCTGGAGCGTGGTGGAGGCCTCGGTGAAGCCAGGTAGTTTGTGCAGCGCTGGCTGCAGGGAGGAGGAGATGCCACCCCGCAGGTAGCGGGAGGAGCGCAGGGCAGGCAGCAGAGCCCGAGGGGGCGGGAGAGGGGGCACGGGCCACGTCCCTGCGGGGCTCGCACCTGTTCCCGCAGCACCTCGTCCGCTGGCGCCGTGGCGGGCCGTGCCCACGCGCACACCGGGCGGGGGGTTAAGCGGGGGTGAGTGGCGGTGATTGCCGCATGCCCTGTGCCCGCAGGCCCCGGCACCCGGTCGCTGCAGGCCCTGTACTGGCGCGTCTCGCGGCTGGCTCCTCTCAGCAGCAGCAGGCAGCGGTTCCACGCCTTTGTCCTCGGCCTCCTGAAGTAAGCGGTGTTCAGGGGCTGCCCCGGGCGCTCTGCCTGGGCGCTGCAGGAGGGGACAGTGCGGCGCAGAGCAAGGCCTCGGCAGCCACAAATCCCAAGGGGTCCTGAGGGCATGTGCTGCCTGGGCTTGCTCGTGTTGGCACCCTGCGGCTGTGAACTCTCGTGGGGCTGCTCCTGGCTGAGGGCACCTGTTCAGGCTAGAAGTGGGAGCAGCCGGGGTCCGAGCAAGATGAGCCTGGGGCAGGTGGCTCTGGGGTGGCGTTGCTTTGGCCCCACAATGGGGAGTGGGGTCAGACCAAGCTCAGCCCTGTGCTTCCCTTTGCCTCTGCCCTGGGAAGAGGCCTGAGGCAGGGGCAGGCAGTGGCTCCCTGCCAGGATCCCAGTGCGGGACCCGTGTGTGTCCTTTGGCACTGGTCTCTGCTATCCTCAGACAGGCCCCACCTGCTCCTCCTGGGTAGGGGTGTCCCTCACTGTCATGTGGAGACCATGCCCTGGGATGCCCTGGCCTGGTTGCCCTGCGCTGCCTGCAGGGAACATTCTGGGTCTCGTGTGGCGCGATGCTAACTTGGACGCTTTCTGCCTTGTTCAGTCTGAAGCAGCTGGAGCTGTGGATCTCCCAGTTGCATAAGAGCCCAGGTAAGGCACGGGGCCGTGCACAGGGAAGCCCTGGTTTGGGTCCCATGCTGGGAGCCAGGACTGCTGTGGGGGGCAGCTGGGTGCACTGGGCATCTCCTGCGTGTTGCCTGCTCACTGGTGCAGCCCTTGTCTCTCTCAGGTGTCATCTCCGTCCTCTACTTGCCCTCGGCCTTCCTTGCCCTGAGCCAGGGGCCCCTCCCACACTTGGCCGATGAGCTGCTGCTCCTCATCCAGCCCCTCTCGGTGCTCACCTTCCACCTTGACCTGCTGTTTGAGCACCACCATCTCTCTGTGGACATGAGGCCCCTGCCAGACCCTGCCCCTGGCCCGACCCTGGTCCCTGCTTCAGCTGCCCGTCCTGCTGAAACCCAGGGCCCCCTCACCCAGGCTCAGGGGGCCCAAGCCGAGGGCCAAGGCAGCACCAAGAGGGCCAGCCCGGAGCATGGGGCTGCCCCAGATGGCCTGGGCAAGGCAGGCCTCACGGGCACAGAGGACAGCACAAGGCCCCAGCTAACAGCAGCTGCCACCAGCCTGTTCCCCAGCCCACGGGTGGGGGTCTCACTGCAGCAGACCTTCCAGCACGTGCTGCAGTGGGGTGGCCGGCTCAGCCACGCACTCACAGGAGCCGACAGCCCCTCCCGAAGCCCTGAGCATGACCAGGGCCCTCGGGGTACCAGGGCAGGGCTGGGCGGCTGGTGGGGGCAGCTGAGCCAGGCCTCAGGGGTCTACACAGCTCCTGGCAAGGAGGACTTTCCCTTCACCCGCTGGACAGCGCTGCGAACGGCTCCAGGGGATCCCAGCCTGATTAACGCATCCTGCCTGGCACCAGCCAAGGGGCCCAGCAGCTCGGAGCTGCAGCCTCTTGAGGCCAGGACTGGCAGCAGTGCTGTGAGCCCAGACTCTACCAGCGGGGCAAGGGGCTTGGGGCTGCCCTTGCAGGCCACAGCTAGGGAGTCCACGGGCCCCAGGGACCCCGTGCTGCCAGAGCCTGCTGCCGGAGACAGAAGCCAACCTATGTTGGAGGAGCCTGGCTGGGGGAAGGGTGCCTGGCTGGGCCGCCTCTTTGGAGCCACCTGTCCATCTGCCCGAGGCCTTCCCATGGAGCCTGACACCAGTTCAGCCAGACCCAGGTAATACCCAGGTGGGGCTGGGCAGTGGGAGCCCCCTGCACTGAGACCTGGCACTCTCAGGCTGCCCAGTGGAGCAGGGCCGCGAGCGGTGTCCAAGGGCTGGGCTGGCCCAGCAGGAGCCACAGAGGGACCCGCGGGGGGGGCGGGTAGAGGAGGTGGCAGAAGCAGCACACCTGCTGCACAGCCCCGTGCCAGGCATGGGCGAGCCCCTAATAGACACATGAAAGCTCTGTGCCCGTGGCTCTGGCTCTCAGCTCTGCCACAGATGGAGCCGTGGGCCAGCTTAATACTGCCTGCTCTCACGCCCGATGCCAGCTGTGCCCAGAGCCAGTGCCCGTCCCGTGCAGCACGCCCCAGCTCCAGGCCCGGCTGCTGGGGGCGACAGCAGAGTTCAGATGCTGCCTTGAAGGGTGGCAGTCTCAGATCTTTCTGCTGGCATCTGCCTGGGGCTTCTCAGCCCCCATGGGGCCCTGGCCTCTGCCACCCTCCTCCGGGGTCTGGGGGGGCAGTGGGGGTGCCGCCCGGCTGGTGACTCCCTCTGCTCTCCTGCAGGAGACCCTCCAGCTGGCTGCGCCCCCCCGTGAGCATGCTCTCCCTGGTGAGGAAGGGGACAGCCCCTGAGCAGCCCTGGCCTCCAGAGCAGCAGAAGGAAGGGCCCGACTCGCCTCAGCCCCACAGGTGAGGTGGGGCCTTTGGGTGCTTGGGGCTATGCGGGGCAGGCGTCCAAGCACACGGAGGGCTGGGGCAGGCCTTGGGCACAAGCAGCTTGGTGGCCCCAGGTGACCCGGACTCGCGCCCTTAATGCTCCCTGTTGTGTACAGGGCAGTGCGGGCGCTATGCGACCACGCAGGCGCCGGGCACGGCTACCTCAGCTTCCGCAAGGGCGACGTCCTGCAGCTCATGGCCACCGTGGATGAGGACTGGATCCGCTGCTGCCACGAAAATGACACAGGCCTCGTTCCTGTCAGCTACACCTCCCTGATCGTGTGAGGGGGGTACGGCAGGGAGCTCCTACCCCTGCCCCTGCCCCAGCTCTGCAGGCAGATGTGGGGGTCACCCTGGGCTAGGGCTTGGCATGGGCCGCATGGCACTGTTCCTCATGGGCACAGCCTGGCAGTGCCCTCCCTGCTGGTGCCCTGCTGCCTCACCATGCCTGCGTCATCCTGGCTGTGCCCATGGACTCCTGAGGCCCCACGACTGTCACCCTCATACTGCCCCCGTGCTGCTGCTTGTGTCCTGCTGCCTGCCACCTTGCATGCCCTGGGTGGCCCTTCCCTCCATGGCCACGCCAGAGCCAGGCTCCCACTGTCCCCTGGAGACAGCTGTGTGCACAGAGCCCAACGTGCGGCCTTGGGTGTGGGTGAAAATAAAGATGAGTGTGCAAGGCAGGGTGTGTGGCTGCCTCCTTTCTACCAGGCTGCGTGGGGAGCTGGGCTGTGCCTGCAGAGCCAGGCTCCAGGACCTGCTGGGGCAGCCTGCCCACTCAACCCCTGCCCCCAGCGCTGGGCAGCAGGAGGCAGTAGCTGCCTTGAAGGGGTAAGGGGGGAGTTGGGGGGGATTCTGTGGAGGGGATGCTGGTTTGGGGGGGGCAATCAGGGAGCTTGTGGGTGCAGGGCATGGAGGGGTTTGGTGGGGTGCTGGCAGTGATGAATGAGCTGTATTAGACCAGGGCACTGGGGTCAGGGTTGTTGGGGGCAGGGTGGGATGTGCAGCACCTCCCTATGTTTGCCTATAGGGATTGGGTGGGGTGAGGTAGTGGGAAGAATGGCAGGGGTAAGGGCTTGCATGGAGGGAGGGGGGTTGCCATCAAATTGGGAGATGGGCAGTGCAAACTGTTGCATGGGGGGGCAGTGCAGGTTATTTGGGTGGTAAGGTGGGGGGGGTGTAGTGATAGGAGTGCCAGAGCTGCAATAGGAAGCAGAGCAAGCCCCGGGGGGGGGGGGGGGGGGGCGGTGAGAGAGAGAGAAGGTGGTAGGGGGAGAACAGTTGCACTGGTCTATGGTGATGTTGGGCATGAGCGAATGACTGTGCACGAGTCCCCATGTTGCAGGGGCTGTGGTGTGGCTCTTACGTGAGGACATTGAGAGTTTTGGGGTGGCAGGCATAGCCATGCTTGTGATGTCCCCACCAAACCCCTCATATGTGCAATGAGTATACCTCGCTATACTGCACGCTTCCCTTCTCTCCCCTCAAGGGTTAACAGCTCCTGGGGGCAGTTGGGCAGGGGATTGCAGTGTTTGTGTGTAAGGATGGGCAGACTCCCTTGGGGACAAGCCCCTTCTTGTTTTGGGCAAGCAGCTCCAAGACAGTCTGCTTCCCCAGGCAGGAAGCTTTCCTGGAGTCTCTGGGGCCAGCACAGCCCTGTGAGTAGCTGGAGATAGGCCAGCAATGACCTCAGACACAACCCAGTCACTTCTCGCTTGTGAACAGCAGGAGGCACAAATAAGCACAGCTCTAAGGTGGTTGCAAGGCCAGTGTCAGTCTCAGGTGCATTACTTACATCCACCGAGTCGGTGGCTTGTGGCAGAACATGAGCACTAGGCTCGGGCTGGGAGCAAAGCCTTTCCAACTCCAGCATCTGCGGGCTTGTGGCCCACCCCCTGCTCTGGGCGCAGGTCAGGGATGCATGTCCTGCTTGCTGCAAGTGAAAGTATTGCACACAGGAATTCCTCTCCAGCAGTGCTAAGCCCCAGAGACTGAGCCGAGAGCTCCCTGCTGGAGAGATGCTGCTGGCATTTCCTTCAGCGTGAAGCCTGTGGTGTGCAAAAGCATTCTCTAATCTGAAATGCCAAGGCCCAAAACATAGCTGGAGCTGATGATGCACTACTTACGCTCTGGCATCACCACTATTTTCTCCCTGTTTAGATGCAAGGGGAGCCTCACCATCTGGCTGCACAGACTACAAGAGCCAGATCCTTAAGCCTGGGAAAGTGGGTAGCTTCTACTCGCAGAGGCCAGCTCCCTGCCGGCATAGCCTAAGTGACTTTTTTAGACCAGCCCTTTCCAACCCTTTAAATTACTTTAATGACACTTGAGCCCATGTTTTTGGATTTGGTGTGTGTTCTGCATGGCAAGATAAAGAGCTTTTATCTTGTTCCATTTTCGTTTCGGCTCTGGAATTCATAGCCAGACAAAGGGATACTGCATTTGAACTGGAATATTATTCTGCTTGCGATATGCCTTGGGTAGGTTTGATTGAACTTCATAGCCATCTCTGAACTTTGAAATGGAGCTGGATTGGCAGGAGATCAATCCAGGTACTGTTCAATTAACTTTTTAATACTACAGCCCTTGAGGTGTGGTCTGTAGTGAGAAGGGAAGGCAATTAAAGTGGGTCAGAAGCATTTAAATGGTGGTTCAGCAAGTCAGCATAGACAGCTGTGCTCTACTATCCATTTGCTTCTAAAAACCATCATCAAGAAACCATTCTGTCCTGTGCAAGACACAAATGGACAGCAAATGTGTTTTTGGAAACCGCTCCGTTTCCCTGGGAAACGCAGGAATTCCTGAATGTAACAGAGGTCTGGAACAAGAGTAGAGCAGCTGAAGCACCTCAACGAATGCAAAACAGCCTTCTGAACAGGAGAAGGCCCTAATCCAGGAGACAATCTGCAGACACCTTGCCTTAGTGCTGGCAGCTGGAGCAGTGAGAGAAAAAGGACTCTGCAAGTTTGAAGGAGCCACAGGGAAGTCATGGAATCAAAGAAGTAGGGCTGGAAGGAACCCCAGGAGTTCATCTAGTCCAACCCCTGCTTGAGAAAGAATCATCCTCAAATATCTCCAAGCACCTGGTTTCTACATCCCAGTGGTGTTACATGTTCCAGCCTCACAGTGTTTCAAATCTTCAGGAAGGAGCCAAGAGACCTGTGAGAGGGGAGTAATGCATGGCCAGGCCAACAGCTGCAAGGAAGTCATACTGCCACTTGCACTTCTGAAGCTTTATGGCCCCTTTCTCTTTCTTACAGGAGTCATAGTCCTTCACAATGACAATGCACTACCTGGGACACCCTCCAATCTACCGTTTGGGGTAGCAAGTATGCTGCATGTGGTGCCAGTCAGCGTGTCACTTTCTGAAGTCAACAGAAAATACCTGCTTTGGATTTAGCAGAAACTGGGGTCCTGTTCTCAGGGTGTGGAATATCCCTTCATTTTGAGCATGGGTATCGCATGCCCATGAACGTGGTTTAATGACGTACTAACCTGCCTGCACATCCAATCAAAGTTAAGCAACTCTGTGCTCCCTAGCTTCCTAACAGTGAATGCCTTAGCTGGATGCTGCTGATCTGCCTGGGCTTCTGCATCTTCACAGCAACTCCTACCAAGGCGGACCGAACATGGAAACTGCCAGCATGCTCCCCACCACAAGCTGTTTGGCTGTAGAAAAACATCAGCAGCAAACGCAGTGCACCCAGCATGCCAAAAATGATCAGGCAATGAATGGAATGGGATATTCCCAAGGAGATGGAGCAACAATTCTATTTTAACAAGGGTTGAAAGCTCCTCTGAATACATGACAGGAACTGTTGATACAAAAGAGGCAAGAGAGTGAAATCAAAGACATCAAAGAAAACCCCACAAGTCATCAATAGGAAAAGTTTTTCCATTTAATACTAGACTCTCTCAGGATTGAGATGCAGGCTTTTTATGCAATTACATCCAATGTTAAAATTGGTAATACATAATTTACAAAGATTAACATCAAAACAATGATCTATTTAGATATGCTTTGTAAAAAGGAAATATATTAGCAGCATTTATTTTCAGCAATCACACAGCCTACACCCATGCAGACTAAGAGTTCGTATCTATTTGCAATAATGTAGTGCTTCCTGGTCTTAAAACAGCGATCCTGGTGACACACTGGTCTTTTCATTATTATAAAATAACCGAAAAATAAAAAAAGTCATTAATTTCTACACCAGTAAGAAAAACAATTCTTTGCACTTACCTAACATTTGATTGTCTAAAAAACATTTTGTTTAGTCTTTCAACAAAAGAAAGATAAAATGACAGAGCTAGTGTCTCGCTTCTGTACGCACTTTATTTTTTAAAAAGTTTTTAGTGTTTAACACCATTTGAGACAATGATTTCTGTTTTAAACTAAATGAAACAACTCAAGATTTTGGACATGCGATATTCCTACTACACGCATGAGTATTTTATACTCAGGGTTCCTGGTACTGTACAGTGCTTCTCTACAGTAAGAAAATATTCCAAACTATTTTCTTATTTCTTTTTTTTTTTAATAAAATATTTTTTTCTCAAAGGGTTTTTTCCTTTCTTTTTTTTTCTTTTTAAATCAACACATAAAAGTTAATGGAATGAGTCATGTTCCACTAAGAGTAAAATAATAATTATAATAATAACAAGAATGTACATTAGGACAAGCTTGGTCCATTAAAAAGGAACATGTAACTACCGTATTGCTTTACATCCACGCAGCAGATATATACAACTTGGCACATTAAAAACTGTTTTCTTATAAGAACATCTAAAACAGGACTGTATATGCATATGTATGTCTGAAAGACAAAAAAAGCAAAGCCATTTTAAAGGGGCAGTGTAAGCCTATTGCACCCTCTCTTTGCCACTAACTGGGATTGACCCAGAGACAGATAGATGATAGCTTCACGGCACTGGATATTGGGGAAGGTTACATGTTGTAATACAGTGGATCCTGGCCCAGCACTAGTTTATGGTAAACTATGGCAATCACAATTCATGCAGTGAAAAGTCAGCGCCTTGGCTGTAGCTTCTGGGTACAACACTTTAATGAGGGCAGAGAGAGGGAGGGGTAAAATACACTGTCTCTTTAAGAGACGGACGTTTCAGCTGTACAGGTAGAACACAAGAATAGTGTTATCAGTGGATATATTCTACAGGTCACAACAAAGACGCGCTCTGAATACTGCTTGACGGTTCATGTAGTGAGGGTTTCTTTTTTTTCTTTTTTGTTTCTTTTTTTCTTTTAACAGGTTTTAAATTTGCACAACACACTGGACACACAAGAACCACAGCTTATCAAAAAAACCAACAGCAATGGTGTCGTCAGGATTCAACCTGCTTTATAAAACTTCTCTGCAGAAAAAAAGTGAAAAAAATCCCCCCCTCCCCCCACCCCCTTTCAGGATGTGGAACAAGTGCCTTGAACAGCCAACTGTCGCTCTACTCCTAGATGACCAAGAAGGTTTCCTCTCTACAGACCAAAAGGAGCATCCACGCACCGGCCGTTCCATGGTAAGCATTTTGCACATTCTGGTACACTGCTTTCCCCTCTGAACTTGTGCAAATTGGAGGCCACACCTTTAGGGTAGCCTTTATTTTAAGCCACCGGGCTTTCACCCTCGCTATAGACTTCACATACTGGTGGTGTCAACAGTATCTTGTACAATCACAGGTGAGCTGGCGAGGACGGGAAATAGTCTCATCAGAGTCAGTCCGTCCTCATCCTTCTATAGGACCCCCCCCCCCTTTTTTTTTTTCCCTCCGAGTGGGGACATTGAGCAAAAATAAATTAAATTTGACCACCCTGGACAAATAACCACGAGGTTTTCTCAGTACCTAACATCAATACAAGGCACGCCCAACAACACACACACCATACGAGCACTGCAGAGCAGGGCAGGGCCACTCCCTGCCCAGACACCTAAGTGCTAACTGTTTGTATATTTGTCAGTTTTCTTCTGCCCTTTTTCCCTTGGACAGTGCACAGGAAGTGGGGGGGCTTTCCCAGTCAGTCTCTAGCAGACCTGGTAGTGGACTCCAGACCACAGGCTCTTGCTGGGGCATCACTTCCTGAAGCTACTCTCCGGGATGCTGAGAGTACGCCGCCTCAGTTTTCTTCCTGATCCTTCCTCCAGCAAGTAAGTGACATCAATAGCTGCAATAGATGACAGAGTTCTTAGTAAAGAGCTGACATTACTCTGCCTGAGGCTTGTGCATTTACCCCCCTGTTACATGACAGAGATATGTGATCTGCTTGCTTTGAAGGCAGGAGCTTCGATTCTGGCTGTTAACCCAAATTCTCTCTGGGGAGGTCTATGCAGCAAAATGGACATGTTACCATAGCCCCGACAGATGCACGCATGCTCGTTTAAACCTAGCCAGCTACCACAGGCAACAGAGGCTGTCAGGATGCCATGATGCAAGCTTCAGCAACAGAGTACGTGGTCTTTAGAGACTCTGGCCACTTTGGAATGCTGGATTAAAGCAAGCCTGGGTACTCCTATCCAAGCAAGAGTTTATTGTCCTTCGAGGCTAAAGAGAAATCAAGTCAGGACCTGATTCCAACTGCTGAAACAAATGACTCTTCCAATCCACTTCAAATTCATTGAGCTCTAGATAAAACCCTTAATCTTCCCGCATCTGCCCCTCTATTATCTCAGCTATAAAACAGGAATGATAATAATTACCTACCTATTTTGGGGAAAGAAAGGAGAGTTAAGTAATGACAAAGCACTCTGAGGATACCTACAAGTCCTGTACCTATTGCATCACTTAAGTCAGAAATTTAGTAAAGTTTGTAAATCTCCTGCAAGTGCTTCAAAAGGCAATCTTTTTTTGTGCAGAGACCACTGGACAAACATTACATCCAAGCCCAAAATAGCTGCATTACTAACATGTCCTACGTGACCCTTAAAAACAAACTTAGAGGGAGAAATGGCTGATCTCTCACCATTTTTCCCTGGGATTTTTTCTAAGAGGTTTAGCAGGATCTGATTAAGTCTCTCTCTCTGAATATGCCGCCTTTCCTCAGGAGTGCACAGCTGCCTTGTGACGGAGCTACTGTCTTCCACTTTTTTATCACTCTCACAGCCCTCACTAGGCATTGCCTCCTTCTCTGGCTCCTCAAGGGTAGGCATCTCACTGGAAGTTTGTTCTTGGTTCAGTAGCACATCCTCAATGAGTGGAAGAGGATCCTCATCTTGGTTCAGGTCTTTGATCTGTGATTTTGAGCGGTCTGTCTTCCAAGATGACCTAGGAGGGAGGGAAGAATGTAAACGTCTTTTGTTTTCAGGCAGTTGACTGAAAGATAAATTCTTCATAGTTGCACTTATAGGCTTTCAAATTCTCTGTTGTTTGCAGCCAATCACAGTGGTTTCTATTGGTATGGGGAGTTCTGAGGCCAGACCCACTACTTATGTAAGAGAAAAAATGATACATGCCTAGTATCATCTGACCTTGCAAGGCTGCAAGTGTTACCTACTTCCTGAGCCTGCTTCTGCAACAAGCTTTTGAGAACTAAAACAGATTTATCTTCTCAGGCCACAGAACTCTCTGTTGTTCCAAATTCCTTGGGCTCTGCCTCCACTAAGGACTTATAGCTATTGCTTTCACAAGGCCTGATGGGTGTTTTTAAAACTCATAATGATACAGAGACCATCAGCCCTCTATGCCTGGGAGCTGTGACTACCCAACCCCCTGGGTAGGCATCTCAGCCTCAGGCAGAATAGCTCAGGAGGCTACTGTGTTTTTGCTGAACTGGACCCTAGGCTTTCCCCATAACATGATTCAAGTCATCTCTGCTTACTTTTAAGCTGAACCCACAGACCAGACCACCCTCTCAATGTTTTCTGAGACTCATACCTACCTCTATTTTTTTTTTGCTATTCCCTCACATTCCCTACCATTTGTTTTATCAGTTCGTGTGAGTATGAGGGTATTTCCAATTATTTAGGTTTACTGAATCTACAGCATCTTGGGGACATAGGCATAGAATGGGCAAGGGTGTTTCATAAACAAAAAGCATTATCCAACCTCTTGTCCATGAACATCCCAGCAGATAGGACTCACCTGCCTCCATTTCTCTTGTAGTTGTCTGGAACATAATGAGGCTACAACAACAACAAAGGTCTCAGTTAAAGCAAACACTAAGTACTCAGCACTGAACAGCGTATATATAAAGTACCACTTGAAGTGCAGTGTGAAAGAAGAGCTAGCTTATCTCAGACAATGGAGGCAATGGTGCCCAAGTAGAAGGGGTTGTGACCTACCACTTGAAGGATAGAGCACATGCCCCACTCACCCCATGGTACCAGTTCCTGCTACTACATGTCTCAACACTGAAGTCATCTAGGTCTCTAGGTAAATTTCAAGCCTGTAGAACACACTGCTACAAAACAATTATGTCCTTTCTCCTACTAAGAAGCTGGAAAGTCATTAGAACAGGCACTTACTGAGAAGTCTCTCTTGGGTGTGAGTTTCTTGGGAAAGTGGTCAAAGGCATAGGGCTTGGTGCATACAGGATAGCGATTTCGGTGGATCTTATAGAAGAGGTGCGCTGATTTATCAAGGCGATAGTCACAGATATACACATCCTGCTCCTTGACTCCCTTTGGCCGCCCTGAAGTTATGGTGGGGGAAAAAGCATGTTGGAAAAAAATGCTTATCTGATCCTAGAGAAAGCACACAGTATTCCAGAGCAAAGAGAAACCAGGCACTATGGAAAAGAGATGAAACTAGAACCACTTTAGTTCTAGAGTCTCAGCTACTCCTGCTCTCTTTCACTGAGATTAATACACAAGTGAATCTCTAATTCAGTGCAAGAAGAAAGCTTGCATACTCCAGGGTGGGGAGCGTCAAACTTCCAGCCACAAGGCTCCCCATGGATCCGGAAATTCGGCAACGGGAGAATGGTAGCAACAGTTGCAGCCCCCCCGCTGCCAAATTTCTGAATCTGTGGGGAGCCCCACGGGCTGCATAACACAGCCCTGTGCAGTATATGGGGTGCACAGGTTCTAGTAGAGGCAGCACAGGGCCTGATTCTAGTGTGCTGGGATGGGCAGAGCTGGTGTGGCCCCAGTGGGGGAGCAAGGGGCCCAATTCAGGTTTGCAGAGACCGGGGAGACAGTACAGGAACTGATCCTGGAGACCAGGACCCAATCTGGCCTGCAGAGCCAAAAGGTAGAGTATTACTGCTTTCATCCAACACATGCTTATGCATACATAGAAGTTATGGACAAACTAATGAGAAAGGGAGAAAAAAAATTGTGGAGATGGTGTGGGAAACAGCTGATGTGAAGCGCAATAAGGAGAATGTCATGTCCCACTGCGTTTTGTGTTATTTCTCAGCCTGTAAAGCCTACTTACCTTTACAGTAGGTATAGAGGTCCAGGACACAGCAGGTCCCCACCACAGCCTCCAAGGGGATAATCTCATACAGCGGCACACGAAACAGCTCATTGTGATAGAACTTTCGGGAAGGAGAGTGGTGTGTTTCATGTGGACGGAAGTAATGATGACCAAAAGCAAATCGCTCCTCTCTGTTGGCAGGTAAGAGGAAAAAATAACAGATGAGTCTCATGACAGTGATTCAGACTGCTTTTAAAGCCCTGTATTCATTACACAAACAAGCCTTTTTTCTAGTTTACCCTTTTTACTAAATGTAAATAATACTTATAGTCTAACCACTTTAAAAAAAACACCAACCTTTTACCTTGCACTGTCTATAATAAACTTCTACAAGCTATTCTGTTTTTAGCAGATAAAAGGAATACTTAGAACACAGAAAGTGACTTGAAATTACTTCTCATTTTTCCAGAGTTTTTCAATGCGGAAGATATCAAGTTTCTCCCTGTTGATGTGGGATAGCAGCCGGTAGGACTGCCGGACAGGGTGCCCATCTGGAGTTCTTCGGCTGTCTCTCATCAGATATACACAATCACCTGGCAAAAGGCACAATACACGCAACCTGTAAGGAACTAATTATAAGACACGATGGACCAAAAATACAGAGGAAGCTGGCTTTGTTAAAGCTAACATGACAGCTGCCAAACATTTAATTTTAAAAGACTAAAACATAAGTGATGCAGAGCCAGAAAGTTAGCAGTTGGCTGCCTTCATCTTCATAAAGATTCTGAGAACTAAACATAACTTGAATTATACGTCTCAAGTCACAAGTGAAGGCACATTATAAAAAAAGATCCATTATTGCCAAGTAGTAATTGGAATAAGGTTTTGGCTAGTAAAACATGCTATTCAAATTATAACAAAGACTGTGATATTTTAAATGAATAACTAACTCTTCCCCTATTCCTTAAGAGGGAAATATCTGTTTTCTAGACAACAGGTCACTGCTGGAAAAGTAAACAGTTGACCAAAAAACCACTAGTCCAAATGCAACAACCTTGTTGATGAGTCCACAGCACTTCCACAGTTTGCTTTAGCCAGGTAAGCGATCTTCTGAGCCATCTGCCCAGACCCTTAGGTCCTACTCCAAACCTGCTCTGTTGTGATCCTATTCCACCCGGGCAGGTGCATCTATGTTGCATTTGTCCCTGAAGCAAGCTCCAGAAGAACTATGACTACTGGCTGCTTTGAGTAGGAGGGGACCCAACAACCAAGTGGCAAGGACAAGTGCCCAGGAAGTAGAAGATCTAGGTTCTTGACCCCCCTCACCCAGAAGGTGCATTAACCTACAGCAAAGTGCTCTAACCACTGTGCCATGGGCTATACATCCCCCGTGCCAGGAAAGCAAGGGAATGTGGCTTAGTGGGCACTGCCTTGTATTCTAGTCCCTGTTCCTGCCTGGTGGACAGTAGTAGAATACCTGTTCCTCTCACAGGGGATAGGAACAGGGATGAGAACCCAATGCAGTCCCCATCTTACTGAGCCACGCTCCTTTAGAACGCTGTACATCTTTCAGCCAGTCGCTTTATCACTCAGCTCCTACCTGTAAAATGGGCATAACACGACTACCTTTCTCCCTTGCTGTGACTGACAGGTCTATTTAGATGGTAAGCTCTTTTGCTGAAAAACCACCACCTTTTATTATCATGTATTGGCACAATGCCCTCAGGAATTAGGCTCTTATCTTAGCTGGAGGTCTCTTACTACTTCTGTTATGTAGTAATTGCTGGTGGTCCCGTGCCATATTTTCTCCCTCGCATAAGCTTTCATCAGTAATACTCACAAAGTACTTGGAGATAGTCAGAAGGAAATTCCAAAGAAATTCAAAGTACCATTCCAAATGCTACAGGAAGTATTGTGCAATATTTTAAAACTATTTCCATCTGTGTTTTAATGCATTCACAATGAATGAAAACCTCTGAAGGCCCCATGATTGACTCCTTCACCTGAAGCCATTAAGTGCTACTATGCAAAGTCTTGGAAAGCTAACCTCCTTTTAATTGCAGAGAGAAACCGGCTTTTTAAAACCAAGAAATCAGTAATAATCCATTTGAATTCTCCTCACAGACTGAGAAGACTAAGGGCATCTTAAACTAATGCTTTCTTTCCTTCAGTTCAGGGCAAGTTCTGTCTCTACCTTGGTTACTTCCAAAGCTTCACACAACAGGTGCCAACAGACTCGGGGGGCTCTTGGCTGAGAAGCCAAGTTCAGCCAAGCCCTCCAAGTCTCATGATCCCTGGGTTTCCTTAGTGAAATCTGGATTCAAATGACAACTGTAAAACAAATACCGTCGGCTGAATATGCACACATTAATAGGAGACTCGTAAAAGCTTTTCCACCACATATACAGTCTCTGTTTCAGAGTTTTATGTTGCTGTCTGTCACTCTAATAACTAAGTGCAACATACTGCAGTACTGTGAGAGACTGATGGTAAAAATAAAAGCGTTCCTCTGCCCCTGTGGCCTATAACATCTGCCCAGCTCTGCTAGGCTGAAGGAACACTTATACAGCAAAATGAAGTTGTTGCATTATTGTGACCAGCAGTTCCTATGCTAGCTCTCATCCAGCTTGAACAGGTATGAACAGGAGCAAGGACATGGTGTCAGGGATTTGCATGCAGGCTAGCAAACAGAGCACAAGTACCCCCAGGACCTGCATATGTCCTCTAGTGACCTGCCTATGCTGCCGCATCTTCACCACTATAGTTCTCCATGCCAGATTAAAAGTAAGCCCGGGTGATATGTACCCTTGCTAAAAATCAAACCTTAATTTTGCGGCATAGACATCCCTTGGATCAGGCACTATTTTTCAAGAACACTCCTCTTTCCTATTAAAGGGCCTGCAACACACTCTTTCCATATGAAGAAAGACTAAGAGCTGCCCAGTTTATTTTCCCTTCTGCTCTAAAAGAGGAAAGAAGGGCTGGGTGGATCTGAAAGAGTCTGAAAAGCAGGCAGGGGGAACTGCAGCTGTTCCTGCTGGTGTATTAGAGAGAACACTGCCAGAGGGGAGTCTCCATAACAAGCTTCCTATCCCTCAGAGCATCCCAAGGCCTGGGTGGATCTCACACCAGGCTTCTGGAAAATCCTACTTCATTCTGTAAGCTGCAACTACTAACACTATCAAATCTCTTTCCAGAGTTCTCTGACCCTGAATATTGGAAAATCTGTTGTGACAGCCCCTGACTGTAAACAGCCTGCAGTGGAATCATCCAGGGAATGAAAAAGAAGTGTTTCAAGTGTGAGGATTAAGGAACTTAACCTATTCTGTTTATTGAAGGGTAGGATTAGAGGTGTCTTAATTATTGTGTTCAGGTACTTACATGTAAAAAAGATCTGATAGCTGGAGGCTTTTCAGTCTTGCTGACAAAGGCACAATAATAAGATGCAGTGTCTAGAACTTGAAATTCAACCTCAAAAGAAGAGTTTCTGTGCAGTGAGGATGGAACTCCTCACCTGGGGTGGTGCTGGACTCACCATCACTTGGCAGCAGTCAGGAAGGATTTTCTTCCCTGATGTGCAATTAGCCAGATACATGGTGTGTGTTTCACCTCTCTCTGAAGCATCAGATATTAGTGACAGTTAGACACTGGACGTGGGCTGGGGTACAGCAGTGCTCTGAAGTGGTGCAAAGAATCCTCTTTTAGATGCCTGATCTATGCATCTCATTTGTATGCTCACAGTCAAAACGATCCCCAGATTTGAGGTTGGGAAGGATTGGATCATCTGATCCAGAAAGGTAGCCATGTTAGTCAGTAGACAGACTGAACGAAGGCACAGTAGAGGTGCATCGTATAGACCGACTAAATCAGAGATGCATAAGGTGCATCTCTACCCTGCTTTCTGATCTGATTCAGGCCAGGCTAGCAAAGACTTTGGGGCCTTTCACCTTGTTCTGCAGTTTGGGATGTATATTTGCTTGCTGGGATTACCTGGGTTTCTCTCACCTAACCAAAACCTTGCCACTGCAGGAGCCTTGGTCTCTCTTGTTCTCAGAGCAATTGATTGAGGCTTCTAAAGACAGAACTGCTCTGGTCTAATTAAAGTAACTGAACTTGATGCAGAGATACTTGGGCAAACTGGACAGTCTAGTGATTCCTTCTCATCTTAATCTCAATGCACCTATGAATGGGTTGTTCACAGTTCACCTAATTGTTTTAGTACGATTGTTGGTGCCTCCACAAAACAACTACATACATAAGTATTTGAAAAAGAAACCAGAAGCAAACCTGGGAGCCCAAAATTCCCCAACCAACAACCCACCAACAGAAACTACAACGAAGAGCAAACCAGGAATTTCTAATGCAGACAAGGTGACTACTGCAGAGGGAATTTGAAGGGTGGAGGGAATGAGCACTCCAGATGCAGCATAGGGAAGGCTCAGCGCCCCCCATATGCTTTTTAGTATCTCTCCCCCTCCTGAAAAATCTCCCACCCCCCTTTGACAAACATACCAACTGGCTTTACTCATTCTTGAGCAGTTCTCTTTATATGTATTGGCCTCTTTCTAACCTTGTATCTGTGGGATGAAATTAAGAAAAAGAAAATTCAGGTTCAGTATCTAGAAAGAGCTCCTGACACTGAGCTGTGAGAGGGACAGACCTGCCCCCAAGGGTCAGTATATGTTGTACAGAGCAAAGGATAGGCTAAGTGAACTAACAGGTGTTTTCGTTTAATGTGGCTGCAGCCCTTCCATCCTTCCTTGGCTTGCTTTTTGCATTTGCTCCTAGCAGCCATCTTAGCACTCACCCTCTCTGGTCAGAAGGAAGCCCTTGGTCAAGATACTTAAGTGCATATTCACCAATCAGCTTGAGAATCTCAGCTTCCTCACTCTGTCACCTCTGGAATAGCAAAGTTCACCATTTCCTACTCATAAAGTTGCATATATCTGAATCAAGGTTATAGCAGAGAGTTCTTTGCACTTTCCCTGACAGAAATCACCACTGTCATCAGAGGATGGACACACCTTGACGCAGCAGCAGATCATCTCTTAGCAGACATATATAATAAACACAGCCAGGCTGGGCATAATGGGGACGAGGAATCATAGGGACCTCCTGGAAGAAAGAAGACAGACTGATGAAATGGCCCGACCCTTCCTTTCCATCATTTGATACAATCAGTACAGACCTGGGGCTATTACCAACCACCTTTCCTATCTTCTGGAAATACTTGGCAGAGCTGGACACAGAACAAGAATTAAAATTTAACAGAAAGTTAAACAAGATTTGAAGAGATGGTAACTTGGACTGGTGTCCAGTCGTGCTTGAGCTTTACCCATTCCCCATTTGCCTCAGTCCTACACTGGCCTTATCTGGTTTCACAGCCCTAGAAAATAGGGAAAGTTTCCTGTGAATTTCTCTTCCTCTATCGTGGGAGATAAAGAACGTTGGTTACTAATATGAAAGCTATATTATATTGTTGACAGTTATAAATCGTGGCATAGACTACTTCAGAGACTCACTTTCTGCCTTTGCTAGTTTGGAGGACAGGTTAGCTTGTGAACTGTTTCCGTACTATTTGCATACAAGCACAAAGCTAAGAACAGTGAGAACTCCCTCTTTACCAAAACACTAGTTACATCCTGGCATGTGAAAAGGTACAAGTGTGAGAGCTGCAAAAAAAGAGAATTGAAAATGTTTTACCCTGCTGACGGATCGAGGTTCGCACTGCTCACACAAGTAGTGCTCAACATCTGAATTGACACCCATGCAGTCACAGTGTTGCCAAACCTACAAAGATATGCCCTGATTAGGAAGACCTGGGTTTTAATTTATAGATTAAAAACAATTCCAGACTAAAGAAAGCATGAGGGCAAGCATCCTAAAGGAAACCTGGGGCTTCTTTTTAACTATTTCATACAATGCCCAGGAAAGTAAGATCTGTATGCAATTGGCTGTTCAGAGGCTTATTACTGGAGTTTTATCTTCTTTTTGGAGAACAGTTTAACAAGCAGTTTAACAAGATTATTAACAGTTTAACAAAATTATTAACTCCTCTCCCTAGTGGTGCTAATTGCATTTTCTGTGCGGAAACAGAAGATCCAAATTTTCTTTGGAGAAGGGAAGGGATGATTCACCTATCAGCTATGTGGGAGCTATGGGTACAGGCTTTATTGACCAAGGTTCTCCTCCTCACCATGCATTTTTCACACTGGATCATCAGCCCTTCATCTTTGTAAAGGCCACAAATACAGCGGATCACATCCTCATCCTTCTCGTGCCCGTTCTCCTTTTCACAGACAGATGTCTCGCTGCTGTCAGCTTCACTGGCAGTTTCCCCCACAATCTCATCAATTTGGGCAGAGGCCTCGTGGCGAGCACTGTAATATGCCTTCCGCAGCCGGCATACATCACGCCCAATTGGGGACTTCCTGCCATAATACTTCTGGATAAAAAAAATAAAAGTAGCAGTTCACTCTTCTGCACATTTCCACTGCTCTGGGCTACATGTACATGTGGGGCAAGTGTATACACTTTATGCTCTCCATATGTCCATGTGTCAGAAGCACTTGCCCTGCCAGCTCTTGAACATCTCTGATGCCCATGTGCTTTAGATATCTAAAGACAGGTACAGGGATAATTTATTTAGTTTGGGAAGCATCCTGGTCCCTTCAGATTGGAGGTCTGCACAGATTTTTTGAGCCTTTTTTATGTCTGGCCCCAGGTGGTAGGAGAATGTTTAAGAGAAGAGGCTGAAGTGAACAACATATCAGTGTCACTGTCTGCACCAATGCTGTTTGGCAGAAGAGCATTATTGGAATCTCTCTTTATAATGCTGTTCTTCTGTCACAAAAACCTGACAAGACCATTATATTGGGTCATATCTACACTGCCTGCATAGTAGCTCTAAGGCCTAAGGGAGCCTCACCTCAGCATTTCGGAAGACCTTCAGCATGTCCCCATCAAAAGCTTCTACTGTTTTATAATACCCGGTCAGGATTTGCTTCTCAATGGTGGCAAGGTCCAGTGGGTCAGAGATCTTCTCATAGTAATCTGCATTTCTGAAATAGGAGTGCATTTATAGCAAAATTTTCACCAACATTTCCAAGCTATGCAAACTGGTGATAAGTAATCATGGACCAGAGAGGCAAGAACTTACTTTTTTTTAGGGGGCAGGTTCAGCAGTGGAGCTGCAAGAGCCTGCCTAGAGGAGTCTGTAAAGGAAGGATAAACTTTAGCAGCAGTTGCCACAGCAGAATTAAAAAAAAAAAAAGAGAAGCAACAAATAAATGTAACTCAAAAAATAGTGGGCCCCCTTCTGCCCTCACACACAGGTAAAAGAAATGTTGAGTGTTTTAAGTTGGCTGTTGTGCTATGTTTGCAGATACAGTGCTGGCAGTCAACTACATCACAGCATGATTCTGTACAATGGATCAGAGTTGAATCTAAGCAGCAACAACAACCACACTTTTGTAGGACATCCCCTTCTGTAGACTTGGGGAAAGGGGGAGAAGTTGTACAGAATGGAGTGGTGGCTAGCAGTAGAAGGGAAAACAGAAGGGTTTGTTTAAACTCCTGAAATAAGTTAATTCCTTTTTAATATGTTATACTCAGAACACCTCTTTCAGGAAGCTGATAAGGTCTCAATGGACACTGTTAGCAGAATAACATTCACCTTTATAGGAGATGATGCTATCACAAATCTCCTTGAAGATCTGTGCAAGACGGGCAGCACGGGCCACTTCAACGTTCTCTTCAGCTGCAGCCAAACGTCGTGTTCGTACAGAGCGGGAGGTCTGTAGGGCTGAGAACTGAGTCATGAAGACATCTGAAAGAGGGGAGCAAAGAAACACCTTCAAATTCAACTGCAAGAAGCAATGTATTTTTCTTGAATTGGATACTTATGAGAAAAGATTAAGATGTCTCCTGCCTTTCACTAAGTACAGACACATATTTCCTACAAACAATGACAGTGCATCACAATAAAGGCAACAACTTAGGTTCACCTGTATGCTTTAGCGTCTTTGTGCTGTTCTAGCTAGTTTTGCTGGATTTTTGGCTAGTTTGTGGTGGTGTGAGAATACGATAAAGCAGCCAGTTGATACCAGTAAACAGCCCAAAGCACGCACCTCTCAGTGTCTGTCTTAGCCACCAAAGAGGGTCACTCCTAAAGAGGGGTCCTCTGGTTGTAACTAGGGGCAGAATTTGAACCTCTGACAGAAGTGATGTTTAGGAACAGCTTTTGTATTTTTCCTTTGGCAGACGCATTTTGTCCCACCCATATAACAAGCTGTGAGCCAGAAAACACTGCTGCCAAAAGGCCAGAACAAGAGAGGCTTCTTGTTATGATAAGGACAGCTCTCAAAGTTAGCACAATTGCTGCTGCAGGCATTGGGTCAGCAGTAAACGCTTTCTCATTAAGAGTCCAGTTCAGCAAAGCTTTTGGTTCTTTAGAACAACAGCTACTAAAAGTTACCTTTTAGTAAGGGGAGAAGGGGCAGAAGATGAGTTCAAAGTGAGCAATGGACATTCCACTTGGAGATAAGCAGCTTTTAAGGCCCAGCAAAGCAGAACAAATTTATATGTTACATCAGATCAGCAGTCTATCAAGTCCAGAACTCCTTAATGAAAAATATTACTGAATAATTTTCTCAGAGAACTTACTACTTTCATACAAATACGTACATATATATCTATATTTAGAAAGCTGCTGAGACTCCCTTAACAACCTGCATACAGGACTGATTTGAATTATCTGTGGATGTAAGTTATCAAGCCTGCATAGTTTGACTAGGTCCTGAGAAGAGGGGAAATGGCAGTATCAGGAAACTGTGCAGGCCTCACCAGATTTGATGTTGCCATCATCTCGACAGATTCCATTCCAGCGGTTGTACAAAGATGCAGAGTGGATGCTGTCACTGACGTGCTTAACTTCTTCTTGCTTTTGCCGAATCTTCTCCCAATTCCGTACCAGGAAGACGTGGTGTTTTAGCACAAAATTCCTACAAAAAACAGAAGAGCACTGGGAATCACTTCACTGTGCAATGTTAATATCTTAACCTGGGAAGCAGCAGAAACGAGCTTAGTTTTTGCCCTCCCCCAATGTCTTTGGAAGTACTTTTGGGAAACCCAAGGCTATGATTTTTAGGCAGACTAGAACTCCATCTGGAGGTATAGACAGGGAACAATGATCACTTACACTACAGTAACAGGTTTTGGATCCCCTCTAGATGCGTGTTAACCTCAAACAGATGAGCTTGCAATCTTCTGAACTGCTGTGCTGCACTGCCATTGTGATAAGAATGAAGGGAGACTGTGATCGCTCTGCCCTTCATGATCCTGCACAGGAACCCATGGAGACACAAGGTACACGCACAGCCCCAACAGAAAAAACTATTAAAGTCAATTCTGGCCTTGTGTGGAAGAGGCATATATGTACTTAAAGAGGTATCTATACCTACATGTGCCCAAATAACTTTTTCATCAAGAGAGTTCTTGAGAAGCATGTGGTGTGCCTTGCTTTTGGGTTGGGACAATCACAATGGGTAGAGTCTCTTTTTTGTGCACCTGTTTACAGCATGGTACCACTGGAAGTTGTAAACTAGCTTTCCTTATTTTTAGCTATATTCTTTCCACAAAACCTGGATTATTTCTGCTACAGAGCCATGATTTTTAGCTGCACAATTTACACGGCCTATACACTTAGCTGCCTTTACACTGTGATAACCAAACAAAAGAAAGGGATGTATTTGCAAGCTGTCATAATCATTATTCTCACATACTATGCCTTCAGCTTTGCTACCACTAAGACGCTACTGCATAATGCAGCAACTGACTCCCCACATGATCTATGATTGGTAGTGTCAGCCTGGGAAAGTGGTGGACTGCGTTTAAAGTGGCTGGGTTGATTTACAAAGCCATAACCCGTACAGCCCCAGCTGAAATTGTGGGATCCATGCTGAACCTTATCTTTATGGTTAATCTGTGCTATGACAATTGCATCATTGTACCCTGTGCTGGTCGACAGAGCTAGAGCACTGAACTCACTCTCTTGGAACCCATTCTCACTTTTATTATCTGTTCCACAAAACATTACAAAATCTCTATCACTTATTTTAAAAGGAGTTTAAATAAACACATCGCTGCCTGCAGAATTACACTTGCTGCCTGCAGTACTAACTCAACAAACTTAGTTGCACAGGAAGGACCTCTTGGGGGCTAGTTCCACACAGACTCATGCCTCACGTTGGTCAGTCATGCTTCCTTAAAGCAGATTCACTGCTGAAAAAAATCAGCTGAAGAGGACTAAGGCTTTCTGTACTGGCTAGTAACAGGTTTGCCTACTTTTAGGAGTAACAGTTATCCATGACCTGGGAGCAATGGGAACACTGATGTGGAACGTGCATTTGCCTTCCTACCACACTGATCATGATTCTAATGTCAGATTAAGGACAACAGATCCTGTCACCCCAGATGTGAGTAAGCACATTCCCTCGTCACGAATGGTCCATTTAAAACAGATCCCAGCATTCTTTCCTTCTCAGCAGGACACTCTATGACGCCCTGTCTTATAGCAAAAAAAAAAAAAAACAAAAAAAATTCAATATTTTTAAAGCCTGGTATTGCTAGGGAGAAAAAAAAGCAAAACAAAACACTGAAATCCATCCCTACCTTTCCCTGTTGGACATGGGTTTCATCTGCAGCTGTGGGGTCAGCCGGGTTGGAGTGCTCACACTCTCACTGGGCTCCTCAGGCATGTGGCCCTTCTGCAAAACAGACCATTTCTGGTGAGAGAAACTAGGCACAAATGTGGCCAGGACTCACATGGGCAGTAACTTCTAGAGCAGGATCTGGTTTGCTGTTTATGCGTACACATGCACAAGTGGTCTCAGTTACACACTGACTTCCCAGTAACCTGTTAGTGCAAGAGAAGCTGGTCCCAGTACTCACCCTCTTCTTTAATTTATGTTTCGACTTCCTTTTTTCTTTCGATCGCCCAGGCCTTCTGTGTGTGGTGACAGGCTGGTTGGTTTTACTTGACAGTCCATTCATCCGCTGACTCTTGCCTCCTATTATTCCTCTGCATTTGTCAAAACCACATTTGCACAGTTGCTTTGAAAGAAAAAGGAGAATTCTTTTTAATGAAATCATGATACTGCTTGAAGAATCTATTCCTATTCTTGGATACCAGTTCACTCCAAAACAACCTGCACAGACATGCAGTTGAATGAAGTTGAGTAGTTTGATCTTTACCTGTTTTTCAACATTAAATGAGTGAAAGTTGTAGTCATAAGTCAGTTCAGTACCAGCAGGCATATCCTTAAGTGCATACAGTCCAATTCGGTAGACACCATTTACAGACCTGAAGAAAAAATAAGTGTGAAACTTTTCTAGCTTATATTACCATATTGGGTGCTGGGGTGGTGTGGGTGCTAGGGGACATAGTTGATAGCCCAGCATTGCAAGTTCAAGGCCATAGCACAAGTACTCATGGCACCACCTGTCAGATTCCAATGAATCTGCAAGTTCTGCTAAATACCTTGTCATAAGGACACAAAAAGGGGAAGGATTACCATATCGGGGCAACAAAATCTAGAAACAGTGACAAAGGAATGAGACAGAGGGAAAACTGACTTTGCCCACCTAACAGAGAGGTTAAATATAGTAACCAATGATGTCAATGGGCCTTGAACAACTCGTTCCTAATTTTTACTACTCTCCTTTGTCCACTCTCACACCAACTCTTTTTGAAACCAAATAAACGGCTGTTGCACTGACAAACAACAGGAAACTATGATTCAGGAGAGGAGCTACGTTACATTAGTCACTGCAACACCCAACTTCAAATGCCAAAAATCACTTCCTTGTAGCATTTCATTCTGAGCCACAAATTCTCTGCTTAAAGTTTGACAAACTTATTAAAATCTTTTTTGCACTATTTTGCCTCTTGTTTTAATGTTTATATAAATTAAAGACTAATTAGTTTTGGCTAAAGCCACAAGTTCAGACAAGTGCGGCAAGCTCTCTCACTATGCTACCAACTTTTTGAATCTTGTTATACACAACCAATATTCTACAGCAAAGCCACGACTCTCTTCCAATATGCTCAACACATACCTACAGCAGCCCCTGCTACCTTAGCACAAGGCCTCTCTGTTCAAAACGGGATGCAGAGTGTACACTGTCCTTACTCCTGTGTACATTTGAATTGCCAGAAGAAGCAAGCGTGCAGATTACTTTACTGCACCATGGAGTCCTGCCCATGTTAAAGCAGGTTAGTAATATGACAGCTGACATGCTGTAACTGCTGCTAGAACAGAGTACTTAGGTTCTGCCTCAGAACTGTCTAGCAGGCAGGAGGCAGCAATACATGCAAGTTTTATGAAGCACAAGTACCTTAGTAAATTATTTTGTTATCTCTTGCCCTGTGCTGAGACTTGCTTCTCCACGGTACATAGCCTACCTACCCCCTTAGTCACCGCTATAGCTGGTGGTTTGGTACAGAATTAGCTTCTTACCATTTCTGCATCTCACAGTTAGGATTACAGCTGTGGTTGATAAATCGAGCCTCATTGCCCATGCGATAGCTGTCAATTACCATTCCACTGTCTAAATTCAGGCAGTAATGATCACTGTGATTATGATACTGTTCAATCATCCGGTTCCTAGGAGGCAATGCAGGGGAAGTTATTTGTGATTCTGACTGTTACAGGAAAACAAACAAGGAAAAACATGGTAACAGTGTGCAGGAATCTGGTAAGGTGGTTTAGAGAGAAAATACTAATGGCACTTTACATTTGTTTAGGACCTTCCATCAAGAGGTATAGGATATGCATTACTACTTCCAATTTACAGATGAGGTGAATGAGGAACAATGAAAGACCAAGGCACGATGTAGGCCACTACTAGAGCAAGGTGAGAGTTTGGAAGCTTGTTGCCACTTGGCTATGTTGCCACTGGTTCTGCAAATTAATTGTAACCTTTATTACCTGGAAGAAGACTATACATGTGTATGTATACACAATGTTCTATATGTTTTCAAAAACCCATCATCCCTGCCCCTTCACAGCTTGGTTTTCTGTGGTTGGACACACATTCCTAGAATTAGAGAAGTCTCCATGCAGGAAGGAAGGAAATGTGGTCAGCTGTGCTAGCTGCTAACTCTACAGGCAAACATTATATCTGCCTTCTCACTGAGCTCTGGAAGTAGTTAGCATGTAGTTAACATGAGTAGGCTTTCATTCCTTTCTTTGGGTATTAATGCTCCCAGCTGTTGTTCTTTGTCTCCCTGTCCATCTGTGAAGACTCATTTCCTTTCCTGCCCAATGCTACTTGCTGATTCTGCTTTGTACAACTGGAATCCTGCACAGTGCATGTTTCTGTATCAAAGTCATTCACTTGTGGCACTGAACATATACAGAAGACACCCTGCAAATGTTGTTACAGAGACTAAAACTGAGTTACAGACTGAAGGTTTGTTGATTAAAATGCTAAATTCTACAGTTTCACCTGTAGGCCAACAGAAAAATAATCTCCTTTTCTTCCCTTTTCACCTGTGGTTACTAATTTCTCAGTGTGCTCAAAGATATTTAGTAAGTTTGCTATTCCAAATAGCAATGAAATGCATCTACCTGAACTCCTGCTCACTAACAACTTCTCCCAAGTATTCGATGATAAATTGTCCTGCTTTTAAAGGCTCTTTGGTGCGAATACCCCAACCTTTCTCTTCAGCACGGAAACGTTCCAAACATTGCACCCACTCATGTCGCTGAATCCGCTGGTTACAACACTGTTCTCCACAAGGACATGTGTTAGGAGAACACTCTGCAAAGATCATCCTACAACCAATGACAAACAAGGGCATGTATTAGAAGAACACTCTGCAAAGATCATCCTAAAACCAAAGGCTAACAAGCTAAAGGGGTGTGGTAAACATACATGGAGAGCCACCACATGCACAACACATACCCTCAAGACCTGTTAAAGGTTAATTTTCCCCAAATCTGTGACAACCGGTGGCTTTAGCGTCCTTCTTGGGCCACAAAGCTGATACTATTCCCAGTTCCCTTCTCTGAATGAACAATGCAATGAACTGTCTGTCTTGAAGAAGTCCAGAGATCTTCAAATCCAAGTAAAGATGGAAAGCTAACAAAAGCTCTAATTATAGCTAGATTGAAATTTTTCAATTAAATGTTTTTCTGTTGGTTAATGTCAATTCATCAAAGGTCAAACTGCTGAGATATGAAGGTATCAGTTTTGATGACTTGTTTATAAAAACTGAATTTTTGGTTTAAAATAGTTTTCCGTACAAAAATAAAATATAAGAGATCAAATAAAAATGTATTTAGGTCAACCCAAACAACTCCTGCCCCCCCCCCGAAATTGCTGGTTTATGAAGATTTTCATCCTGATTTGGGATCAACAATCTTTTTTAAAAGCTGAAACTTCTCCTGAAGTGGTAAACCTATTTCCTGGACTAGCTTTACCTGTAATCAGTCCCTTCAAACACTATGCACCCTAGTTTTATAGCAATAAACAACAGTTTCAATTGTGCCCATGCCTAACCCTCTAGTCTCCTTGACCAATATAACTTCATACATAAGAACTTCAATGGAAACTCACTGTGTAGAGGAAAATAAGATTTTTTTTTAACTGGCTAAGAAGTGGCACCTCTTTACTGATCTTTGGATATTTACTATACATGTGAACAATTCTTTTTTTTCCAGTTCTCATAGTTTTCACACCTCCCAAAATTAATTTTGGGGGAATGTTACAGTTTTAATCCTGGTGAAGAAGATTATGGATGGTTTCATCTCTGGGATGAGAAGGAAGAGTTTTGGTACAATGATCCGTCTGAATTCCTCTTGTGATGCTGTAATACAGGTCTGAAACTGAGTGGGCAGTGGACACTATGGTAATATTTCAAAGAAGCTGAGTAAGCTGCAGATATGTCACTTGGGAGATAGGAACAGGAAACCCCTGTCTTTTCACACCTTGTGGGGATACTTTTGAAGATATAACTAAATTATTGGGTTTTTTGAAGTGCAATCTGTCTGGTAACCTAGACTTTATGCAGATTTCTAGAGTTGTGCTTAGCACTCAAGAGATTAAAAACTTTCACAAATAAACTTGGTTCAGTTATGATAAAAAATGAGAATGCGAGCTCTTAAGTTTCCCAAGATTGGAGAAATCTCATGCCCTTGCACACAGTAAGCAATTCTGATAACCTGGATGAGATCAAATTCCCTATACTGTATTTCTGTTCTTACTTTCTTCCTGGCTCTTCTCTTTGCAGTAATGATTACGTACTTTGTTTCTCCTGGGATTCCTGTTCTTTCTTCATACTTTCCTTCCTCTACTGAGCTGCCTTTTTCAAGCTTCACTTATGCCCTGTTCCGTCACTAACTACTCTTTTCTGAACAGTCTACCAAAGAAGTCTACTCTCACAACAACTGAAAAAAATCCTTCCTGTCCTCAAACTAAACTGCATCCAAAGTATTTCCAGAAATGGATTTCTATTGTGGTTCATGGAATAAAGATGAGGTTGTAAAAGCTTTGCCCATGGCACAGGTGAAAGCCAACCCAGAGAAAGCGCTCCCATCTGGAGATCGAGAGCAAGGATGCACATGCACATAAAAACTCTTTTATTACTCAAGCAGTAGCTAGTACACTATTCTGCCCGCTTCTGCATTTGTATTTTCTTGCACTGGAATCATTTCAAGTTGTTGAGATCCTGATCACACCTATCAAAATTCTTTCTTTACAAAAATATCAGCCTAAGATAAACAGATTCTTTAGGGAATTCCCTTGGGCTCAGTTAAGATATTTCTCACCTGTTAAGACAGTCTTCTACGCAGCCCTTTCCATTGTCGTCATCTGGTTTCTTACAGTTGCAGGTTGTAGCCTCATAGCCAGAAAGAGGCTTAACATCAACATAGACATCTGGAAAGAGGGAGGGGAAGGAAAAAGGGAAAATATTTTTTCCTCACAAACACAGAACTATTTAAAATGTTTCCACCCAAGTGACCGATCAGAAGAGAAGGTGGGAAGGGGCTTGGATGGGACAGAGAAAAATGGGAGATGGAAAAGTAGATCTCATGTAGAAGTTTCATAATGATGCAGCTTATATAACAGGTACATCTCTATTAATGCATTATTGCAGTGGTTCTCAACCTTTTTAGTCTCAAGGCTGCTTCAGAAAATGCCAGTCTGTAGTTTTCACTCACTTCTTTTACTATGAAGACATAATACAGAACTTCTTCTGTTGCAAAGAACTCAGAAAGACTACAACAGATCAGAATATTTTTGACACTATGGAATTCTATTTGAGATCTCTGGAATTATTTTGTGACTCATGTGTAGGTGTTTGCATATTTAATCATGTTGTTATTGTACAGCACCCTTAAAAGGATCTTGTAGCACTTCAGGATGCTGAGGCCGCCCCCCCCCCGGTTAAGAAGTGCTGCATTATAGAAATAACAAAAACATTTTTAAAAAATTACTTACTAGAACGGATTTTTTTGTAAAGTGGGACATCTGGCTTTTTATACAGCTAGAAGAAAGAAAAATAGATTCTTAATATACTGCAAAACTGCAGCTGCCATTCAGAGATAACAGAAATGGACACGTTTTACATGGAGAATGCTTATATTAATTACTAGATAAAATATACACAAATAACTCTCTCTTAGGTTCATGCTATTTCTCTGCAAGGGAGCATCAGAGGAGTGGTTAAAATGTATTTAAACAGAATGCCTGGTTAAAGAGCTCAGTAAGCAACTTTCCCTAATTGGTTTGCTCCCCCCATGTTGCCTGAAAATCCATGGGGGCAAGCTAATTTTCAACCATTTGGGGTATTATTATTATTTTTTAGCACTGAAGAAAACTTATTTAAAGTCACTCTGCAGAATGACATCAGATTTAGCAGCACTGTAACATACTGATAGTACGATGAAATAAGCAAAAAGAAGGAAGAGAATAATCAAAACCCATCACTTAATTACTTTGCTATATTCAGAGAAGACCAGAGGGAAGATGGATTAATATTGCTGCGTATTTATGATTTGAACACTTGCTGAAGGAGACTGCAGCATAATTCTATGTGCAACAGCAAATAACTTCTTCTCTTAAACAAGTTTTAAAATAAACATGATGATTTACTTGCACGGGCATGTGTTCTACTAATAACACTCTTCAATGTTAAATGTGACAGACAAATCGTATAACAAAATGATTTTATATCAGTGTTCCTATATTGGATAAGGAACACATAAGCAAACAGATACATCAAATAATGTTAAATTATCTAATGAATAGTAATTATAGTGAAGTATTATGTTATAATTACATAATAAAATGGACATAAATAAATTATTTTCAGGCCATTACCAGAAACTCTGCACCACTAGAATATCAACAACTTTTGCTGTGTTAAGGTTAGATATGGTAGCTTTCTAATGAATGCCTGGAACCAGAGCCATCTTAGAAATTGGTTACAATCATTTACATGGTTAGGTTACATTTCTTAGAGCTCATTCCTTTCTGCAGAGCTGGGGATGGTTTTACCCTCCTGCATTAAATGCAGTGTTAAATTACTGGTGGAAACTTCTCAAGAAAAAAAAAACAACCCTATTTTTAGGCTTGCACATATTTAAAGCTCTTCAAAAAGAATGCCACCGTTAAACACTTTCTCCAGTTCCTGCAATATGAAAATTTCAGCTTGCAAGTGAAAAATAAATTCCCCTCTGCTGGGACAGATCCAAGAAAAATAACGTCTGAAATTTCTCAGTGTAGCTGGCAGTACATCTGAATTCTCCCAAGGCGCGTCTAAAACAAGATCCCTCCAGAAAGTATGTAGCCTACCAAAATAAAAGTCAGCAAAAATAAAGATTGGCTCTCTGAGAAACCGACTGAACTGCTCCTATTTTGCAAGGGAGGGAAAAATGGAACTTGTCCACATTAAATATATATACAAATACTTTTTTCTCAGTCACTAAAATAAACAAAAATATTTATCAATACTCAAAAAATATAAATGTGGCTTGGCATAAGAGATCTGTTTTTCCTCTTTTCATCGGTTGTGAATGCTATCTTGGCACCTAGTAACATTTTTATTTTGTACCTGATTGTGTTTCCATTGCCAGAGGATGTCATAAGGCAGCTGAAAGTCTATTCTCTTTTGTCTCAGATACTTTCCTGGAAAAAAAAAAGGGTTTATAAATCATACGCTTGTATTCACATACAAGAACACATGGGCACAGAGCCATAATTTTGACAGGGCACCTCAGTCCTAGCAAGCCACAAAGGCAGAATAGCAGAATCCTCAAAGAACATTTTGTTTATCAGGGGAAGCACAAGAAACATGTCCGTAAAGAACACTCCAAAAGGACCACAAAATGCTGGTGTTTCTGGCACTTTACAGCACTGTCACAGCTAGGCTTTATTTTATGGGTACTGAATGAACAGCTGTCTATTCAGAAGGGTCACAAACTGTACTTGTAGTTACGAGAATGGCTTGTTGGTATGGGTGCAAGAGAGAAACTGGGGTAAGGAGGAGGGGTCTTAAGTTGTACTTTGATGACTGATTCTTAAGAACATCATAAAATTCTAATGCTAACTGTAAAAATCCTAACAGCGATGCCAGAATCCCTGCAGGCATGCTCCTAGGAGTCGCTATAGAGTGAGTGATTGGAGGAGCAGAGCACACTTTACAGATATAAAAAGACTTGCTTTGTAATCTTCAAAAAAATCAATTTTCCCTAATAAGAGAGCTGTTTTGCTATTGCAATATTTTGCACACTAATGTTTGCAATTATATTACTAAGGGACACTGTATATAATGGTGTCCTGCTGATGTTCTGCACCCCACAGTGCACTAACAGTTCCTTTCTGTAAGGTATTTCCACAGCTATCATTCAGGTGAAGATTTACACTGGTATTTGCTTTTCATTACTCCCTGTCCCCAAATTATGTACAACTGCAAATAAGTCTTCTTATTGTTGTTTCTCCATATAAATATATTAACACGAGATTTCAATATAACATTTTTAAACACAAGGACTATACAGGACTGGTTCCTGGCCTAATTTAGAGTGAAATTTTCTGAACTATGGACCGCTGCCCTTTAAGTAGGGAAAACAGGGTAGGGTTAAAAATGGGCTTCCATTCAGTCCGATACGTCTACAAAACAAACAGCTGATGCTGACTGTTCTTCTGACTGTTTCTCTGGAATATCTGCCAAATTAGTACTCAGATGGGTGCTCGTGAGAGTCAGCCGAGTCTTTCAGTATGCCATAACCATGGCATATAGCTCTTCTGAGATGGATAATACTAGTGAGTTTATTAAAAATATGGTAACAGGAAGTGAATGGCATTATTTAGTAACCATTCTAGTTTACAGTATGTCATATCCCACCAGACCTACTCACAAAGGTTAATTTTGTTTTCTACATATTTTACCAAAGTGAGCATTAAAACTGCTGCTGAGATGGCAAATGGCTCTTTTTACTAGCTTTGCTCTGCTAGAGAGCAGTGATTGCCTAAAAGCAATTACATCTCTCCATGAACTGCAGGGTTCTCTGACCTCTAGCTCCATATCTTCATAACACTTTCTCTTTCTTAAGCAGCAAAAGTGACCTGAATAAAATTTAACGTACATTACTTCGGAGTGTATCTGCAGCCTATTCCATCATTTCTATATAAGAAATGACATCACTGAACTTCCTAAGTCAACTGGCATCAGACAGTTTGTGGAGGACACATACTACAAATCTGAGCAGCTATATGACTGGAAGAGGAAGAGGGGAGCTATGTCGTATGTTATTCACTGGCTCTTTCTAATTAGGAAATCTCAAGTAAGGTTTGACACACTCTCCTTCTCTGAGTCTAGAAGGATTTAGGCTAACAGCATACTAGACTGCATTGGTAGAAGCATTGCCAGCAGATAGAGGACAATGATTCTTCCCTTCTATTTGAACTGGTAAGGCCACATCTGGAGTCCTGTGTCCAGTTGTGCCCCTCCACCCCTACAGAAAGGATGTGGACTGGAGACAGTCCAGTGGAGAGCAATGAAAATGGCTTGGGGGCTGGGGAACATGACTTGAGGAGAGATTGAGGGAACTGGGCTTATTTAGTCTTGAGAAGAGAAGACTGAGAGGGATATGATAGCAGCCTTCAACTCCCTGCAGGGTGGTTGCAAAGAGGATGAAGCTGGACTGTTCTCAGTGGTGGAAGATGACAGAACAAGGAGCAATGGGCTCCAGTTGCAGCAACAGAGATTTAGGTTGGATATTAGGAACAACTCTCTTACTAGGAGGGTGGTGAAGTACTGGAATGGGTTACCTACAGAGGTGGTAGAAATTTTCAAGATCTGGCTCGACAAAACGTTGCCTGGGATGATTTAGTTGGGGATTGTCCTGTTTTGACCAGGGGGTTGGACTAGATGTGACTTCTGGAGGTCCCTTGCAACCCTAATTTTCTATGATTCTACCAAACTCAACAGCATTGAACATTATTTAAAAAAAAATCAGTTCCCATTAACTAGTACTGAAAATGCTAAGCACAGACTTGATCAGACTAGTTTTGATAGTGTGTCAGGTGACCTAGGGCTGAACTAAGTTTTCAGAAGTGGTTCACAGTTGTTGGTGCAGGCTGGGTCTTGCCACTCTCACAGCAGGATGCAGCCTTCATCTCCAGTGCTCCTTCCTCTCTTAGAGGAGGAAATAGGCCATTATGAACTTGGCTACCCAAGTGTCATGATTTGACACCACAGACACCAGGATATGTTTAGTTAAATGCAGTCTTAACATTTTGTTGGGACATTTTTGCACAGATCTGAAGTCAAAGTCAACCCTATACCATCATCTCATGGCCTTCCTGGGCCTAAACAAACCCCTTCGTATGCCTTTAGGTTCACATGCATACCTCTATCAGTGAGAAAACTGGAAAAAAATAAGTCTAATGTTTTCTGTACAACTTGCTCTTAAATTAGTTCTTATTTTTAAAGTTTTATTTATCCATAGACGGTTCTAGGAAACAGCTAAATCTGTTGGGAATTTGCTACAACCTCGCTGGGTGAAACAAAAGGCTCTTTCAAGTACCCTGGCAATGAGCCTAGAGACTATGGAACATTCTCTAGCCCTCATTAAGCAGGCACTAGTAAAGTTATTTGGCAGAGAATTAAACCTTGTAATTCTATTCTGTAGTTAAGCCACTCTCCAGCTCCCCAATACAGAGTAATTAAAGCAGCCTTATCCTTATTGCAGAAGTTTGTTTGTGTCTGCTGGTACAAATAATCTGGAGGTCGTGGCCTCACAGCAAGAACGAACAAGATCACTGCACTGCATGCTAAACCTGAGCCTCCAAGGACACAATGCAATTGTGCAACACAGCCACATTAATTCATACAAAAGAAAGAAATCACTAACCAACTAAGCACAGAAGCATAATTTGCTTTGGTCAGACTCTGAGACAATTATGTTCAAACAAGAAAATCCAAACAGAACAGTTTAACCCCACCTAAGAAATGGCACCTTTCCCCACCAGCAATAAAGAACATATGAAGAACTCACCAACATGAATGGGGGCTGGGAACAACCCATGTTCATGCTCTCCAGGAGTGTATTCTAGCTTTTCTTTCTTTAATTGAATCAATCGGCTCTTTGGGCTGGGGATGAAAGGCAAGAAAAGGTAAAAATGAGAATGGGAAAGGGTTTTATTATTCATGAAAACAGTACTTATTTAGTGCTTATTAAGGTATTGATCCTCTTGTTTATCACACCTGTCTAGAGTATTGGTCTGTAATACTGTCCTGGATCCAGCTTACCTGAACATGACCAGAAAGATTACTTCCTAAGATGTTTCTCAAGTGACCTAACTTGCCAATTCAAAGAACGATGGCCTAAATATTTTTAACTGCATAACTTCTAGCTGAACAAGATTTGAGGCACCATCAACTTATTTCCATCTTAATGTTTGCACTATTGTTATTTAAGTAATATGTTAAATGATGAGAAAAGAAATCAGATAAAAATATAATTAGCTTTGTTGTTTTAATTTGTACATTTGGCAAGATTCATTGGATAGCCAATTTCACTGCCTTGTGGATGACATGCCTTCCCTCAAAGCCCTTCACTAGGCTGTGAACTAGTAAAAGTAGCAGCAAAATTAAACTAAACGGGAAGCAAACATTGTACAAATTAAAAAAAAAGAAGTGTGCCATGGCATGATTGGCACTGGAGGGTTGATGCAAACCAGGCAAAAGACATTTTTTTCAAACTCTGCTCAGGACATGCTATTTAAAAGGGTGCTTAAGCAAAAAAAGTGGAATGTTATTAAATTTGCTAATAATGTTTAATAATGCTAAACTTAAAAATAAAATCAAATTGGCAAAGCCCTTAAAATTTTGGCACTGATAGAAAACAAAGATTTCTAAGGACGAGAAAAAAAATTGTGCATAGAGAGAACCTGTAATACAATTAATTCAAAGGACATATCCAATTCCTGAATCCTCCACAAGGATTGCTTTTTATGCAGTAACATCACCATTGTTTTTTTTTTTAATTTATTACCTATTCACCACATTTTCATGGTTTTGGTTCAACAGTCCAGTAAATAATAGATGGCGATTCCTGCCACTTTGTTTTACTGGTTTTGGCATAGTTTGTACTTTCTGATGAGGAAGAAAACTTCATGTACGCATAACCCAATCAAGTAACAACTGATCAATGGTGCTTGGTTGTTGTACAATGTTACAAAGCATAATACAATAGCAATGATTAGCAAATAAGCATCAGTATTTAATAAGGTGGGTATCATTGGTTGCTTCAGCTTTGTTTACAGCCAAAGCTAATTCCTTTCCAATCTGGTTCTGCAATCTGACTTTCTGATGTACGCGATGCAGATAGCAGCACATCGCAATTAACAAAATCGCAGTCACTTTCTGTACTGTCATTAACTCCAAACTTAGTGTTTTGTCTACTGGATGAACAGTAATATTTTTTGGGATTGCCTACTGGGGCCTTTTTCCCTATTCTGATATCCTATTTATCTTCTGAATTTTTTGTCACATGAGAATAGCTGTGGTTCCTTTGTGCGTTTTACTAGATAGATCTTGTATGTCTAGCTGTAATTCTGTGTGTGTGGGAGAAACACGTCAATCATCAAATCCCTTATATCGTTGGGCAGTGATAAACTCAGAGTGCTTGCATTGCTCATTGGCAAGAATGTGTTAGGTCCTGATTTGAATTGTACTTGTTATGCTCAGGCAGAATCCTTCCCAGTTTCTTGGACAAGTTTTTTCCTGAATCATAAAATGGGACTATCCCAAGCCACATACCACATTTTTTATTCATACTGCTTCATTAACTACCTTTTTTTTGCATCAACTGGACCAAGCTTTTTTGTGCTATTGGCACTCACAGAAACAAAGCACTTGGAGCCACTGTCTACTGCTCGACTGACTTCTAACCCTGTTTCTGTTATCAGACGAACACTAGGGTAGTGCTGTACGTCTACATTATTTACAGAGATTCCCATGCTGTTTGCATAGTATACTTTTACTAGAGGATTATTCCATCTGGAGATTGCCATTAGAAGTTTGACACCTCCCTTTTTGTAAGGGGATAGGGCCTGGTCAAATTTTCCTGTAAGAAGCCCCATGTGATATGCTCTATCTTTTGTGTGCATAGTTGTGCTATAATGGCTGTGCCATTTAACAAATGAGGCCATTGTTGTAACTGCAGTTGGAATACATTTATTTAACCAGATCAACAACTTTACTTCCATAAATTACGCACACTACGGCTAAAGAGACATCATTATGTTTTAGACTACTGATAATGGATACAATGGCACTGAACTATGTCCAGAACTTCCAAGATATAGCACGTGTGGTGTTACAGCCTGCGAGCTGTTCAGCCAATCCATTTGCCTTCTTCCTTGCAACAATCCAGATCAAAAGTCCCATTACCCAAGTCAGCATTGTTTCTTGCGAAAACAAAATAGTAATGGATTTGAATTAAGCAAAATATATGAGATGGTTTTCTGAAGCTGAGCACATTCAGCCAAATTCATCCCTGTCATCAACTTGCTTGACTCCTTCTAGAACTGCTTTTTTTCAAATGCTAGAAACCACCTTGCTGCCTGCCCTGTACTTTATTTAATTTTTAAACCACAGCAACCAAAGAACTATTTTCCAGATTTATGTTTACAAAGAGGTACTATTATTTACTGAAGCTTTAAAAGCCTCTTCTGATTTACACAGCCTAACATGACATAGGCTCTCTTTGTAACATTCATGAATGGCATTACTCACCTCAATACTTCAGTTCTTTCGTCTCATCTAATTTAAACTGAAAATTGCCCATTTTGTTTAGATCTTTTCAGATATGTCCATGTTTCCTGAGACTGAGGATTAGTAGCTACTATTGCCCTTTTCTTCTACCACACTTAAACTACATGCATTTTCCACCATATCAAACAACTCTCTCCTATCTTTGTTTCTTCAGAGGCTGATTGCACCATGTGAAACATACTTTGTGTTCTTTACATATCCATAGAATCAAGCCACAGTATAGTTGATAAGTCTATAAGAAAGGTCTGAGTTGCTCACAAATGCATGCCGTTTCTCATTAAAACAGCTACTGAGGCAACAAATGAAAGATAAACTGTATATACTGTATACCTATCTTTAAAAAAGAGGTTTAGTGTGACCCAAGAATGACAGCCAAGGTGCTTTACCTTCAGTATCAGGTAAACTAGGCAATTTGATAATTAAAAACAATTACAAATATTGGGATAACGTGGGACCGTTATAATTGGGATAACAGGGACCAAGCAGGAGGGTCACATAAAAAACCAAACACACAAACCAAAACAAAAAACTATGTCTCGTCAACACGCTAGAAAACAGCATGCCAATAAAATAACAGGTAACTGAAAAATGCTCAAAAATTAATTTGTACTTTCAAAACACTTTTTGATTAAGCCCTTCACAAGAAGGGGTGATGAGGTTGCAGACTAGGTTTCCAGACTATGACACGCGAAGGTGGTTTTATCCAGGTAATGTTACTTTGAGTTATAAATCAAACACAGATGCTTACTAATGATACACCTCAAATACAGATGAAAAGTACACTGGGAATTTCCAGGGCAAAGTTGGCTCCATATGCTCACAGTCGTTGATACAAAAGATTGCTAGAGATAATCTGCTGCATGTTACTAACAAGAACAAGCACTTAATTATCTCCATACCATGGCCTTTATGATGCATTTCCTCTATTGAGTAAAGTAAAATATTCCATCTTAAAATAAATTATAGAATAGGACTTTCCCATCAAGCAGCACAGGACACACCCATTTTCTCCCACAGACAAGAGTTAAGTTATGAATAAAATAGTTTTTCTAGTCACTGGGGAAATGATTTCCCATAACTGTTACAGCAGAAGAGTTTCTTCTTAACTAGCTGGCTAGAAATATTATCAAGGATAGATAAGGACTATTCCCTGTCTCTGTCATCCCTTCCCAGTTCAATTTCTATGTGGACAAACAGAAAACTTCTGCTTTGCACCTGGCAAGGATTTTGCAGGTGTTACCTTTTTTAGACCGTCTGTAAGGTTGGGCTAGACTTGGACAAGCTTTTGAATGCACTGTAGTGCCTAAAAAAGAATGTACTACATTTGAAAGCTTGTCAAAGTCCATGAATGCTGCGTGCCCCTGGAGGCTGGGGGGGGGGGGGACACAGCAACCGCACACAGGCAGTGGTGGGGGCAAGCTCCTACAGGCAGCTGTAGTGGTGTTGGTGGTGAGCTCTGACCAGCAGTAGGCGATCACCCACAAATGCCGCTGGCAGTTGCCAGTGGCAATCAGAGGCCCTCTGCAGGTGCTGCTGGTGGTGTTGGCAGTGAGGGGGGAAAGAGGTTGGTGAGTGGCAACTGTCCGCAGGCGCCACTGGCAGTGTGGGCAGCACTTTTTGCAGGGGATGCACTCACTGCCAAGGTCAGGGAATGCATGTGTACCCCCTACACGTCGCCAATGTCTAAGTCTATCCCAACCATGCAGCTGGTCCAATAAAAGGTATCACTCATAAAAACTCTCTCCTTTTCCATATTTCTTGGACCATCATGGCTACAGCATCACTCAAACACTACTTTGCAGCTACTGCTTTTCCTGGCAGTTGACTAAATTGATCTCTTGTCAAATGCCATCAGCTGTAATCAGACTGGGTGGCTGATGTTACTGGCAAAAAGCACTCTTTGATCTTCAAGGGTCGAATTGTGGTTTATGGAAAAAAAAGATCACTAAATCCCAGCCAGATAAAGGGAATGAAACAGGGAGCTCTGCCTCCCTCCAGCCCCACCCCGCCATCTACATTTCTTTGGGGTTTTTCCCAAGTCATTTCTTCTTACTGCAGTGCTCCATTTCTGTTCTTTCTTATTTTCCTTCACTACTGTCTTTCCCTACTCCCACCATATTAGTTCTCTGTGGGCAAAATTAAGCTTAGGAGAGACCTGGAAACCGGTTCACTCACTGACAGTAGTATGGCTCCTGGGTAACTTTGCTGAATTCAAATGCCTTAGGTATCATATATGAGTGAAAACAGTCAAGCCTCCTGATTTGTAAAATCCTATGGGCAGTACTTCACAAATCAGGCTCATGTATGCTTCCCATTGCACTGAATATCAGGAAGGAGAAAACCATCAAGGTGAGGAAGGGTAACATTACTACAGAAAAGTTACCCCAATGAGTCTTCCATTTTGGCTTAAAAGTAAAGCTTTGTCTTGATAGACATGATTATCATGGTACAGTATAAAAAACTACAATAAAAATAATACAATTGAAAAAACATATATAAATGAATCTTATAATAAGAAGTCATGTTGCATTTAAACTTTCACTGAATGTATTTATATTTTCAAGAGCTTTAATTTTAGAAGACAATCTGCTGCAGGACTGTTGGTAGTCTGGCTGGCAGAGAACAAGAAGAAAATCCACAGACATGAAGTTGGATGCACAGCTGGCACTAATGGCAGCCCATGGCCATTTGTTTACTATAGTACAGCATTCTTTCATTTGTTTCAGTGAAAGAAAACAATTGCAGGAGTATGCACTCAAGACTAAGCCTGTGGAGGACTGCAGAAAAACCAATTTAAAGGAAGAGCAACGAGCACATATCCCCCAGCCCCCAAAGCGGAGGGACCTGTTACAAAATTTGGGCACATAAGACAGTAGTAACCTTTTTAAAGCAGAGACAGGAAGCTGGCCTCTAAGATATGCTATTTTATGAGACTCTGACTCAAGAAATTCCCCCAGAAAGAAAAGCTTCTTATTTTGTTGGTGGACAGCTCTGTTATCCAGATGATGAGCTGAAGGGATCTTCAGATTATTACAGTCTTGTTCATGACACTAAGTCCAAGAGCATTACGCAACTTCTAAGAAACCCATGGCTGGGTTTCAAGAAGTCATAGAATTGTTACTAAATACATCCCCAATTTTGGAATCTTAGCCAAGTGAAATATTTTCAACACTATCCCCAGAGGAACATTAATCCCAAATTAGAAAGAACCATCACATAGTAATGCCCAATCCCATACGAAGAAGTGGTCCACAGTAACTATTTTCCCCTGAGATCTTGAACAGTTATTGCAATGTAATCAATGAAGGAGACTCTGGTCTCCTTTAGAAGAGCAACTGCTGGATAAACAGACAGCAACTTGTCCACAATCTTTCTTTGTTCTCAAAACCATCATCTTACATAAGAATACACTGAAGGAAGGAATGTGTTATACATGGTACATTTGTTTAAGATATTTTTTATTTAAGTTTCCTGGTATACTGATAAATCTGAAGTGAACACCCCTTCCTCTCAGGACTCCAGATGGGCCTGAATATGTATAAATTTCTCAAGTCTGTACTGTTTGGACATCCTGAATTAGGCTACAGATCTTCATCAAAAGGCATTTACAATTTTTCCAGTGGTAGCTGAGGACTGGGTAAAGATCAGCTGCACACTGATACGAGAGGTGCTACCCCAGTCAACTGAAACTGACAAGAACTGAATTAGACACCCCTTTAATTCTTGATTCTCTTGCCAAGGATCATGCTCTTACGATGTTCTGCACTGCATACCTGGCATTACTCATTATGCTGTAACGAGCCATCTACACTGAGTTGAGCTGTGTAGAGGCAACTTGTACCATTCAACTTCTTTCAGCAAAGAAAGCAGTGGTGAATAAAAAATTGCAAGCCTTCTCCCTGAAATAGTGGGTCCATGTTGACAATAGCAAAGAAAATGTTTGCACTGCCATCTTTTATCTGATAAGCTATGCCTGATCCAAGGAGAAGCTCCAAACTCATCTGGGAACGTCAGCAGAACTGCAATCACTTCAATTAAAGTCTCCAAACACATACAGAACTTGGGCAAGATGCTGTAGTGTGGGAAACCAGTTCTAGAGGTACAGAAAAATCTCTCCAGTTACACAGTGCAAAAAGCAAAAGGAAATAAGTGATCAGTACAACATTAGTTTATAAAGAGCAAATGCAGAGTGGTTTCTAATAGGAATACCGACAAGTGCTTAACTGTACCATCACTAGAGGGTGTTGTGCTATTATCACAGCCGCATTCTTGTTTACAACGAACCTCATAAAATCATGGAACAGATGGACTGGAAGGAACCTGTAAGATCATCGAGTCTGGTCCTCTGCCGAAGGTAGGAGGTAACTGGGTTCAAATGAGCTCCACGAGGTGCTTGTCCAGCCTCCTCTTGAATACCTCCAGGGATGGTGACTGCACCACCTCTGAGATTCTAGGTACCCTTACAGAAAATAAGTTTTTCCTTATGTCTATCCTAAATTGTTCCTCAGCTAACTTGTGCTCATTGGACCTTGTCCTCCCAAGGGGTGCCTTTCATAGTTTCACAGTTCATAGTTTCTAGGGTCCGAAGGGACCTAAGTAGATCATCTAGTCTGACCCCCTGCCATGGCAGGAAAGAGTACAGGAAGGTGTACATCTAGCCTCCTCTTAAAGACCCCCAGGGTAGAAGCCAGCACCACTTCTCTTGGAAGTTGGTTCCAGATCCTAGCTGCCCTGACCGTGAAGTAGCGCCTCCTGATATCT
>NW_017728904.1:1500413-1518936 GCF_001723895.1 Crocodylus porosus
CTCTCCTCATAGGGCCTGCCCTGCTGCCCCCTTATCATGTGAGTGGCCCTCCTCTGGACCCTCTCCATGTTGTCCACATCCCTCTTGAAACAGCTTTCTGAAGAGCTGTTACCCTAGATCTTGGTGTTTGCCCCTGACATACTTGTAGGTGGCTATCAAGTCACTTCTCAGACTTCTCTTACTCAGGCTGAACAGGCCCAGTTCCCAGAGCCTCTCTTCATAAGGCTAAACCCTCACGCCCCTGATCATGCAGGTGGCCCTTTTCTGTACTCTTTCAAGCTTATCCACATCCTTCTTGAAGTGTGATGCCCAGAACTGGACACACTAGTCCAGCTGTGGCCTCACCAACACCAAATAGAGGGGAAGGAGCACCTCTCTGGACCTACTGGCAACACAATGGCTGATGCATGCCGGAGCTCTATATGCCCTGCTGGCGACTTCATCACACTGATAACTCATATTTATCCTTTGGTTGACTGTCACTCTTGGGTCACTTTCAGATGCTGTGCCAGCCTGTGGACTACCACCCATCATATAGTTGTGGTGAAGGTTCTTCCTACCCAAATGAAGGACTCAGCACTTATCCCTATTGAACTTCATCTGATTGCATTCAGCCCACAGGACCAGCCTGTCAAGGTCATCTTGGATACTTGCCCTGTCCTCAGATGTGCCTGCTTTTCCCCACAGCTTGGTGTCATCTGCAAACTTAATTGTTGTACTTTCCACTCCCTCATCCAGATCGTTGTTAAAGATGTTAAAGAGCTTGGGCCCAAACACTGATCCCTGAGGGATGTCACTGGAGACAGCCCTCCAGGATGAGGCCACGCCATGTCATGTTTTTATAGTCACAGATATGGCTGAAATTACTTAAAAACTGTCAGAACTACTGTATATTTCTCCAATCAACTAGTAGTCCCTGGATAAAACAGCATGTACTAGCCACAAAGGACCTGAAAGACCATGGGGTAATTACGATATCCTTTAATTTTTTTTTTTTATCTGCTTAATTTTTTCAACAATTGAACTGATCTTGTTTTGTTGCCTATGGGTTGGGAATCAGTCCTCTCCTGCATATGATTCTAATTTGACAAAGGGAAATGGAGAATCAGGTTTCCAATGTCATGCAGCAAACTTTTAAAAACTATGAGTCAAAATTCACTCCCATATCATCTACATGTCAGACCGCTTAATCATTTCTGCTGAAAGGAAATAGATGCAGCTTGCTTTGGGGGTGGAAAGGGTGGTTATGCATGGATCCCTTCAGAGTACTTTCTCTATCAATCACTTAATTTACTCTGTTGAATGAAGGTGGGGAGGCAGACACAATATATTTACTCCATGTAGTACTTCATAGTTGCTGCAGTTTAGTCAAATCTGTCTCTACAATTTACAGGGAGCTTGAGAATGAGTTTAATCAATGATTTTTTGTTCTTTTCATTAAGATAATTACTAAGGACCACATAGTAATACAGCTATGCATACTATTTTATATTCTGGTTCATAAGTAATCCTACGGACACTAATGGGGTAACTCACGCAGTAAGAGGCTACTCAATGGAGCAAATGCTTAAGATTATGTCCATACATATCTGTACTAAGAAGCAACTTTAGCAGGGAGTTTCTCTACATTCCTGTTGGAGCTCTAACATTCACATTTCCTCTGCTCCATTCTTCTTGAGGCCTTGTATTGCAGCCATGATTATTTCAAAGGACTAGATTTAATGCAAGAACAGCGGTAGCATGATACAAGAGACTGGAAAGAGAACTAGAAATCAATAACCCTGTACTGACTTTGAGCATGTTACTTAACTCTTTTGTGCCTCTCTGGTATGCAAATACAACAGTGAAAAGACCAGTATGATGCCTAATTAGACAGCTGCTCAATCTACAAAATTGGATGAAGAGTGAAATGTGCCCCTCTGTTAATAAGGGCCACTCGAGGTCTATGCAACATATAAGTAGTGTTTTGAGAAATTAAGTGTGGCTTAAACAAAGCATAGGCTCTTAACTAGCCTTCTGAACAGTAGTGAACTTTTCTCTATATTCATGCCCAATTCCTATGAACCTAGAAATCCTCTTGAACTATTAAAAAAACATCTGACAAGTCAGAGATCTGTGCACTACTCCTGCACTGCATCACTCTGTTTTGCCAGGTACTTTTTTTTCTTACAAAGAAATGAATGATTCTGACAACTCCTCTGCAAGGGCAACCTTTCTACTGCAGTGGGAATATTCTACTGCCTGCAAAAATGGTAAGAAAATTTGATATTTAATACTTCATTTCAGGAAATAAACCCTTGTCTTCAAAAGAACATCCAAAGGATAGGATCACTGTCAACTGTTAGAGGATGTGCTTCCAACAACTAAGAAAATGAATAAAAATGCAACTCCAGTCTCGTTTTGGTCAAAACACAAACCTCACTCATCCTTACTCACAGTCCTTCTCAAATACGCCACTTTGTTCCAGGACACAATTGCTAGTGGTCTATGAAGGTTACTTGGTGTTGCCCCTTTTCTTTATGTGCCAAACCAGAAACTTGTGAGAACACAACACTCTCAACATAAGCAATTATTGTAGCTACTGCAAGGTTTTTTTCTAATGTAAAATCAGAGGGGAAAGCAGGAGGAGATCTCTCCATGAGACACACCCTCTTTTCAGTTTGAGACACATGGGGAAAAAAAACTTCGAGACTCACAGCTCTTTACATTAAACATCAAGTGTGAAATGAGGGAGATTAATATAATATAACTATACATGAGCAGGAAACAGAGATGCATCTTTGGCAGCTGCATTAAGTTCCTTCACTTCAAAAGCTAGTCACACTAAAGACGACTCTGTTATCATGAATCAATAAAGTGAGAAAACTAATGGCCCTTTTTATGCGGACACTGTACTCAGTACCTGAGTATATCAAGTTCCATCAGCCCTTTTATTGCCATGATCATTAAGACTGTCAAATGAAACTGTCTTAATTTTCTTCAAGGCTGATACTCAGCAACACTTTCAGATTGCTGCAGGCTGCTTTCTGACTGGGGTTACATTTTAAATTTTCACTGGGTCAGATTCTGATAATTATCACGCATGTAATTTTTCACAGGATTGGATTAAGTTGGTGGTTTTATTTCAGCTGCTCATTAGTAGCAGTTTTTTAAGGTTCTAGTTGAAAGGAGACATCTTCCCCTGGAATATCAGACAGCAGTGTTTCAGTGGTACTACTTACTCTGTGGTTTTGTACACATCAGAGTACAGCCCTGCCTTCTGGAACTTCTTCTTGGGGGGCCTAGGAGCTTTTTTCTCACGCTGAGTAAGAGAAGGCAAAGGCTGCTCAGTGTTTTGAGACTCAGGTGGCTTTCCAGTGGCTTCCTGGGGACTGGATGTTTCACCTGTTGTTTCAGAAAAGCTGGAAGAAAATGTAAAGATACTACAACATCATTATTCCATTCATAAAAAGAAGAACAAAGAAGGTCTACGGCTTGTGGAATTGCAATGGCTTTTGTCATCATTTTTGCAATTCAAATAAAATTGTTTGTAAGTAACAGTTACCTTTATAATAAACAAAGAATTAAATCTATCGCTGAAGCATTAAAGCGTAATGTCACAGACAGCTATGTTACATGTGTGCAGTCACATGTGTGCAGTCACAGACAGATGTCTAGCAAACTGTGTACATGGATACAAGTGTGAGTTCTCTTTGTACTTAAAAAATAAGTCTGCTTGGAAACAGAACTTTTTAGAATTAATTCCATTACTACCCAAGTTCATTTTGGTTGAGAAATTCCTTGTTCTTTGTTGATAAACATTTGATGTTATTCAGCATTCTCCCAGTAGTAATTATTAGTTACAGATTTTCAGATATGGGGCTTACTTCTTTTTACAGTACTATAAATAAGAAGTGACTCCACCAGATGCTGGGGGTATCTGATACGAGTCAGTGTAACTGAGGACATGGAAATACAACACATTTACAGCCCTGTAATATACACTGGGATTGACTTTGGAGTGGACAAATGATCAGCTTCCTCGGAGGGAGTAGATTGTAGGCAGCTGTATTGGTCCCTCACTACTGGTTGAGGCAGGGAAGCTAGTATTATGCTGCTTGCACTAAACCAGATGTGTCAAATGTATGGCCCATGGACTGGATTTGGCCTGTGGAGATGCTTTACCCTGCTTAAGGGCAGGCAACTGGAAGTTGGGGGTGCATCCGGGGGGGTGATGTGTTGCAAAATCTGGGACCCTTGGGCCCCAGCAGACTTGGCAACTGTTGTCAGGGAGAGCAAGGGTGACAACCCCAGCTGCCCTGCAGTCACTTGGCCCACTGTTACTGCCACTGCTATGCTTGATCGACCTCCCTAGCCGCTGTACGCTCTGTGCTGGAACTGGAGCTGTAGCTAAAACCATGTACCTTGGGCTAGAGCCATATTGTGCTCCAGGCTAGATCTGGCCTGCAAGGAGCCCCATGATCCAGATCCAGCTGAGGATGCAAGGTAAAGGAAAAGTTTTCTGAGGATTTCCCAATCTTTTAATTCTTGAGTTTTAATCAATTCAAAATTGATCTAAAATTTTTATTTTTTTCTTGCATGATAAATTGGACCCTTCAGATTAATAACTAAAAGCCAAAAGAATAAAGATATTCTCAGAAGGAGAGTTTCAAGGATATTTTGGAGTAACATAATTAAAAATTAACACAACAAAAGTATTAACATTATTTATCATGCTGTAATCCTTACACACTCTAGCTACCCAATCGAAATCTCAATTTATATTATTTAGGAGAGGCATACAACTCTGCCTTTTGTCATGTGCCTCCAAGAATATTCCCAGAATCTAAAACTGGGAGATGTTTGCACAGTTCCTCAAATGTCAGTGCGTATGATTTTCCAGAATGATAAAGAAACGATAGCAAGGCAAAATTTGGGGGAAGTCTAGTCTGTTTGTGCTAGAGGACGGACACAGTGATACTTCTGGTGTGTTGTCTGTGGTGCACAGTGGCAGTTCTAGTGGTGAGGTACAGACCTTAATTTTCCTTGATGCTTGTATTTATTTTGTGTATAGATCAACTTAAACTCATGTACAATATAGTGCTTTTGTTATTAATGTAAAGTGTGCATCTGTGACATGCCAAAGAAAATTCAACTCAAAAGTTTTCATAATGGACAGAACCACCAATTTCATTTCCTCACTAGGCAACTCTTTGCTAGCCTAGCACCATCTCACAAAAATCTTTCCCAAACTCGCAACTAATTTGCATTAAATGTTCATTCTGAAAAACACAAGCTCAGTGGAAGAAGAGGTTCTGCCTCAATTTCAGTACTAGACAAACAGGGGACAGACTGGTTTTTCAAAACACTGCTGAGCACTTTCCTGCTTAAAATCCTGCTCCTTTAAAGTGCCTTGGTCCACCCCAAATTACCAGTCTCTACTGAAAACCTGCCCCCATGCCACCCTTGTGTGGGGAGACAACAACTTTGCTAAATCTTTGCAGAGAGACAGTTAAGGTTGTGTTCCACACAGCTCTCCTTTTCACTTAAGGGACTCTGTGAGCCTGTTCCCTGCATAGAAGCAAGAGGGCTTCTTGTGCTCTCTCCCTTTTTAGTGCATTAGCAATGGACAGCCCATAATTTAACACCAACAGTGAAACAAGTCAATTATTATAATGACATCTGGAAAACTGGGTGGGTCAGGTAGGGCCGCCAGTTCAAATCCAGCGTAAGTCAGAAAGGATTGAATATTCTTACTATCTGGTTATGAAAGCAAAAATTGTTCACTGCCTGGAAATGAATTGGTGGCCTCAACCCAGTCTATTCTGTCTGACAGCAAACGTAGCTGGCCAGGTATGTGGAGTGGAAAAAGCCATCTTTTAAGTGATGGAGAAATGCTTTTGCTATGACTTTCAATTGTGAACACTGGGAAGTTAAGGGAATATAATGGATTTACCTTTTATTGCTTTCCTGCTCATCTTCTGGTAAAGGCTTCTGTCTTTTCTGGGCCTGTTCCTCTTCGAGCCACCTCTTTCTTTTCCACCCTTTTCTGTGATCTGGATTCAAGTTCACACTCTGCACTACAGCCTCAATGACATCAGTGACAGTATCAGGTCCAAGGTGTAAAGCGCTGCTGCCCTCTTCCCTCTTGTCTAATTCCTGACTGACCAAGCGAGCAGCTTGGAAAGCTTGCACTGAAACTACTGCCTGCATTGGGTACTTCCGTGGCCTGCCTGGCCTGCGCTTCACAAAGTTATTTCCTGTCCGTGACTGCCTTTGCAACTTCTTGGCTTTTAGAATTTTATTGACGTGGTCCAGATTTTTCTTAGTTGCCAATATCTTGTTGTAATTGCACATTTTTCTAGCTTGTCGCTGCATGGCTTCGACCATGCTTCTCTTGAGATGATGTGGGGAGTAGCTGCTTGGTAATCTGTCTGAAAGATGTGAGATGCTATCACTGCAAGAGTCATTTGTAACTGCTGGAGCCAAGAGACTGTCCTGTTTCCCGAGACCTCTTTCCCTGTTGAGGTTTCGACCAGGACTAGCGGAAGGCGGAACAGATACATTTGCAATGACTGCTTCTAAGGTTTTGTCCAGAACAGCCTGGCCTTCATGCTGTGCCATGCGCTGTAGTAAGCTATCCACTGAATCATCTACAGCAGTTGCTAGCCTTGTTCCTCGTGTGGGTATTCCAATCACTGGAAAACATAAATCAACAAAAGTACACTAGAAACGATTTAGTTATGATCGTATGAACACAAAAAATATCACACTGGGTTAGACTACCTGTCCATCTAGCCCTGTGCCATGCCTCCAACACTAGTGGGAGTGGATGCTTTAGAGGGAGAGCAAGAGCATGGAACTGGTATAGCTAGGGCAGCACTGCCCAACCTTTCTGCTCTGCAGGCTGGGTGGGCAGTGCCAGGTCCATCTGCAGGCCGGATCTGGCTGGTGAGCCCAATTCGTTGGTGGGGCAAATTAATTACATGCTGCATAAAAAAGTGCTTTCTCTTGTTAGTTTTAGAGCCTGCTCTGCTACTGTCAGTGGAAGACCCTTAGTTCTAGTATTTTGGGACTTGGTGCATAATAGTTTTCCATTCACTGTATCTACACTCTTCATGATTTTATAGAATTCTTACCTCAGCCACCTTCTTTCCAAACTGAAGAGTCCTAGCCTTTTTACTGTCCCTGGTACAGCACCTGCTCTATAACCCTGATCATTTTAATCATGCTTCTCTGTATCTTTCTAATCTTACTAAATTCTTTTTGAGATGCAGAGACCAGGACTGTATACAGTACTGAAGAGGTAGGCACACCATTGATTTGTACAATATGATAATGTTTTCCATTTTGTTTTCAATTCCCTTTTTAATGAAGCCCAGCATTTTATTAGCTTTTTTGGTTGCCACTGCACACTGATCTGATGGTCTCTTTCCCAGGCCACATTACCTTGCACCTGTTGAAGGTAAATCAGTACATTCTATCAGTCTTGAACTAAATAAAATACAATAGCCACATCCTCCACTTGGAGACAATGCCAAATGTTATTTTTTATAGTAGCCTATTGCTTCTGCTACCACATTGTACAGATCCATGTTTCTGTCACAGTGCCTTCATGGGATGGTGGCCTAGATGTCCCAGGAAGAGGGAAGCTTGCACTTTTGCCATGAATTTCTCTCATGCCTATTTCTGTTCTCCTTAATGTATGTAGATTAGCATGCCTGACTTTCCTTCCTTCATTTCCATCAGGAAGGACTAATAAGGGTGTTGCCCATTAAAGAACACAGACACTAGTCCATAGCAGTGCATGCTGTGGAGTGTGTCACTTGTCTTACACAGAGGTGCTGCAATACACAGGCATGCACATTCAAGTGGGCTTTAAATGGCAAAACCTTCAGGATAGAAATCATATCTTTGTAGGTATATGAAAATACCATGGGACAGGATAATCCAACACATTAGCACAATCATTTGTTGTTTTTCCCTCGTCAGAGGATGATCGGTATTTGGCATCCTGTCTCCAGAACTATCTGTGGAATCAAATTTATTTGGATTCAAGGGACTGAGAGGAAAAACACAAGCAAAACACCAAAATGATCCAAACACTCAGGATTTCAAAGTGTTTTATGCTATTCTTTTTTCTATAAGTTGGGAATGGTTTATAGGCTGAGCATTATTTTTAGCCTGAACAGGCAATAAAAAAGGACAGACATAATAACTGTATATCCTTCTCAGGCTGCACAGGGGAAGGGTGCCTGTCCAGTTCTGAGGCTGGGAAGTGCATGATTCTGTAGCGATACAAGCATAGCAAATTTGCTCCGACTTTAATTCTGCTTCATTTAGAGTCAAATAAGGTAACTTAGCTCACTTGCATCTCTACAGGCTCACACAGATGTAAAAGTTCTAGCAAAACAGCTGCCGTGTGTCCGAGCTACTGTCCTGTCCCCTTTTAAAAGAGCTGAAATGCACGGTTGTCCATACCCCTGCTTCTTTAGCTTTAGAAGTCCATGATAAATTTAACACTAATGAAACACAATGCAGTTAAGAAATGCGCGTAGACCAGGCGTGGGCAAAACGGTGGATCCAGCTGGCGGCTGGACTCCATTTCCCAGCAGCTCCTGCCCAAGTCATTGCAGCAGGTTTGCATGGAGATTCAAGGAGGTGTGCTGCTGTGACAATGCAGGGCCAGGGTTTCCATGTAGACTGATGGCCCAAGCAGTGCTGGCAGGGCATGCAGCTGCTCCAGGGCTGGGGCCAGGATTTTGCAGTGGTGACAGAGTGGTCTGCAATCCATTGCCTGCATGCTCTGGGCAGGGGCGTTCAGGCAGCAGACCGTGGCTCTGTCCCACTTCCTCCATGCCCCAGGCAGGGGCAGGCAGGCAGTGGATCATGACTGTACCAGCTCTGGACCATGCTGTCACCACTGGAAAATCCCAGCCCCAGCCCTGGAGCAGCACCCCACCTAGCCATGTGCCCTGCCAGTGCTGCTTGGGCAGGTCTCCATAGAAACCCTGGCCTCCTGGGGTCTCCATGGAAACTGACCACAGTGATATGGGTAGGGGCTGCTGGGAAATGGAGTCTGCTGTGAGCCAAATTGGGCCCGCAGGCTGAACTTTGCCTATCCTGGTATAGAAACTACTGATAACATTTCTCTAACCTGGAATACCTAGCTGAAACAATTTTACCTCACTTTCTACAACATAAATATTACATGCTGTGCATCTTCAGCTGCACACTCATTTGGAAGACAGTTTTCAGATTGGCTACCAATGATGCAGTGTAAGAAGGGATTTCCAAGTGAACATTTTTTCCCAAGGTTGGCCTGTTGGTTCTTAAAGCTAAGATTTATTAGCTCTCTGGAATTAAACAGATGTGCTCAGTCTTCTTGTGGTCCTCCCATGAATAACTATAAAACAAAACTACAAGTCACTACTAAGGCAACTGGACTCGATTTTTTCCAATTTCAATGCACTATACTTTCCAATTTTGAAATACTAAGTACAGGATGAGCCAGATCACTCTGATCTACAAGGGAAAGCTCAACTGTTCTTCAACTTAGTGCTGAAGGCTATACCTCACTCAAGCAATCAGTGCTGGAATGGATCACAAGGGAAATGAAACCACATGCAGTTCTTCTACAAGAAACACATGCAGAGCACCTCTGGAAGATGCTCTTGAGTGACAGGCTTGCAGACTCTGTAGCCAGCAGGATCCATGGCCTTGTTACCTGTATCAGAAATGACTTGCTATACACTACCAAGGGACATAACACCTCCCAGAATGCAACAGAACATAGCGCTGTCCAAGTCAATGATATTATCACTGTTAATATATACAAGCCACCCTCTGCTGCGCTGTCATTCATATCCCTGCTTATTTACAACCAGACAACTTTACATACAGATGACTTCAACTGCCAACACTAAGGCTGGGAATGCTCCATTAACAGTAGTACTGAAGACTATCTTTGTCTCTGGGCAAGCCTCTATGACATAACCCTCATATATGAGCTGAAGGAGCCATGTACTTTCCACTCTGGATGTTGGAACATTTAGACAAACCCAGATCTTGCCTGGCAACTTTAGTAAAATATTGAGAAGAAAAATACTTGACAAGTTTCCATCATCTCAGCTCATACCGTCACTTATCAGCACTGATATGATTTTTCAACACACACCATCCAGATTAGACCCGGGATGGAACTTTTGGAAGGTGGATGGATGGATTAGCAGAAATACCAATTACAAATGTGCATTTACAAAATTTGAAAATAATTACTGGCAACTACTGAGATCAGGTCTACTTCAACTGCTAGCTGTAAGGCAGCAAATGGTAAAGAGCTGTGGTGTTTTGGTGTAGGACTAACTTTTACAGGAAGACACCAGGAAGCACCACTGTCAACAAGGCTTGCATCTTGCTGCAGAAGGGAGACTGCATATTAGCTGACAAAGATAAGGCAAAGACAGCTGAAGATAAATATTTGTGTTCACCAGTCCAAATCAAGTACTCTGGAGACAAGAAAAAGAACATTAATGAAAACATGCGCCTTACTGCAGAGCTTCCAAGTAACAAATCTACAAGGAAAAGTGACAATGGTTTTCAGACCAGAAGACAATTTAAATGAGAAGGAATCAGCACTTCAAGTTCTAAAAATCTTTCTATGGGAAAATCACTTCCTAAAGGCCTCTGGAAAGAAATCAAAGTTAATTTATGCTAGGTCACAGCAGTTAGAAGCAAATCGAAAACACAGCACAATCACTCTCACTGGAAGCAATGGGAAGAATCACACTTTCTGCTTTCAATTTGAGATGTAATATTACAGACAAAAAAAGTTAACCTCAGCTTTCTTACAGCCCTTGAGATAAACGTTAAGGAAAAAGGAACATCTCTGGGATACCTTGTAGGAACGCCATCTGTTTCGTAAACTTGAGTTTTGTAAACAGCTGCACTAACTAGTGATAACCAAACCACGCAACCCTACACATTTTAGGACATGCAGTCTGATGGCCTGTCCTTGAACTGGTATTCCTGGTTTGAAACTGACCCCAAGGGATCAGACAAATAAACCGTATGATCCTAATGACAGCTGCAGCCCTGGTCATGCATGCCTGGAGCACTTTGTAACAAAGCAGCCTTCTATGACAAAAACCACTGAAACACACAATATGCTTAGGACCTAAAAGACTCTAAAAGCAGAAATGGTATTACCAGCAATATCAGCAGCTTGTTCTTTTTGGTGCTGATAAAACTGCCCTTCAGTCCTCACCCAGTGCTTTTCTTGTATTAGAAATAACCTGAACTTCTAATGTTCTTCTATATACAACTTGATCCACCAGCTGGATAGGACATCTTTGCTCTAATATGTGGCCATGCTCACAAATGAATCTGTCAAACACCTTTGTTCAGACTGAAAAGGAGTTCAAAAATCTTAGCATACCCCTGGACACTTGTCATGGAAGCCATGACAAAATGACAATAAAAAACTTTTGCAATGGCTGCTAGTTATACCACTTATGTAATTTCTGTTGTGTGAGATGATCATGTGTGTTGTCTGTTGAAGGTTTACCATTTTATGTAGTCCTTCAGCTACTGCACTAGTAGTTGAATGACAACTGGTATTCTATTTACACAGCAGAAAACAGCCATACTATTAAGATAAACTGCATAGTGACACAACCCATCCTTGCATTTTAAGGCATCCCTTGCTGTATTATTAGTTTGAACCACTATATGTGGTAATGTCCAAAAGCTACAAGTAAACTGGTCTCAACTGTGGTAGGAACAGTACAAACCTAAAATAAATTATAGTAACATGACTTAAAGTCCTAATATTCTTAATAATAAAAAAGGTGAGGCTTGAGAGACATGAGAGGCGGAAGATGACCATCGAGGTCCCTCTCAACCCTGGAATTCTACAAGAGACAAACAGGCCAAAAATAAAAGAATGGGGAAACAGGGTAGAAATACAACAGGATCTCCCTAGGGAGGCAAGGGAAAGAAACAGCCTCAGGAAAGGGAATAGACACGGCTAATTCCAGTTCAAAAGGTGACTATGTCAAAAGACACAATCAGTTAGAAATGGGGTGAACAGGAAACAAGGCTACTATTCAGCAAAATTAGTTGTGACAGTCACTGTTACTTTAAGAAAGGCACAGTACACAACTAAAAGCTTTAAGACATGTCTACAATACCGACTACGGTGCAGCACAGAGATTTGAGTTAGCTTTAAAGAAAGGAAAAATTCTAGCTACAGGAGAATGAATCTTCCCCATGGCTTATCTATCCTGCATTGAACTCCTGTTACCATGGTTAAACTGCTTCTGGCACCCAAGCTACTTCACCGAAAGCTAGCTCAGGTATATCTGCAGCACAGACATGCCTTTTTTAGGGGTAGGAGAACATGGCATCCCCATGTCTATGCCACAGTACCCTGAGGGCTCTTAGGGCACTTCTGCTTTGGCTAGACATTGTCAAGTAGCTATAATCATAGTAGCCTGAAACACTTAAAGCCCAAATATTACTTGCCTGTAGAAGATGTGCTTTCAGACGCTGATCTCTTTCTGGAAGGGCTGCAATTTGTGCTCTCTGACTGTCTCTGAGAGGGCTTGTCTTGTGTTGGCAGAGTGCCTGAAAAGCACAAAAGTGAAGAATAAACCACAAGAACTTAAATTCGCTTAAATCGAGCAATTCCAAGGAAACGTATTCCAGATGCCACACATTCAAAGCAGGACTATATGTGCTAACATTGATAACAATTGTCCACATTGGGCATGCAGGTGTGGAAAGGCAGAATTGGGTCAACCAGGGCAGAACTTTTCACATTCCAAGTCCAATAACTAGCTAAAAATATGCTAGCAAACACAACCCCCCAAGAAAGAGTGGATTATTTTACATCTGAACCTTTACTATTTACTACATGTATATCAAAGTTCTGTTTTTTAAGGGTACAGCGTCGACTTGCATATCAAACACAGTATGCACTACCCTTCACTTTGCAGGACACTAAACAGCATTACATTAATTATGATATCTGTGTACAGACAAGTTTTTTGTTTGTTCTGCTTTTTAAAAACATGTACACATACAAGTATCTGCACCTGCATAGTGCAACACTTGTATGTATGAGCAAAGAAGTTGAGACCCAACTGAAAAACTGGCCCTGAAGGTGGAAAACCCTGGCCTAAGGCTCTATGGAGAACATACAGCACTCTGGATGGTTTTAAAGGAAAGCAACTCTGTGAAACCTGGAAATGCAGGCACACTCAATTCGTTTTCTACATTCATGATCACAAACTCCTCCAAGAGCGCTTCAGGCTGGACATAAGGAAAAACACTGTTACTGTCTGAGCCCCCAAGGCCTGGAACAGACTGCCTCCAGAAGTGGCGCAAGCACCTACTCTGGATTCCTTTAAGAAACAACTGGATGTTTATCTTGCTGGGTTCCTTTGACCCTAACTGACTTCCTGCCCCTGGGGCAGGAGGCTGGACTTGATGAGGTCCCTCCCAGCCCTAATGTCTATGAAATCTATGAATTCAGACATCTAGTCTTGAAAGCAAAAAACGAATACACATTCCAGAAGAAATTCACTGGGTCTTGTCTCTAGTTTCACACTGTAAGAAAGATGTGTTGTACTCTAACAGCATGACAACACTAACGTCTTTCTTCATTTGATCTGAAGCAAGTGCCTGCTACTGTTTGATGCAGGTCTAGACTATACAAGTGCATCTTTGCAGTGGCTCTCTCCCTTAAAAAAAAAGCCCTCAGTTCTGCCCTACAGAAACAGTCTGTAGACATTAGGATGATCCTACCCTTTTCCTCTCCACAAAGAATTGTCTGAGTTATGGGCATAAAGAAAAAGCAAAAATGATGCTTTAGACCCTTCTGACTACTCTCATTTCTAAAATGTTGGATGTGTGGTTGAAAGTCTCAACGAAAATGTGGCCCAGTTGCTAGGTGAACTCCATGAAAATTTCCATCTTTGACAGGCAGGTATTGGTTATATAAATCTATCCCAGGTTCTTCTCTCTAGGCAGGATTGCTCCACTCAAGTTGCTGCAACTGCTTTATCGTAGAACACCAGCACCAGGAGGTATTTGGGTTTGACATTTATGGCGCCTACTTTTTCAGTTTCTCTCAGAAGAAAAAAGTGCTTCCCTGAGCAGCAGTAAGAAGGACCCCAGAGGCTCCAGGGTCTGAGACAAGAGTAGCAGGATATTTTAGTAGCCGATAAAAAATAAGTAGTCAATTAGTTGCGCAGCTTGCTTTACTGTATATATGTTTGCTTTTACCAGGTAGTCATTAGGGATGGCTATGCCAACAAGTGCTGTCTTTGGACTAGTTTACCCACAATGGCTCTGTTGTAGCAGCAAAATCCTGGTGCTTTATAGATTTATTTTGAGAACAAAGCAAAACGTAACACCCCAAAGCAACTTTCACCTTAGTCCTGACAGCGAGGCTGGCATGGGAAGCATGCAGATACCAGCGAGATGAGTGCTCTGGAAACCCCCTGATATAGCGTTGCTGGTGACAATCTACAATGAGAGTGTCAGTAAAGATCTCAGAAGCTTCTGGAAGGTACCTTCTGGATGTAGTGCTTAGAAGAAGACTGGCTATTCCATTGTCAACAGTCTCTCTGAGTGAACAAATTTAGCATTAGAGGTTTCATATTGGTTTTTTCATCCCTAATTAGCAGGCTACAAAGAGAGTACACCACTTACACTCTAAACCAGGACCAGGAATCTGTGCCAAAGTCAGACATGCTGCCTCAAGACCTGCATGTGTCTGAGAAATCAGGAAATGGGAGAATCCTGGGACCTAGGAGAAATCATTAATTCAAATGCAGACACGCTTTACTTCCTACCAAAACCTTTCATCTAAATGCATACTTCTCGTCTCGTCTCCAAGAGCTCTGAATCTCTTTTGTATGATGACATCCAGAATGCCGGCTCGGAAGAGAAATTCTTGCGTTTCTTTGGGAGAGAATTTCACTATCAGACAAGTTATTTGGGATTGCAACTAATGTATAGCCAAAGTATGTCCTTCTTTAGGGGGCACGGAAATTACACTAAATTTCCTGTTAATTTGTTGAGGAGAATTAAATGCCATAAAGCTTGATATGGCACTTTGCTGCATACTGCACTCCTGGGAAGATTCTTACCAAGCGGTGTCATGGTAGGGAAGCAAAACAAAAGTGGAAATGGCCATTTATTGAACGCTTGTCTGCCCTTCAGGATCATGGAGGTGGCAAGAGTGAGAAGAAACTGTACAAATCTTGGGTGCAGTCTACTAAGGTTCTAGCCTTATAAAGAGAATGAATGCGTACATGAGACTAGTAGTAGGAAAGTGCAGTTGTTTAAAAAAGTCAATTCTTCTGTAAAGTGACCATTTTAAAGTCATTAGTTTCTACAGAGGGAATATTAATCTAACCTAAACTCAATACCAACTCCATGTGAACTGCTTTTCCTTGAGAAGTTTATAGGACTCAAAAGGCATTGCCATGAGCTTGCATCACAATGTTCCTACCTTAGAGAAACCTGCAGAGTAGATGAGTAGAGAACGATTCTCCACCTCTTCTCCCCTGGTAGAAGGACTCTTTCCTGAGACTCAGAAGGAATGATTACTAGAAAGAATTGCAAATCTGTAGGCATAACTGGTTGGAGAATTTTTGAGTGCTGTCTAGTTTGCAAAGCTGTTTGTGGTTGCTGACAGCCATTAGACTCCTCATCTTGGCAGTTTCCCTAACATCGCAGGGCACCCACCCCTTTGTTTTACTGACCCTGACTGATCGGAGCATGCAGTTAGCCCTCAGTGCATACCCCAAGTGGAGCTGCTATTACCTGCCTATTAATTTCTTGGGCTCAAATTACACTAATGAAGATTCACTTGCCTTGCTACCTCATTGCCCTTATTCCCAAGTCCTAGTCAGTATGTGCCGTCTGTTTGCTTTCAAGTGTTAAAAGCATATTCTCTGCTAGCTCTTCTCTTGACAAGAAACTAATAAAGAGCGATTAGTGTTCTTCTCTTTCTGAATATTCTAAACATGGGCATGTATAACAGATGGGATCTACTATGGCAGGGGAGTGGGGCTCCAAAATGTAAGCCACATGCTACCCCAAACTGGGAAGGATTATTGTCAAGTCCAGCAGGGGGAGCCCAAACTCTTCAGGATCCTTTCTGGCCAGCTGCTGCAAACAGACTTGAAGACCCAGGAAAAGAGACCTAGCCCAATAAAGTGGCACCTGAAATTGCTGAACAATCCTTTATGGAGAACAGTGATAGTGTCAGAGTGATGCTGTAGCCACGATGATCCAGGACTTATGGAAGAGAAAAGGATTTTAAGGCAATACATTTCACTGGCGGAGTAAAGTTAAACAAGTTTTAAAATGCAATGCATTCTTCATCAGGTCCTTTACTAAGACACATCTTCAATGAATAGCACTGAGGTTCTAATGCTGTGAATATTCAGGCATTCAGCAGTCCTTTCCCCTGCTTTGTTGCTGGATTATAATGTGTGGGGAACACAGTGAACTGTAATTTAAAAAAAAATACAACTGGATAGCAATATGTTGTTGGAGTCATGGGAAATGACAAATACAGGCAGTTAGTCTATGCTTGAAAAGCAGGGCTTGCCAATTTGAATGCACTTTATCTCATTATTTTAAAATACCAGGTGGACAAGATATTTCTATTTGGATGGGAAACATCCAAGGGAAATGTTGGTTACTGCAACATGTGCCCCTTTTACACATTAAACTGTTGTTTACAAGCCTGAAACAACTATTCCTAAGAGAAAAAGAAGGGTTTGGTGTAAAAGAACGTCACTATTTTTAGACGCAAATATGCCCATTACCTTTCTTGCTTTCCAGGATTGATAACAGCTTGTATCAAATATGTTTAAACTTAGACTGATCAAAAATGAACCACTATGGAGAGAGGGGGAGAGAAAGGGAATTTTCTAAATAGAAGAATAACTTCTAGAGAAATATCAAAATATGTTAAAAGAAGGCTATACAAGAAATATAATAGCTGCCATTAGACCGCTCAGTTTAGAAAAGCAAGAAAATTCCTGGAGGATGTCACTAACGACCTGCCTCTTCAGGATATAAGGAGGACATGGGATGAAACTGTTTTGCAAAAGTAACAGGCTATGTTTCAGTCACAGGGCGAATCCAAGTTATCTGTATCCAGCAATGGCAGGAACTGCACCCTCTAGCTTACCCTACTTACCGGTACTTTCTCTTTCACCAGCTCCAGTCTCCTTACAGAAGTAAAAGTAGGCTTTATTGAAAGCAAAAACTGGAAGCAGCAAGGTAAAAAGGAGACCTGAATTTCCTTTAGGTTGAGGCAAGCCAGATGTGTGCAAGCAAGTTGGGGAGCGTGAAGCTCTCTGCCCTATTGGAAGGGGAGAGCAGTCTTCCAACGCTCATCAGATAGGGAGATGGAGGTGGAAATATTTTGAAAGAACCTTATCTTAGAGGGTGAAAAATAAGCAGGTTGAATTTAGTGATTAGGAGATCCTCATTATGTACCTTTCATCAGTATTTTAGAAACCCATTAATCTTCAGGATCCTAAAAACAGTGATGAATTGCTCAACCTGCTAGCTCTTCTTCTGATGTAAAAAGTGACTATGAAGAGAGTCTACAAGAAATCTTAGATACATTTGCTGAAAACAAGACTAAACTCTGTCATTTGATTTGCTTCCACACCTTTTCTGTGATATATTCCCTGCTGATAAGAACTGCTGCATAGCTGCTATATCATTGAAAAGCCTAAGCAGCTAATAACAATAAGTTTACGGATAATAAGTGTCCAAGGAACAGTCCAGTCTTGCCATTTAAAGGTGACCTGCGAAGGTTTGGTGATTTTAAGTCATGTCCTGCCTGTTGCTGCTAGCCATAAAGAAGCACTGAACACACAAAACTGACTTTTCCCTAGAGTACTGAGGGAATTAGTTGAGGTCATTGTGGGACCTCTGGCATGGCTTTATGAGCACTTGTGGCACTCTGCTGTGGTGCCAGAGGACTGGAAGACGGCCAATGTGGTTCCCATCTTCAAAAAGGGGAGGAAGGAGGACCCTGGAAACTATAGGCCAGTCAGTCTTACCTCGATCCTGGGTAAGCTTTTTGAGAGAATTATTCTGGCACATGTCCATGAGGGGCCAGTAGGGGAGATTATGCTTAGGGACAACCAACATGGGTTCATTAGCCGCAGGTCCTGTCAGACCAACCTGGTGCCCTTCTACAACGAGGTCACCAAATCCTTAGATGCAGAGGTAGCAGGGGACAGTCTTCCTGGACTTTAGGAAGGCCTTTGACACTGCCTCTCACCCCGTTCTCATTAAGAAACTGGGGAACTGTGATGTCGACACCTACACAATCAAATAGGTCGCCAACGGGCTGGAGGGTCGCACCCAGAGAGTGGTGGTGGATGGGTCATTTTCAGCCTGGTGGGATGTGGGCAGTGGGGTCCCCCAGGGCTCGGTCCTCGGGCCCGCACTGTTCAACATCTTCATCAGTGACTTGGACGAGGGGGTAAAAAGCACC
>NW_017728904.1:1519441-1522756 GCF_001723895.1 Crocodylus porosus
AAGCTGGCAGAGGGTAGATTTAGGCTAGATATCAGGAGGCGCTACTTCACGGTCAGGGCAGCTGGGATCTGGAACCAATTTCCAAGAGAAGTGGTGCTGGCTCCTACCCTGGGGGTCTTTAAGAGGAGGCTAGATGAATACCTTGCTGCGTTTGACCCCAGTTCTCTTTCCTGCCATGGCAGGGGGTTGGACTCGATGATCTGCTCAGGTCCCTTCTTACCCTACTATGAAACTATGACTTCCTTTCCAAAATCATCTCATCCTCTGTAAAATCCTGACTTTTTGTAGCTGTCCCAGAATCCATGTTTCAGTGACGACAGTTACTAGCTGTCCTGTGAGATTTCTGGTATTAGAGCTATTTGGGAATGATGCAAACACCTCTCAATAATGTACCATGCTGGACACAAACCTTTTGTGATTGATGAGAACTCGACTATTGCCGTAAGAAGGGCAACATGTGGATGGGACAGTTTATAATATTGTGGGTGGCCTCTATGGACCATTAAAACAATTGCAGAAGGCACTCCCTTTTGCCAGTCTCCCTTCATACCAGGTAATTTAATTATATCGATTCAGTCTTCTCTCCACCGTGCATATAACTAACATTTAATTTAATAAAATGAACCTTCTTTACGGCCTACAAGGTCCTTTTCTTCCACACTGTTTTCTAAATTATGCATATATTAAAACTTTCAGAAACAGATTGTGAGTCTGAAATCCTACCAAATGGGAGGTAAAAGCACGCATGAAACAGGCACTTATTTTCTCAAAAGGGCTATGATCAGGGTGCTTGTTCCTAGTCTTCCAATGTATTACACAGTTTATATGCAGCACTAGAAGATTCTTGTGAATCAAGTCAATGCTGAATTAAAAGCTGCTTCCACAATGCAAACAGCTGTTTTCAATTGTGGGAAATACACTTACTGAATGTGATGCATTTCATCTGACTCACCAATTAAACACACTATAAGAGGGAGCGTGATTCAGAGCCTGCACCAGCAGGTTTTTAGCCTAAAACATCTCTGTTTTTCCTCTAATTAGGCTGTTTCTCATAAAACCCAAGTCAGATCATTCACTGTAAAGGAATTCCTCAGGAAATTCCCAGACCTACACTAGCCACCACAACCAATTTTGTGTTCCTCATAGTCAAACTTAACTCCTTGATGATGACTTAATAATCTGAAGCTTTTTTCAACAAGCAGCTGAATTTTAAAATGATTAGTTTCAGTAATCTGAAAGAGAGACAAACACCACAATTTTAATTACACCCGAGTACGTATTTCTATAAGTGTGGTATGCAGTGCATTTTAAGCATCATTGCTTAAAATGGAGCCATTAGGTCATGGCACAAACATGTGCTTCACAAGCAATAATGAAATACAGTCAATACCTGCTTATAGCAACAAGTCAGTGTACTGATGTTATATAGCTCTTAAATGCTGCTGTCCTAGGGCAGGCCATGTGCGATGCAGAAAATGTTCTCAGGGAAATATGTTGTTTTTACCAGGTATTCCTAAATGCATGCGTTAACTGTATGTCGTTAAAAAACAAAATTGGAGGTGAATAGAGATAGAATCCTAGAGAAAGAAAGAAATCACAGAAAAAGTAGGGTTGGAAAGGACCTCAGGAGGCCACATCTAGTCTAACCCCCTGCTCAAAGCAGGACCATCCCCAGCTAGATCATCCCAGCCAAGGCTTTGGCTACCCAGGTCTTAAATACCTCCAAGGATGGAAACTGCACCACCTTTCTGGGTAACTTGTTCCAGTACTTTACTACCCTCCTAGTGAGAAAATTCGTCCTAATATCTAACCTCAACTTCCCTTGCTGCAACTTGAAACAGTTGCTTCCTGTTCTGTCATCCGCCACCAGTGAGAACAGTTTAGCTCCATCCTTTTTCAAACTCCATTTCAGGGAGTTGAAGGCTACTATTAAACCCCTTCTCAGTCTTCTCTTCTCTAGACTAAATAAGCCCAGTTCCCTCAGCCTCTCCTCACAAGTCATGTGTCCCAGCGCCTGAACCATTTTTGATGCCCTTCACTGAATTCTAATGTTTCCACATCCTTTCTGTAGTAGGGGCCCAAACTGAACACAGGACTCCAGATGTGGCCCCCGTAGTGCTGAATAGAGGGAAAAATCACTTCCCTCGATCTGCTGGCAACGCTCCCACTAATACAGCCCAGGATGCTGTTAGCTTTCTTGGCAACAAGGGCATGCAGCTGGCTCATATTCAGCTTCTTGTCCACTGTAACTCCCAGATCCTTTTCTGCAGAGATGATGCCCAGCCACTCAGCCCCCAGACTGTACCGGTGCATGGGATTGTTCCGTCCTAAGTGCAGGACTTTGCATTTGTCCTTTTTGAACCTTATAATATTTCTTTCGGCCCAATCCTCCAATTTGTCAAGGTCTCTCTGAATCCTAGTCCTACCCTTAAGTGTATCTACTCCTCCCTCAGCTTGGTGTCATCTGGAAACTTGCTGAGGTGCACTTTATGCCATCTTCCAGGTCACTGATGACAACACTGAACAAAACTGACCCCAGGACTGACCCCTGGGGCACTCCACTTGATACCAGCTGCCAACTAGACATCGCACAATTGATTACTACTGTCTGAGTCCGATGCTCCAGCCAGTTTTTCATCTACCTTAGTCCATTCATCCAGCCCATATTTTCTTAGCTTGCCTGCAAGAATGTTGTGGGAGACTGTATCAAACGCCTTGCTAAAAATCAAGGTACACCACATCTGCCAATCTCCCCACATCCACAGAGCCAGTCACCTAATCATAGAAGGCAATCAGGTTGGTCCAGCATGACATGACCTTGGTCACTCCATGCCAACCGTTCCTAATCACCTTTTTCTTTTCCAAGTGCTTAGAAATGGAACCCTTGAGGACCTGCTCCATAATTTTTGCAGGGACTTAGGTGAGGCTGACTGGTCTGTAGTTCCTTGGATTCTCCGTTTTTCCCTTTCTTAAATATGGGCATTTACAATCAGAGGACTGGTCTTAGGTAGATGAGACCTCAGCCCTCTAGCTAAGGCCAGTCCTCTGAATATAAGTGTGAACTTAGTTACTCATGGATAAGATAGTACGTAGCACGAAGATCAAAGAAATAGTTGACTAGAGGTCCACTGATACATCAGTCCGATATTGGATCGGCACCAATATAAAGAAAATTGATTGCATCAGAAGTTGGTCTGATGTGGCTGATAATCTGGCCAATAAATGCCTGTGCACGTGTGCAATTGCAGTGCAGCACACAGGCAGCGAGGAGCACAGTCCAGAAGCTTGGAGAGCTGCGTGCAGCTGGTAAGTCTG
>NW_017728904.1:1522856-1547515 GCF_001723895.1 Crocodylus porosus
CTAGGGGCAAGCACAGCCCCACCGGGGCAGGGCAAGTGTTGGGGGACGGAGCTGCAGCTTGTCTGGTTGGTGCAGGAGGGGGAGGCAGCTCCTGCTGCTGCACGCTGCTCATCCAGGAGCCGGTGGCCTGGTGCATGCCCACTTGTCTGGTAGCTCCTGCTGCTCATCCGGGAGGGCATGGGGGGGGGCATGTATGCCCCCTGATCTGCGTGGGGAGGACTAGGAAAAGCCCCATGTAGCCCTAGTCCCAACCCACTTCACGCAGATCTGAGGGCACACACCCTCCCCACCATGCCCTCCATGATGACCAGCAGGAGCAGTGGTAGGAGCTGCTGGACCAGAGGACAAGCACCAAACCAGTGGCTCCCAGAGGAACAACAGGAGCTGCCCCCCAACCCTCCCAGACAAGCCGTGGCTCCGTCCCATGCCTGCCCCGCCCCAACTGGGCAGCGTTTGCTGAAGCCCCACTCCTCCCTCACCACAGGGGCCTTGATTTGACTCCCCATGCCCTTTCCCTTTCCCCTCCCCTTCCAGCGCACTAGACTTACCACCCGCATGCAGCCCTTCAGGCTGCAAGGCTGGTAATGGAAATCAGAGCGGTAGTGGCCGATATGCTTTCTTAAAAATCGGCTATTGGTATCAGTCTCAAAAATCTCTTATCAGTGCACCCCTATATTTGACTTTACTGGTCCCTTATTTTTGCTAACTTCTCTGTGAACTGCACAACCCCAATTAAAAAAAACACAAAAGAAGCAGCAACCAATAAAGTTGTGTCAACCCTTCACCCTACTCCTTGCATCCTTAGCCCTTTCCCTTCCTTTATTTTGGTTTTTTTAGACCTTTCAGGGCAGGAATTGTCTTTATCTATATTTGTGCAGTAGCTAGCAGAAGATGCCTGTCACTGTTGAATGGAGTTGAACAGAAAAAGTTGTGTTCAGTATCATGTTAGTCAATTCACCTGCTGCCGACCGCACTGTAGGTTAGGGGTAATATTTTCAAAGTGCCTAAGTGAGTTGCACTATTTTAGCATCCCACAGCAAGTCAACACAATTCTTCTAAGATTTGTCATAATCTTATGTTTTGTTCTGGAAGGCTGGCCACAATTTCCTATCACTTTAGCCTCTGTCTTAACACTAATCCAGGAATCTTATTTGTTAAAGTAAAACCTTACAAATGAGACACACACACACACGTGATGTAAGAACAAAATCTCTGCAGTGTAAGTTTTTAAATAAACACCTTGAAAAATATACACTTGATTAATGGCAGACACTATTGAGGCTGAAAAATTAAGACATGTAAGATAGTTAGACCTTAGCTTTATTTGGTAATATTTTCTGTCAGAATTCTTGAAGTGTTGAATCCAAATATATGACTGATTGATTGAGGGCTGCATCACTGTCCTACCACAGAACATAATTTTATAAAAGAAAAACTAAAGAGTTACAATAAAAAAAAAGAAATCTGGATAAAAATAAAAGTTTCTTAGGTCTTAACCTTTATTTAAATTGACAGTAGAAAGGAAACTCAAATTAAACTGCACTCTCACTTTAACCTGTTCCATTTTTTTTTTTATTGTACTACTTTAATTTTTGGAGACCTCAGTACTTGAACACAGCAAATGGTTTCAAGTTTTAAAGAGAAGCTTCCACAATGGAGAAAAATGTAAACCTGTACAACTGATTGTTATTATTGTCCAACTTGCTTATTTTATAATACGTCTATGATTAATGTAGCCCTTCCAATTCTTATATAACCCTCTGGTGGTATATATCAGAACACAGAATGGTAGCCTGAAAAGGATTTTTTTTAATTGAATCTCTGTCCTCTTTGCTTTTTTATGGTGTATAAAAAGGCCCAAAAGGGTTTAAAATAAACACACAGAACAAATGCTCAACTTTTTAATACTGGTTAAATTACCTTAGAATTATAAATGATTTACAATATTTTCTTCCCTGGTTTCACATCTTAGAACTTGCATATTGTGAGCTTTAAACACTATCAAAAGGGTTAGGATACTGGATCTTTAAAAAGGGTTTAACGTATCCAAACTATTAGTATCTCACTGAAGAGAGAAATCCTGCACACAAGGCCTTATGACAGTGCCGACTGTGACACTGACCATGCCTCGGTCAGATGCAAAGTCAGAATCAATGCCTAAAGATCCACTGTAGAGAAACTACCAGTCATCCTCAAATTGACATCAGCCAAAATAGAGAGATGCAGACTATCCAATGAAGAAGTCGTGAAAGCAAGTTTATCTAACGGCTCGGCCAACAAGGCTTGGGAAAGCTTAAAACTAACATATACAACGCTGCTGTAACACCATTTGGCAAAAAATGCAAGAAAAATGCACACTGGTTTGAAGAGCACTCTAAAACCCCTTTTACCTCCACTGGTTGAGAACAAAAGGATAGCGCTAACCATCTACAAGAAATCTCCCAACACCATGACCCTGGAAAATTTGAGAAAGGCTTGAAGAGAAATGCAAGGGGAGGCTAGGAGGTGTGCCTAAGACTTTTGGCTGAAACTCTATGACGATATGCAGAAAACTGCTGACCCAGGTGATACAAAGGCATCAAATGATCAGTTGGTCTAGTCAAAAAGAAAGCAACTCCACTGAAAGACTTAAATGGAAAAGTCATCGCTGATAAACAAAATAACTCCAGTGCTGGACTGAACACCATGGAGTAGTATACTCCAGTGAGACTGAAATCAAACACAAAGATCTTGAAGAATTACTACTGTTTGAAGTTATGATGGATTTGGACAACAGGCCTATATTAGAAGATTTGTAGAAAGCCATTAAATTGATTCCTGGGAACAAGGCATCTGGCAACAATTGCTTGCCTGCTGAAATCTACACATATACCAACAATGAATTACTCTGAAAGCTCCATGAAGTTATACTGCTGTTAGAAAGACAAAATGGTACCACAAGATTTCAAAGATGCTTGGTGTATACAGTTATACAAAAACAAGGGGAATAGGATCAACTGAGACAACTATAGAGGTATCTCCCTGTCAGATGTCATTGGAAAAGTTGTCACTTGCATTATGCTCCCTAGGCTGCAATCTCTAGGTGAAATAATCTATCCTGAAAGTCAATGAGGTTTTCACTCAGGGGGTGCATCTACATATGTGTTTTACTGCAGAGTAGACTAAGTAGGTCTGCAGTAAATCGTCACCATCGACACACATGCCAGTATTAGGGCACTGTAAATTAATTAACTCTGATGTAAGATAGTACTGTCATCTTACGGCTGAGTACCTATATGCAATGAAATGCACATGCAGACGATGACAGGGGCTGGCTGGAGCATTAAGGTGCTAAAGTGCATGGGCTGCCTATCACCTAGCCCCACAGTTCAGCACCTGTGTGACCCAGCTTGCCCCTCTGCCACCCAGGACCCCCCTACCAGCTTGGGGCTGCTCCACCCTTGCTCAAAGTGCTGTGGTCCCGGCCGCATGTGTAGATACTCTACTTGGGGGCAGTTGACTCCAGTGCCAATTGCGCCAGTTATTGCTCTGGTTTAATTGCATGTGTAGATGTACCCAGGATGCTCCACCACCGATATGATATTTTTGGTGAAGCAACTGCAAGAAAAGTATGGAGAAAAATGAATACCACTGTACAGTCAGCATGGGTTCATAGCAGGCAGCTCCTGCCTCACTAGCCTGGTTACAAAATGCTTGGATGAAGGAACAGAGGTATTTACTTAGATTTTAAAAAGGCCTTTGGCACAGTGTCACACCCAATTCTTATAAATAAACTAAACAGTTGCAATGTAGATTATTACACAGTCCGGTGGGTAGAAAATTGGCTTATGGGACGCACCAAGGATGGTGGTGGACAGGTTGGTTTCTATCTGTAGAAATGTAGGCAGCAGAGTCCCCCGAGGCTCTGTCCTGGGACTGGTACTATTCAATACTTTCATCAGTGACTCAGACGAAGGAGTAGAAAGCACCCTGTCCAAGTTTGCTGATGACACCAAACTATGGGGGGTACTACACAAACTAGATGGCAGGGAGCGAATCCAGGCTGATTTGGACAGGCTAGGGAAATGGGCCAAACAGAATAGGATGCAGTTTAACACGGATAAGTGTCATGTCACCTGGGGAGGAAGAATCATCAACACTCTTATACTCTAAGAGGTACCACTCTGAGTAGCACAACTGTGGAAAGGGATCTCAGAGTAGTAGCTGACTCCAAAATGAACATAAGTCACCAGTGTGATGACGTAATAAGTAAAGCTAACCGCACCCTTTCTTGCATAAGTAGGTGCATCACAAATAGGTTTAGGGAGGTGATACTTCCCCTCTGTGTGGCATTGGTCAGGCCACAGCTGGAGCACTACGTCCAATTTTGGGCACATGCTTCAGGACGAATGTGGATGGCCTGGAGAGGGTTCAGGGGAGGGCCACTCATCTGGTTAAAGGCCTACAGAAAAAACTCTATGTGGACCGATTGGGAGACCTGAACCTCTTCAGCCTCCGCAAGAGGAGGCTGAGAGGTGATTTTGTGGCCGCCTACAAACTCAGTGGGGAGGCCAACAAGAAATAAGGGGATACAATGGTTACCAGGGCGCCTGTCAAGGTAACTAGAAATAATGGCCACAAACTGAAAGGGAGCAAATTCAGATTGGACATCAGGAAAAAATTCTTTACGGTGAGGGTTGCCAAAATAAAGAACACACTTTTGAGGGAGGTGGTGCTGTCCCCTTCCTTGGAGATAGTTAAAAGGAGATTGGACAGACACCTGTCTGGGGTCATCTGACCCCAGCACTCATTCCTGCCCAGGGCAGGGGTTGGACTTGATGATCTAGTAGGTCCCTTCTGACCCTAACGACTATGAAACATAACCTTCATCAATCTGATGAAGGCCTTCAATATGGTCAACAGACAGTAGGGGTGTGCAAAACAGGCTGTATTCAATTTAGATATGGCCTGAATTGGGGACAGAGATTTGATTTGTTGACTCGGATCACCGTCTCTGATTTGATTCAGCTAAATCTGAAGATTCAATTTTGATCTGGAGAATCAGTGACTTGGCCGTAGACACAGCTTTAAATATTTTTTCTGAATACCTTGAGGTACCAGGTGCGGCTCGTGAACACTGCGATGCTGGGGCAGATGGAGTGTCCCCAGGAGCACGGGGGGGGGGGGCCTTCCACGTGCTGGGCAGCAAACCTGGAAGTGGACCAGAACTACTTCTGGTCCACTTCTGGGTCTGCTGAGGAGTGTGTGGCCCTCACTCCCCCTCCAGCTCAGCAGCTGGCTGCAGGAGAACTCTGGGTGGCCCCCCAGACCCAGGAGAAACCAGTCACTGAGCTGGGGGAGGTGCAGGGGAGCTTTCTCCCAGCGCGCTCCTTGGCAGACCTTCTGGCTCACTTCTGGGTCCGCTGCTGAGCACACTGAGGAGGCCCCCTCCATGCTCCTGTGGGATGCTCCATCCACCCCACCATCAAAGCATTCACGAGCCATCTGGTACCTTGAGGTATGCAGAAAAAACATTTAAAGCTGTGCCCATGTCTGAATTGCCAAATCTTTCTGAATCTCTCCGAATCGATTTGGAGGGTTCCGATTCAATTTGGAGAGATTAAAGGGTCTCCCGATTTGATTCGGAGTCAGTGATTTGGTCATCAAGGTATGAAGGCAACTGTAGCATACAAAAACAAAGAATCAAATGCTTCCGAAATCAACAATGGGGTGAAACAGGGGTGTGTCTTAGCCCCCGTGCTCTTTAACATCTACTTTTCATTCCCACTTCTTCATGCATTCAAGGACAGCAATGATGGTTTATCCTCGAACCAGACTACATGGAGGCTTGTTTAATATCATAAGGTTTAGAGCAAAAACCAAGGTGAAAGAGCTGATTCTGAGAGATTTCCTGGTTGTAGATAACCACAGCGAATCTTGGAATAACAACAAACTATCAACTAAGGTGAAGATGCATATCTACAAAACTTGTGTGCTGTCATCCTGGCTTTATGGTTCAGAAACACGGACTACATATGCCAGATGCGTCAAGAGACTTAACAGCTTTCATATGAGATGCCTGTACAAGACCCTGAAAATAAAGTGGGAAGACAAAATACCAAACACAAAGTGCTGGAGTGCATAGAACTAATACACCTACAAACCACTACAAAGAGGAGGAGGTTGCAACGGCTTGACCATGTCAGAATGGAAGGAAGACCATATCCCCAGCATGATCCTGTCCAATCTGAAGGGAACATCTGCCACTACATGCAGCCCAGCATGAAGTGGGCTCTGATCCCGAGATGGAAGCCAGGCAAGACAGGAAGCAGTGTGCTGTAAACTTGGACTCTAACTCAGACAACACAAGAATCTGTGAAACTTATAACAAGCTGTATCACTCTCAAATAGGGCTAGTTAACCACAAGTGGATTCACCATAAAGGATCTGGGTTTCCCGTTTCCCATGGGAAAACGGAGAAAAATGCAGCTTTCCCCCTTTGCCTTAGAAAAACACAGATTTCTCATTTTTGATGGAAAAACACTTTTGTAAAGAGCTCTCTGCAGGCTGGCAGAGTTCCTGCCTGCAAGGGGTTGTGGGGAGTGGCAGGAGGGCAGTCAGGCAGGGGGTGCCACGTGCATGTATATGACATGGCTACCAGGCAGCCTAGGGAGCAGGTAAGTCAGGTGGGGGGGAGGGGGCAGGGATTGAAACCCCTAGAGGGAGGGAGTTGGGCAGGGCTGTGGATGCATCTGCTGCCCAGCTGGGAGGTGTGTGCGGCTTGGAGTCCAGGGCCACGTGCAGTCACAGAGCCCCAGCTGGGAGCAGGACGGGACCATGGGCTCATCTGGGGGGTGAGAGAGTGGAAGAGTGGGGGTGCAGGGCTGGTGCTGCACACACTCCTGAGGAGGGGCAATGGGGACAAGTGCCTCCCAGCTCTGTGTGGGATGGGGGTGGGCTGCCCACTGTAGGCTCAGGCTCTCTACCCTGCTGCCCTCCCCCAGGTCCTCTGCAGCTCAGCAGGCAGGACCTGGTATAGCAGGGCTGGGGGGCTACGGCTTGGGACTAGGGGGCCTGGATCGGTGTCCTGGTGAGCTAAAAAGACAAAGGGAGCTCTAATTTTCCATGATGGAAAACACTATCAAACGCCAAAATATAGGTATTTAGAATTTATTTTACTATAAGAATAGAGGCACTGGCAGGCTTCCAAATTGCTTTAAAATTATAACTATATCAATAAAACATTGTGTTCAACTGATACCTATATATATAGCAGCGTTCCATTTTAATCGTGGATTTGGGGGGCTTTATTAGAGAATTTGTTATTTTTATCAGCAAATTTACTATTTTTATTAGAGAAAATCAGGATCTCTACTCATCAGGCACCTGACAAGACCACTTACATGTACATCGTGATCCAGAGGATCAACAGCTGCCTAACTGAAGACAGATCATATTAATAAAAGCATCCAAAAATAACCTGTCTTAAAACAATGTTACTAAGAGCAATTCAAAGAACTCAGCTTTCACTCTCTTAACTTGTGGAATCATTATTAACTAGTTGTCCAATCATCAGACAATCTTTTAAGGACAAACAAAACTTGAATTTCAAGCAGGAAAAAAAACCCATTACGGCTTCTTTATATGTGATAAAGAAGAAAATAAGAGCACAAGTACTATTTTGTTCTTTTGTGGGTTACCTTTGCTTTGTGATGTTACCAGGATGCCTGCAGGAATTATGACAGAAATGGCTAAGACAAGAAACATTTATTCTAACACAAATTTCTAAAAAGCAAAGGAAATACTGCACATAGTGACACCTAAATTAGTACACAATATTCTGTAGAACACTTGTGCAGAATATTTTTTAGTTTTTGGGGAGGGAAGGAAATCTACTTTAGGATTTTAAAGCCCACATTCTCCACTGACACTGTGTCTAATCTAGCTAGGAAATAACAGAATGCAGGTTAACCTTCTGAAAAATAATTCCATTAAAATATACTCTGGTCTTCAAATAACTTTCTCAAGTTAGCTTCCTTTTTTTTTTTTTTTTTTTTTTTGCTTTATTCATTTTATAAGTAAAAATATGAATTCCCTAATTACAGTTAATAAAGATCAACTGGTATAAGATTTTAAAAATTCCTGTGTTCCCTTTGGGTCACACAATACTACTACAGCAAAAGCTGTGTTAATCAGCACTTTATTAGCTGGAAAACTCTATTAACTGGCATCCGAAGGACAGGGCAAAAGCAAAACCAGAAGTACTGGGGACTTCCCATTTTGCTGCTGCAAGCCGAATTTTTCTTTGCCACTTCTTTGGCCCATGGCTCAGGTCAAAGCAGCCTACACGGGCCCCTCCCCCATCATTTCAAGTTGTTTTATAATAGTACCTAGGGGTGCCTATAAACCCAATGTTACCTTTGCCACACTTCACAAAAATTATTTTATTACCTTTGAAATATGATAAAAGTAATAACATGCCTTACAAGAAAGGATGTACCAAGAAGAGCTCTCCTACCTGCCAGTGGCTGTAGTGACTTTTCAATAGAAGGCAATGGCTCCTTCCTAAGAGGTCGACTGAGAGAAATGTCCTGTGCACTGAAGAGTCCAGGGCTGTCGGTCAACTTTTTACGTCCACTGGTGTTGGTAGAGGTGGTCACTCTGCAGCTGCCTATTGCACTTGTGAAAAGATTTGTATGTTCGTCACTGCTGGCTGTTTCAGAGCTAGGAGTAAATCCTCCCAAGGACAGACCTGGGGAGTTGTCAGAACAGTCTATTTGTAATGGCGTCTGTAATCCCAATGCTAACGTATTCGATTCCGAAGGCTCTCTCCTGACCCACTGCTCCTCTCTGCTGAGCAAACCCTTTGAAGGTGAAAGGTGCGGACAAGACATATGACACCTGTGTTTCTCTTTATGTTTGTATCTCTCGCCAACAGCCTCCTTCCCAAATCTATAGCGCTTCAAGGATTCTAGGACCGTTCTAGAAGAACTGTTTGCTGTTATAGTGTCCATAGAAACCTGCGGTTGTTCTGAAGAACGATGTTCTCGGTGTTTATGACGATGTCTGTGCTTATGTTCAAGCATCCAGCCATAAGCCATTTCGGGTGGAACACTGGGATAGGTGCTCATCGACAGGAGTGGAGTCCTGCTGGTTGTAAGGAAGGCCTCCTGACGCAGAAGCTTATGTTTCTTCTTGTGGTATTTGGCAGGATTAAGAAGCAAGTGGCCTGTATGCATGTAAGAAGGTGGTGGAAGTGGGGTAGTGAAAGAAGGAGAAGGTGGTGGAGGATAAAGAGTTGGAGGGTACCTTCCATAATAGCCTAAGCCTATAGGAGCAGCTGCAAGGGGAGAAGGAGAGTAAGGCATGCCATAAGAAGGATAGAAGCCAGTACTGGAAAGAGGAAAGCTAAGGCTATGCATAAAAGGCATCTCTGCCATAGCTTCTCGCATTTTGGGGGGTCTGCCTCTTTTCTTCTTTAAATCAGGTTTTCGAATATAGTGCAAAGGATCTAAAGGAAAAGTGGGGTGGGTATAGAAGCTATTGAAATTTATTCTGAAAATAGTAGGCAATAGGTCTCGGGGTATAAAATGATGACTTCTGTGGGTAATTCTTATTTCACTCAGGCGACTTATTAGTTCCTCCAGCTCAGCAAGGAAATCAGGATCCTGCCTACCTCGGAGCTGGGGGTACTTCTTTTTCCTTTTTCGCTTCTGTCTTTTCATTTTGTCATAGCTGAGATAATCATGACTCCGGCGCTTACATTTGTGTTTGTGTTTTTCTTTTAGGCTACTTAAAACTGTTGATGTTTCAGGAGGAATGAGAGATACGTGATCAAATGAATGCCTTTTCTTCTTCTGTCCACAGAACTTCTCTGCTCTGTCTGAAGTACTGTTATTATCTGTTCCTATCCCACTGTCACTAGGAATGGTCTCGTCACTGTGAGACTCGCTGATTGGTGAAGGAGTGGCTTCCTTCAGAGATGTCAGCTCACTTAAGTGAGAAGGAGAGTTTGGCAATAAAGTAGGAGGAGATAATCTCCTCCTGCCCTTGGAGGCCTTTTTCATTGCAAGGGTCTGAACCACTCCGCCCTGTCTAGCGTGTATGTGTAAATATGGCACTGAACTCGGCTCAACAAAACCTGTATCGCTACTGACAGGGCTCTGCCCCCCACTTGCTGCAGAAGACTGAGAGCAAACTGGAGATGGAAGAACCTCTGAATTATTAGCGGCTGAAGGCAACAGTGGGGGAAGTACTTGACCTAGTGATGTCCCATTCGTTTGCTGGGCAGACTTCTCAAGAGCAGTTAAACTGGCAGCATTACTACTTAAAATACCATTTAGGACAGTTTTAGGTTTCCTACCTCTCCTCTTTCCTATGTAAATGGTTCCTTTCTTGCTGACATTTATCTGCTGCCCTAATTTAGAACCAAATGTGGCAGCAAGAGTTGACACTGTATTGTGGAGTTTTGATTGCACTTTCCCTTTGTTATTTGGTTCCACTGTACTAGAGAGGATTTGATTCAAAAGTTTCTTTCGCTTCAAACTTTTCATTTTATTTATTTTTCGGATAATTGTTTTCATTAATTGCCCATTATTTCTCTTGGTAACTTTTCTGTCTGATTCTACCTCAAGGTCAGACATGCTGCATACAGTTTGCTGAACTTCCTCTGGGCCTCTGAGCTGTTCCTTTCTCTCAAAGAAATCCCCACTCCGGTGCTGGTCACTTTCAGACTCAATCTTATTGGAATTATCTGTAGCAACAAAAGGTGCTACAGAAAGAACAGGTGGTTTCATTTTAACTGATGATCTGATCTGCCTTTTGGGTCTCCCTCTCTTCTTTGGAAAAGCCTGGCCTGTTAGGCTTTGTTTTAAGGAGGGAATTTCTACCTCTGGCTGCAGAACAGGTGGCTCCTGCTCCTCCTTTGACTGCACAGAGAAAACTTTTGATGCTGGGATTTTTAGGGTTCTCTTTGGGGGACCTTCAAGCTCAGGCATCTCCTTTGATTTTGGCCTTCCTCTTTTGGGCTTATACATTTCAGGTAAGAGGTCATCTGCCATACACATGCTGGAAGGCTGTTTGTGGGTAGTATAGAATTTTTGAGCCTGTTTGTCAGCTTCTGTCAGCAGTGCAAGCGACTGTCCACTACTAGACTTGCTCAGTTTTGGCAACTGATGTTTGACAAATTCATGTTCTATAAATGATGATGACCCTATATTTTTCAAGAACTTGGCCTGTTCCAGATTACTGCTTGACAATGTACTGTATGAAATATTTTTAAAAAGCTCTGACCTTTCTAATTCTAGACCCTTTGGAGACCGACATGCATTTCTAGACACCACTTTAGTCCATCGTGGTTTCCTTCCTTTTCTTTTCTTTAATGGTTTTGACTGCTGACTAGTGCTCAGACTTTCAGCACCTTGGCAGGATTTCTCCGATGCAGTTATTGCGCCAATCTTTAGAAACTGTTTGCTATTAAACAAACTTGTGAAACTAACTACTGAAGGGGTGAGAGAAGCATGAATGCTTGATTCAGTTACCAAGCTGGATTTCTTTCCTATAGCAGGAACAGTTCTTGGGGTTTCTACACGTGTGCCTTTTGAATCGTTTAAATCTTTGTCAGTACTCAGACTGTGATTTAATGTTCTGTTCAGGTTCAGAAGTGTACTGTCAGAAGAAAAATGGGTCTTTCCACTCTGCTCAGAAATTCCTTCTAACAGATCTGCTGTGGTACTTAAATGCAAAGGATTTGAAATTAACTGAGAGGAAGATGCTGTGAGACTCCTACTTAAGGTAGTAACAGACACAGTGGGTGAAGGTGATGGGAGGTTTCCCTCCCCTACTGCACTAAATGGGGACTTTGCTGTAGATACATCTGAAGCTCCTCCCGTCCTGAAGTCTGGTGAAGTGCAATATACTGGAGGCTGCTTTTCATGCTTAGATGCCTCAAAAGTCCCCTTTTCATTGGATGAGAAACAGTCTTGTGGAATGCAGGTTCCTTCCTTACATTTCTCTGTATCTACATCAGCAACCTCTTTCCGAGAAAATTTTTCCAGGACACTTTCTTTATTCTGTCTTATAATATGTTTTTCAAATGTTTTACTGTTGTTATTGTCTTTCAGTAAATCTGTAGTCTCATGGCTTTCAAGGCTACTGAGGTTTGAACTGCAAGAAAGCTTGAAGGGCTCTGTAGAAGGCATGTGAGAAAGGCTTGTGTCAGCTTTCAGAGTCCCAGAGTCCTTGTTAACTACTAACCCTACTGGACTGCCAATCCCCAGTGGCTTCTTCCCAGAGTCCTTGTTAACTACTAAACCCACTGGAGTGCCAATCCCTGGTGGCTTCTTCCCAGAGTCCTTGTTAACCAATACCGTTGAACTCCCAAGGGTCATTGGCTTCTTCCCAGAGTCCTTGTTAACCAGTCCCACTGGAGCGCCGATCCCTGGCGACTTCTTCCCAGAGTCCCTGTTAACCAGTCCCACTGGAGTACCAATCCCTGGTGATTTCTTCCCAGAGTCCCTGTTAACCAGTCCTACTGGAGTGCCAATCCCTGGTGACTTCTTCCCAGAGTCCCTGTTAACCAGTCCTACTGGAGTGCCAAACCCTGGCAGTTTTTTCCCAGAGTCCCGGTTAACCAGTCCCACTGGAGTGCCAATCCCTGGCAGCTTCTTTCCAGAATCCCTGTTAACCAGTCCCACTGGAGTGCCAATCCCTGGCAGCTTCCTCCCAGAGTCCCTGTTAACTGACCCTGCTGGAGTGCCAGTCCCCGGTGATTTTTTCCCAGAGTCCCTATTAAGCAGTCCCACTGGAGTGCCTATCCCTGGTGGCTTCTTCCCAGACTCCTTACTGGTCAATCCAGTTTGAGTGCCAACCCCAGGTGGTTTCTTTCCAAAGTCCTTGTTAATTAATCCAACTACTACAGAACTTGTCACTGCCTGCTTTTTCCCAGAGTCCTTGTTAACTAACCCAGTTGAAGTGCTAATCCCTGGTGGCCTCTTTCCAGAGTCCTTGTTAACCAATCCAGCTAAAGGGCCAATCCCTGCTGGCTTCTTCCCAGAATCTCTGTTAACCAATATGGTTGCACTGCCAGTCCCCAATGGCTTCTTCCCTGAGTCCTTGTTAACCAATCCAGCAGCAATGCCAGTTACTGACAGTTTCTTCATCAAATCCTTATCACCCAGGCCAGCTGCAGTCCCAGTTCCTGGCAGTTTCTTTACAAAGTCCTTATTACCCAGTACAGCTGCAGTCCCAGTTCCTAGTTTCTTATGCTTTGTTTTGGAAGACTTTGAGGGGGGGCAAGTGGCAATAAGCTGAGCCAGTTTTTCTGTTACGGTTGTTGCTCCATTAATTTGTGTTCGGTCCTTCAAGTCAGGATCACGGCTACCAACAAAAGGAGGAGGAACTGACTTTATATAATCTGTCATTTCAGACTGTAGTGGAGAGAACTTCTTAGAGGCAGGATTTGTTTCTCCTTGTACACTTTCCTCAGCATGAAATTCAACTGTTGCAACTTCTCCAGATTTCTTGTACAATTTTGCAGGGTCCTAAAAGTTTACAAAAAGAAAAATACTTTAGGAATTGAGTAAAACCAGAGAAGTTATTTCCGTCTCACCATGCTATCCTGTAATGCTGATGTACTTAATCCATGCTATCTAGTAATTTAAAAAGCCTGTAAATGAAACACTTAATTTCAGACCTTATTTATCAAAATACATTGCAATGAATATGCAGAGGCTTTTTATAGAAAACATACAAAAGCACACAATGCATCACCAAATACAAAACTTTTATTCTGTTTTAATCATAGGACATATATTTTAAAAAGATGGATTATATTTAGTGTTCACAAAAATTAGTGTTCACTAACAAGACCAAGCTGAACAATTAACTGAATAATAAAGTAATACCAAGAAGCCCCATCCGATATCAGATTACATGGAGTTAGATTCTGCACACTATCCTGAGTGTGGACAGGCAATGTGTAAACCAGTGATTTCCAAAAGAGGTCATGACCATTATGAGTGGGGACACAAGTGCCACAGACATTAAATTACCCCTGATAAGCTCAGATGAGAAGTGGGGTCACACTCAGTCATGAAATAGCTGGCAGTTGGGCTGCAGCTCAAAAAGACTGGGAACTGCTAGTGTAAAGTTATTCACATGCAGCTTTTGTTTATTCTCATCAAATCTGTCCCCCAACTCTTCCTATTATTGTAGCCAGGGGCTCTCTCCAAAGTAGATTGTTAAACATGCTAAAATATGCCAAACTGTGTTGGTTTGTGAAAAGGAACACATGTATAATATAATAAACAATCATTCCGTTCAATTATAGCTCAACCATATTTGAAATCAAAGTTTTCTGAGCTAAAACACTATGGGTAAACCAGTGTTACAGGTGTATAGGTTGTAGCCGTGTTGGTCTAAGGACATAGGCAGACAAACCAAAGCATTCCTATGAGAGTATTTCAAAAGATTAATCTCTGCCTTTAAAGAATCTTTATCTTTTAAGTGCAACTCCCATCAGAAACTTTTGAAATACACTGGACAAAATAACTTCTCCAGAGGCACAGGGATGCAATAGATTGTTGTTCCTTATAACTGTTAGGCAATTAACTGTACAGGCCTTTGTAAACTTATGTCATCTACTTGTTTGAGGGTTAAATCTAATAGGCAGAGTGAAAGATATTAGCACCAAATCCATGTAAGGTTATAACCTTCTGCAAATTAAATTAATACGAAAACTGCTTTTTCTACTGTACTTGATAGCAAGCAAATTTATATTCAACATACTTTACAAAAAAATTAACCAGGCTGGTCAAATAGCAGAAGGAAGTTGAATATACTGAACAAATAACACCAGAATTCATTTGCAGTTATTTCTCAAACAGCATCTAGAAAGCTCTGGAGCAGCTCAAATACAATGTAAAAATATGTGTTGAATAAGTTGCTGTATGAATGAGCAGCACTGCTAGAATATTAACACTATTCTTTTTAAGCAGCTTTAGTTACTTCATCCTTTTGTTAGACTTTCTTTCCTTCCTGGCTTTACTCTCAGTTTCCTATGGGTTTCAGGGACCAAACCTTTTTTAAAACTCAGAGCTTAACTTTAGGTTTCCCTGTTCATGGAAAGTCAATGGGATGTGGGCTCTTAAATTGTTTAGGCACTTTGAAAAATCCCACTGTTAAGACACCAAAACATGGATTTGGGAAGCCTCAATTCTGGCGCCCAAATTTGGAAGATGTGGGCTACTGGTCTATTTACTCTTTTCTTTTTCTCCCCACTCCATACAGTTCTTTCTTCCCCCTTCCTTACACTGCATATTCCATCTCCCCATCATATATTTTTCTGTTTCTCTTTTCTTCTCCCATATTTCTCTGAGTATTGAACATCTTCTCTAACCTACTATCAATATGCCCACTCTCTGAAATTTTACTAGACATTAAAAGACTATCTACCCAGGGACAAGGTCAAGACCAAGATGAGGCAATTTCTGACATCCTGAGCTTCTGGGAAAGAATCTAAGTTAGGTACTGGTCCCTGGATCCTGCTCAATTTACACCATCATTTTAAAAAACTATGGCAGGTAACAGTGATAATTACTGAAGGCCTCCCCACCTCAACCAGCTCCTCTCAAACATGATAATCACCTTCTTCCAACTCTAGGCTCTCTTGTTTTCTTCAAAAGTGGTCTCAGCTACTCAAAGCTTTTCCTCAACTGTTTCTGAATGCCTCTGTGTGGGATGTGGAAGCACTGTGTTGGCACATACCACAAGCCAGAAACAGCAAAGCTGCTTTAGTGCAGTCCTATGCAACAGCCAATGAGCTTTCGAATGGAGAGCTTAGTGCAGTAATCCATGCAGGCCAATGACATGGATATTCTGCTTCTGGTTCAAGAACTTGTTCATTAGTTTCACTACAGGCCTGTCTTACAACGTATAGGTGTACCCTCTGAATCCTGGTCTCAACGCATAGTTCTAGTGCTTCGGCCACCGCTCAACTCTGAAAACTCCAAGTAGTATGCGAATGAAACAGTGGAAAGACTTGTTTAGAAAGAGAAGATTCAGAAAAATAGCACTGCATTAGTTTAAACTCAGATAACATTTGAAAGCTCCTTCCCACATAATAAGCACAGGTATTCTTTTTCTCAAATCAGGCACTAAATTTGGGCCAATAGCTAAATAAGTAAAAGACATGCTTTCAGAAAGATGCAGACACAGCAAATCCTGGACTGGATGAAAGACTCAGATCTTGAATCTTAATTTGCTTTTAAATGAACGGAAGTTCTACAGAAGGTGAAGACACTCTTTTCCTCCCACTTCTGAGCAAGTGAATTTGTCAAGCCCATTGAAAATAACTGGCAGTTATATAGAAAACAAACTAAAACCACTACTGAAGTTAAACACAGGAAGCTGAAAAAAATCTGTATTTTGGCCTACAATTTCAGTGAACAAGTACCTTTCCTAGTGAAGGTCAGATATTTAGATTTTTTCAGAAAGTCACTTTACTATAGGGACTGTGAACGGAAGTAAATTGGTTTAATGAACAATTTTGGAGAATCAATTTTATTTTGCCACTTGGATACTAAAAAAACCCCCAAACCCAATAAATGGGTACATCTCAATGAGAACATTTTGTTGCTCACAGACTATTGTATCAACAGGCTGCTACTGTATTTACAAGGCATATGAGAGGCAACATTTATAAAGTGGATCAGTTGAACAGCTGTTTGTTTACTACACTCTGAAATATTAATTGAAGGTTGGTGGTATTAAGTGACTTTTCTAAATAAAAATAAGTTATTCATATGCTGTTGTCCAACTATCAGATTAACTTACAGATACATTTAACCAATTAGCTGAACTGCAAAAGCACTATATTGCTACCTTTTCCCATTATAAGTCACTAAGAGCTCAGCAATCAAAACATTTCATGTGCCTCAGGCTTTTTTTTTTTTTTTGCAGTAATAGTATCAAATGTATAAAGAAAGCTAAGAGTGAAAATTATAAAGCAATTCTGGTATTCAAAAAAATGAAAATGACCACTAATGTTCCTGGATGAGCGGGGAATATTGCTCAAGCTTTTGGCCAACATTTTACTTCACTGGTTTGACCATCCAAGGAGTCCTCCTTCCACTGAGAAAGATACCACATTAGCATTAGAACAATTATCTAAATGTTATTGTTATTAATTTCTTACAACTTCCAATACTATTTGACAGCAGCCAAAAGTAGTAACACATGGGCTCTGCCTTGAAGTGCTTCCAATCTAATTAAACACGCAATGGGGTTGGGGAAGGAAAGACGAGGGCAGGAATTACAATAAAAAGTACAACTGCTCTGGGAGCACTGCCGTCATCTTAATGGACTTTAGTTGCTCTGTTTGAATTTGTTTTAAACTGTTTATATGATAAAAACAGGGACGACACCTGGACTGAAATGGAACAACTGCCAGTGGCAATACAGAAAGTACAGGGAAAAGGTCCTGATTTCACATTGCTCTAGCATCAGTAGTTCAAGTTCCTTCAGCTGTTTCAAGGCAGAAGATAGCAACCCTCACCCCACCATGAGCTGAGCTCAGCTGCCTGATTTAAAAATAGGAGATTTTCAGAAAGCTGCTGACAGCCCTTTGACTTTGGAATTCAAGGCTGCTGCACACAAAATAAAATTATTTTCAAATACTGCCCCAAACAAAGCTTTGCTTTTGTTAGCTTCTTAGAGTATATGTAATTCCTACAGTTCCAATTCTAATTTATTTTTACTCAGTCAGGCTCATATTCCATTTTGGCCAAGCACTTGGCTGCTGATCCATCTTCAAACTACCTCCAGGCTGGGTCAACACTGAGAATTTTACAGATGTCTCCTACCATTCATCTACTACCAGTGCAATTCTGGCAGTGCTAGCAATGGTATGACTGCTAGCCACAGGTTTTAAGTGTCATCTAACACAGCTCAAAGTGTTAGATCAGTATAAATATGCTTGTGTCCAGACTGTGCTAGAGTTCAGATCCTGACTAACATTTTCACTAATCTACACCAAAATTTTCAGTGTAGGGCAGGCCCCTGCAATTGAATGTTGCTTTCAACAATGCTCATTGCCTGTGGCCCCAGGAGTGACTCCAGAAATTAAACAAGTTTCCCCCAAACAAAAAAAGGTTGTTGATTAAAATAATTTTTAAAGCAGACACCTGTTAAGGGCCAGGTCTCTCCAGCCCCAGATGTTTCAGAGGGATGATGTCTTTAGCTCCTCTCTGTTACTAACTTTGAAGTTGTTAGTGCTAAAAGGTTTTTTTAGTTTTGAAAACAGTTTGGCTCAGAGCCCAGCTTGTCTATGGCAGTCATAATCTTGCGTAAATTGTGGCTAGGGCTTCACACTTCAGATGAACTTTTTCCTGTTGTATAAACAAACAAGATAGCTGAGAAGACAGCCAATATCTGTCCTACAGCCTCAGAGGCACAGCAAGATGCCACTCTTCTCCAACACAGTATCTTCTGTTGAAGCATGTTTGCTTAAATGGAAAGGGAGTGAAGTTCACTTCCCTTGCACTGAACAACCATGACATTGTAAGGCATACTTTTACCCATGTTTATCCACAGCTCTACATTGTATATCCATCCTCTTGCTTTTACTTTGTTTCTGCTGCTCCAAGCTGGTCGATATGCAGCTGAATAGGCATTTTTCTTTCTTTTGATGTGGTACAATAGGTTCAACAGCTCTGTACTGTGGTTTGCTTTTGATAGATGCGCACAGGATTCTATCAACAGAGGAAATAATTGCTCAAGAATTCCCCCTGCTCTACTTTTCAAATGAAGACACTTTAAAATGACCAAAACTCATCAATTTATTAATAAGATTTGGGATTAAGCAGCACTGACCAAACTCACAATTGTTTCTGGGAAGTAATGCCTCATCCAGTATGTGCTTATAACATATACCTCTGTTTGGCAGGTGTAGTCACGTATGGGCAAACACTCATAGCTACATTCATTTCAATACTGGTAAAAAGTGCTAAAATCATTTTCTTGGCTACATTATGAAACTAGATATTGAAATGAAACTTCAAGTTTTGCTTTTATATTTATTTGCAGGCAAAATCATCAGAATTATCAAGTGTGTCCACCTTTGTGTGGACCTTGACTGGCTTACACTAAAGCCAAAATGCTCAAAAAAGGGCAACCAACTAAGTGCAGGATGTCAAGTTTAGACCCCAGAAGCAGAGGTGCCCAAAGCAAGCAGGTATTCTGAAAATGTCTGCTGGTAACAATGTACTCTGCCGAGCAGAAAGTTTTCACATTCCTGGGAATTACTAGCAAGCAACAATCCATATTACATATTCTTTACACTTGTGCGCTTTTGCTCAACTTGATCTTTCTACCACATATGATACGATACGAACAAATGTTCTGAATAACCACACTAAATGTTGCCATCAACATATTCGGCAAAACTTCTCAAATACCATGTGCAGTATCTCTAGGCTAAATTATTCATACACACGTCACATACTCCTGTCTCAGAGTCAGTCTTAACTAGCTACCATGACCAAATAGAAAAAAAAAGAGTAATATTTTTGTTCAAGAGGAAGTGAGGTTTCTTCAAAGAATGAAACTGCAGAAGAGATTTCATGCTTTTCTTCCTAAATTACCACAAAGGCTGGAAAAGCTAAAATGAGGAACTCTTTTCAGGTTTGCCACCTTTTGCTTGTGAATTTTTCAGCAGCTAGTTGTGATTTCATCAGCAAAATTTCCTGCAGTGCTCACCTATTCAACCAAGGACAATAAAGGAGCCACAAAATATCTTCACTCAGCAGTTTAACAGAGAAACAGCAAGGCAGAAGAACACAGGCAGGTTCATTCTGTTTCATTGTTTTAACCATGAATGTTACAGAGGTATACCAATTATTTTTTCAAACAATTGTTTGTTGAGCAGTGAGTTAGTCTGCATAAGTATTATGCAAGCAAGTAATATGTTCTGAGGGAGAAATTCTAAACATGAAATTCATTATTTAATGGGCAAACTGAACTAAGACACATAACATGGTAAGAACTGCAATTTTTCTTAAGAAGGATTCTAATTTTTCTGAAGAGGCTAACAAGAGATCATTTCATCTACTTCTCTGTGGTCCCTGTTGATCAGCTGAGCACATGACAAGGATTAAATTCTCCTTCAATTTCAGCTTCCTTTCTTCAAAGTACAGGTATTTTGGAATGTGGCAAAGTGCCTTTACCTTTTTGTAGAAAGAAAAGGAGTTGTAGGTATTCAGTGTTCACTTTCATTTTCTGAAGCATAGCTACAAAGGGAAAAGGTATTACTGTATTTCACCACAGACTGCAGAAATTGCTCAGACATCAAACCCATTATTTATCTGAAATCATGCTGAGCATTTATTTTAAAAGGTGCATTTGAACTGTCTTACTAGAAATACCATGAGACAGAAAAGCAGATCATTCTAATCCAGCTGGAATGCCAAAACATGAAATGGGAGTCGGGATTGTGCATAGTAAAACTCATTTAAAAATAGTGTGCAGTATAGTTTTTCATTTATGTAGGGACTTACCTAAATTGCAGCAGAAGTTTGCTGCATAGCAATGCCTTTAATGTCATTCTTTTCGTCACACAACCTGCCTCTGTTGTGTGGCCAAGGCAAAAACCACAGCATTATGTACCTCTCAGCCACTCAGTGGGGCGGGGGGAAACTGGCAAAAAAAGTGAGATTAAAGGCGCCACTGCACCGCAAACTTCTACTGTAATTTATGTAGGCTCCTAAGTATATGAGATTCAAAATGAACTATTTTTGGTCAGTGGTGAGCAAAACTGTAGGGGAAAATTATATCAATACTTTTCTCTAGACCATACATTCAGGTACATTATTAGCCAAATGGCTCTGGCAACTCTGCAACGTAACTGCAGCAGCAGAAGAAAAATATATAAAAATGGAAATTATTTAAAAAAAGCAAGAGAGAGTTTAATACAGTTAGTTTAGGCCAAGATGACTATTCCAATCATATACTTTGTGCTATAACAGAGGTCAGAAAACTCACTTGATAACTTCAGCATCAAGCCTGTATTTCTTGTCTGAGCTACATACACACTGCTGTATCTTTTAAAAAACTATGCGGTATTTAAATGAAAAGATTAAATGATGGGGAATCCACTGCATGAGTAAATTCCAGTGTTTAATTAACTCCATTGTTAAAAACTGCGAGAAAGTTAGCTATATTTTGATGTAGTGAAAAAGCCTGCTTGTTCCATGACTCTGAGAAGTACAGCAGTAGTTTGAGAGATACTGATGCTCCAACTGATCAAAAGGAGAAAGCGAACAAAGTGTGTCAAACCATCCTCCAGACTGGAGGTGGAACACTAGGCCAAGAACCCAACCTTATTAAAATGCTAAGTAATAGATATTATGTAATAATTATTCTGAGTCAATAGCAGAAAAATGAGAACAGCAGATTCCTGGTCATGCCCTAAGCAATATCCAATGGTATAGGAAAGATTTAGACTCAGGCCATTAACAATTTATGCCTCATTTCAAGCCTGAATTTGCCTAGATTTGGCTCCCAAACACTAAATCTCTCATTACACCTTTTTCTGCTACATTAAAGAACCATCTATTCTCACAAATTTCCTTCCTCTGTAGGTACCTTTAGACAATGATAAAGTCAGCCTTTCAACCAATTATCAGAAAGTATCTGGCAGATTTAGATTTCCCCATCACATTCTCTTGATTGGGATTAGTCCAGAAAAGCAAACATAATTTCTCTTTCAGATACACAAGGCTCCTTCTACATGTGCACGGCAGAAGGCATGATTGTTGGATCGCACATTAGATCCCACTGTACCTTACTGCCAGTGCAGGGGAACCCTAACCACAGGACTCAGAGTCAGCAGCTGTTGGGGCTGTGAGTCCCCTTACCTGCTGAGCCTGGTGCCTCCTACAGCTAGGAGCCCCATCAACTAAAACCCTGCTATACATGCAAATTAAAATGCAACAGCAACCAGCTATAAAGTTAATACACATTTCTGAGGTCTAACTTTATATCTGAATAGTATTTTTTATGGTGCAACCGCTACTTTGCATGTGTAGCTGGTCTTAAGGTAACTAACTGCACAACTAACAAGCTAATTGTGCCATACCTGTCATGTGTAGAGGAGGCCTAAGATGCACTCTAGTCTCAAAGGTAAAAAAAAGAAGACACAGAAAATTAAACTGAAATAAGGGTTTTGAACTGAACAAAAACAAACAGGCGATTCTTCTTTTGCTTCTTTTTAATTAATAAAATCTAGAAGAGTTGCAGTGGCTCTTTTTATACACAAAACCACACACAGCAGGGTTCAAAATCTGTACAGCCTGAAAAATTCTATGATTTTTGAAGAATTTGATCAGCAAGAAATTGATATGCAATTAAGAGGAATTGCAATTTTTAAAATCAGACTGTGTACAACTCTTGGGTTCATCTGCTTAATTCAAGTTACCAGAATTTTGTAAAAAGATAATTTTGTTAAAAGATCTGGCACTCCTACAGCTTCAGCTAGAGCAGTAGTGCTCAACCTTTTTAGACTCAAGGCACACCTCATCAGATTCAGAGCACAGGCCCTTAGACTCAAGGCACACCCTTGGAAAAGATCAGCTCTTCATTTTCACTGCTTTTTTTGGCTAGGAAAAATAGTTGAGCTGTTCTTCTGTTGCAGAGAACTCAGGAAGCCAGAATGGCAAAAATGTTTTGACCTGCTGTGGTCTTTCTATCCGAAATCACTGGGTTTTTCTGGTGAATCATATTTGAATGTTTACAGACCTAAAAGTGCTAATACACTCCAGTGTGGCACTGTAGATCCTCAAAAGAAACTCACAGCACCCTGGTTAAGAATCACTGAATTAAGGTGCAAGATTTATCAATCTCTGTGATCAACAAACTTTCAAATAACACCAAGAAAAACCTATAGTTGATACTCCTGATGTTACAAAAATAAAATAAAGAAAACAGATTTTTTTTTAAAGAAAGCTTTCAGACCTTAAATCTATCACAGAAATACAAAAAGCACATATTTCTCAAGGCTTTTGTTTCTGCTTGCCTACCAGTTCAGGAAAATTCTTAGATGTAGGGTCAGAAGGGACCCTGTAGATCATCAGGTCCAGCCCCCTGCCCTGGGCAGGAGAGAAAACTGGGCTCAAATGACCCCAGCCAGGTAGACATCAAGCCTTCTCTTAAAGACCCCCAGGGTAGGGGCCATCACCACTTCCCTTGGAAGTTGGCTCTAGATCCTAGCTGCCCTGACTGTAAAGTAGCGTCTCCCGATGTCTAGTCTAAACCTACTCTCTAACAACTTGTAGCTGTTATTCCTTGTTAGCCCGGGGGGGTGCTAGGGGGAACAAGGTCTCTCTCAAATCCTGCTGGTCCCCCCTAATAAGTTTATAGATGGCCACCAGGTCCCCCCTCAGCCTTCTCTTGTGAAGGCCGAACAGGTTAAGGTCCTGTAGCTTCTCTTAGTAGGTCTGCCCTGTTGTCTCCACATCATGTGGGTGGCCCTCTTCTGGACCCTCTCAATGCTGTCCACATCCCTCCTGAAGTGTGGTGCCCAGTACTCCAGCTGCGGCCTGACCAGTGTCGTACCTCCTTGGCCCTACTTGAGATGCACCTGTGGATGCACAACAAGGTCCGGTTAGCTCTGCCAACCGTGACCTCGCATTTTCAGCCCATGTTCATCTTGGAGTCAATAATGACTCCAAGATCTCTTTCTACCACTGTGCTCTCAAGAAGGGAGTTTCCCAGCTTATAAGTGTGCTGCTGGTTCCTACTGCCCAAGTGCAGCATCTTGCACTTGTCAGTATTGAACCCCATCCTATTTTTGTTAGCCCACCCCTGTAACCTGTCTGGGTCCTGCGGTAATCTGTCCTTCCCTACTAGCGTGCCCACCTCACCCCAAATCTTGGTATCATCAGCAAATTTAAACAGGCTGCTTTTCACCCCATCGTCCAAGTCACTAATAAAGAAATTGAACGGTGTGGGCCTAAGGACTGAGCCCTAGGGGGACTCCACTGCCCACTTCCCTCCAGGTCGAAAAAGACCCATCTACCACTACCCTCTGAGTACAACCCTTCAGCCAATTTGCAATCTATCTGACTGTGTAGGCATCAATGCAAAAATAATACTGTCTCACAACAGAAAAATTATCTTTGCAACCAGGTTTAGGAATAAAACATTTTTTATATAAAAGTTTTAAATATATTTACATATGGGTAAAAAAAAGTTTAAACCTCTTAAGATATGTCTGCTTAAAACTAAGAAGTGGGGAATCTGTTCTCCATTATCAGCATCCTGCCTGATTCATTATCCTCACTTGTCTGTCCAATCCAATATTTGGACAGTAAACTCTGTGTGTACTATGTACAGCAGATAGGCCCTACGAGGAGAAGCTACGAGACCTGAACCTGTTCAGCCTCCACAAGAGAAGGCTGAGGGGGGATCTGGTGGCCAGCTATAAACTTGCCAGGGGAGACCTGCCAGAGGGTCCATTCAGATTAGACATCAGGAGGCGCTACTTCACTGTCAGGGCGGCTAGGATCTGGAACCAACTTCCAAGCAAAGTGGTGCTGGCTCTTACCTTGGGGGTCTTTAAGACAAGGCTAGACAGTCACTTGGCTGAGGCCATTTGACCCCAGTACTCTTTCCTGCCATGGCAGGGG
>NW_017728904.1:1547615-1565390 GCF_001723895.1 Crocodylus porosus
AGCTACGAGACCTGAACCTGTTCAGCCTCCACAAGAGAAGGCTGAGGGGGGATCTAGTGGCCTGTTACAAAGTAGTCAGAGGGGACCAGCAGGCATTGGGGGAGTTCCTGTTCCCCCAAGCAGTACCAGGAATGACTAGAAATAATGGTCACAAGCTGCCAGAGGGTCCATTCAGATTAGACATCAGGAGGCGCTACTTCACTGTCAGGGTGGCTAGGATCTGAAACCAAGTTCCAAGCAAAGTGGTGCTGGCTCCTACCTTGGGGGTCTTTAAGACAAGGCTAGACAATCACCTCGCTGGGGTCGTTTGACCCCAGTACTCTTTCCTGCCATGGCTGGGGGTTGATGATCTGCTTAGGTCCCTTCTGACCCTACTAACTATGAAACTATGACAGCAAAAAAACAGACCTTTGTCATTACATGACCAATGAATCATCATTTCACCACCTTTTGTATGTGGACTCTACAAACATTGCCAAATGTGTGTTTATGCAAGCAGTTGTGTTGGAAAAGTTGCAGGCTTGAGAAATGAAGTAGCCTTCCATTTTGGGAACCTCTGACATCCAGAGCCTTATGGCAAGCAGAGGGACTCACACTAAAGGGAACTGACTAACAGGGGTAGGCATGGTATCCTCTAAGGACAGCAAGCTTTTTGCAGTGGTAAGCCAAGATGACCTGGCTTAGGTGCAAGGCAGGTTAGTCACTGCTATTTCTCCCTCATGTCTGGCAGCGGTGCAATGCAGGTAAACCCCAGTTAGCCAGCTGCAATGTAATGCAAACAAAGCCCCCCACCATCTAGCTGCAGCACAGGGCAGCTGAAGCTTCCAAAGTTCATCAGCCTGCAGACCCTAGGTTGTCAACCCTGTCTTAGTATATGGCAGCCCCCAGGCAGTTTATCAAGGGAGGGCAGTTATAGAATACATCCTGGGGAAGCACAAGGAGAGAGGTGGAGAGCTGGAAGGATTCAGGAATAAAGGAAGATGGGTTTTCAAGAAAGGTTGGTTGGGAGCAGGTATTTTCAGCCTTAAGTCAATAAAACACATTGGTAACTTTAAGCTTTGGCTTCCACAGGATTTAGACACGTTAAATACTTTGCTGAATCAAGGCCTTAGGTAGTAAACACAGACAATGTAAAAGGGCACAGATGGGTAGCAAGTGAAATGGTTAGCAGCAAGCCATTTAAACAACTATTAAGTAGAGGTATAAATCCAGCTATGATTGTGATGTTATAAATACATCATGTTAAATAGAGGAAAGGGCAAACCTTCCATGTAAGAGATGAAAATCATTTTGATGCTGTTCAAGTGCTTTCCTCAAGATATCCATTTAGGATGCAATACATTTTGTCAAAGCCAATTAAGAAGATGTCCAAGAGCAAAATGAATTTTCTGCTAATGTTAACAGACAGTCCAGTTAAGCTCTGAAGCCAGAATCTTCATTGTGGGTGATAACATACAGAGCAGTCTACACAAAGCATGATCTTCCAGTGGAGACAAAAAAACTTTTAGATTTGTAAGCTAACTCAGACCATAAACTTATCAATGGATATGTACCACGAATTCTGGGAGACATTGCTTTTTTTCTTATTGTAACTGCACTTTAGAAGACAGTGTTACATTTTCTGTAGGTATGTAATTTGGCCATCAGTGCATACAACCTGTTTTAGAATAACGTGGAAATTAAAAAATGTTTCATACTACTCACTTGTTTTGAAGGACAGTGTTCATTTTTTTCATCCGTCATCTTCCCACTTTTTGGTGCCCTTCTGGGTTGCTTGATGGTGGTTTTTATGGCAGGCCGGCACACATAATTCTCAAGATTCTTTGGGGGCTTTTTAGTTCTCTTAGCTTGAAGGCCAATTTTCAATTTTAAATTTCCCTCTGAAAAGTTTGTTTCCTTCACTGAAAACTGTTGCTGTTCATCAGTCAAGCCCTCATTCTTTCCAGCCTCACTGTTGGTCCCCTCTTGGTTCTTCTTGTCTTCTTCTTCCCTAGCGCAACTTTCTAGCTCTGCTTCTCTTTTGCCTGCCACTGTGCCTGTATTTACTGCAGAGGAGCTTTTCTCAGAAAACCCTTCGGAATCAGAACCCAAACCTAACATAGCAGTATTCAGAGGGTCCATCACAAGTGCGGTATATACCTTCAGGGAATTTTAGAGAAGATTTACACGGATATGTTCCACAGGAAAATGTCTTCTACAATTTGCATCCAGCATTTTTTACACTGTAAGAAAGTAGGAAAAAGAATAAATTACCTATTTAGGTGAAGAAAACAAACCTTGTTAAAACAAATATTTTACCTTAAATAACCAGAAAGCTTAGAAAGTTTATTTCTAAACAGAAAGTTACAAACAACAAGCATAAGAATCATGCAGTTGTCATGCCAACACCATGAGCCCTCCCCTGGTTTATAAAAGAAACCTAGCAATTCTTTTTTGTAAGGCCATACATCTTTAAGTACTGACTGATAAAATTAATCTGATTACTGATGTGAGAGCACTTCTAGATTGTCTGTCAGTTGCATTGACTTCTATGTTGTAACAGTGCAAAACAAGAAGCACACATTTGTCCAAAAATGACTCTAAACAAAGTTTTCACCCTTTTTACCCACTCCCCCCAAAGTTATATATCACTTTTAACTTATATTAGTATTAAAAAATCCAAGCCTACAAGATTGGGACAAAGAAAAGAGAGGGTGATCTCTCTCAGTGTTTCCAGTTTTAGGGAGCTCAAATCATTCATTTTAAAAAACCACTATAATTATAATAGGAGATAACCAGTTTCCTGCCCTTTCCTCTACCTAATTTTCAATAGAAATAGCTAATAAAACATCTCTACGCAGCAACCACAAATTCACTAAAGATCAATGCAGCCAATACAGAGGCTCTGAAGTATCCATTCTGAAGTAGAGAGATCTCCAATTGTGCTCTACTATACTGTTTTTGGAATGATTATTTCCCAGTAAGGTCTAGTATATCTTTCTACTTATATATAGGGCCTGGTTTAAATCCTGATTTTTGCATTTTTCATAAAAATCACAAAATTTTAAGCGATTTTCATGAAAAATGCAATTTGCACATGTGACTGACCCCCTGAATTTCCTTTCAAACAGCCCCTCCACTGCTCAGTACTACCAAGATGGCACTGGGTAGGGGAGAGGCTGTTTGAGAGGAAGCTCAGGGGGCTTAGCCCCACCAAGGCTCAGGCAGACCAGCTGCTAGACACCTAGGTGGGGCACCCAGTGCAGGCAGGTTTCTCCCACCTGGCAGCCTATTCCTCAGGAGCCATGTGGGTGCCTGAGCTGCTGTGCAGCACCTAGTCCCTGCCCCCTTCTCCATGCTGGTACACAGCTTGCCCTCCACCTGCTGCCCGCCACCACCTTTTGAGGGGTCCTGCTCTGCCACTACCATTATCATCACCGCTATCACTGCAGGGAGGAGGCAGGTGGAGAGACACGGCACCAGAGCTGCCTCCAACACCCACCCCCAGGCCTCTTGCTGCCTGGTAATGGACACACTGCCAGGTGAGTCTTGGTAGAAAGACTCAATACAAATCTGCAGTATGATGCAGCTGCACAAAAGGCAAACGTGGTCTTGGAATGCAGCAATAGAAGGTTAGGTGCAAGATGTGTGAAGTGACTGTGCCTCTCTACTCTGCACTGGTTAGGCCTCATCTGGAAGACTTTGTGCAGTTCTGGGATCCACACTGTAAAAGGGACATAGAGAAGCTAGAGAAAGTTCCAGAGGTAGCAACAAAGAGGATGAAGGACTTGGAAAGCAAGTCATACAAGGAAAGGCTGAAGGTAGTAGGCGTATTCAGCTTCAAGAAAAGGTGCTTAAGAGTAGACTTGGTAGCAATCTTCAAATACCTGAAGGGCTGCCATAAGGAAGAGAGAAAACCCCTTTTTTTTCTTGCTGCAGAGAGTAGGATGCAGACTAATGGCTTGAAGTTGCAGCAAAGTAGGTTTAGATTGGATATCAGGAAAAAGTTCCTCACTTTTAGAAGAGCAAAGCATGGAACAGACACCTAGGGAAGTTGTGGACAGTATTCCAGAAGAGGCTGGACAGTCACTAGTTGGGGATGATCTAGGCATTGCTATACCTACCTTCTAATGGAGGGATTTCCCATGCTCCTGGGCTGGTAGCACTGGGAGGGAATTCCACCCCCACTAAACCCTCCTTCCTTGCTGCTACACATGCTAGAGGCACTGGGTGTCAGTTGCAGCCAAGGCTGGGGATTTTAATGGGTGTACCAATGCTCCTGCTGGGACTTAACCCTAGATGTTCCTGGCTAGAGAGTCTTGCCTCTCCACTCAGGTTAGACTGATTGGCAAGTCTGAGGTCATGAAGAAATTTTACCATGACCAAACTGGTACAGACTATGGTGTTTTGCCTTTCTCTGTAGCAGGGGGGCATGGCCCTCTTCCTGGGATCTCCTGAGCATTTAAACAACCTCTGCAGGATCAGGATGTTGGCTGCCATGGTCCCCTTGCTTTATCTGTGTCAGGTTAGGAAGTTATGTCTTGTGTTGTATCAGAGCGGACAAAGCAGTTTTACTAAGAGGTTAGCTTGTGGATCAGTATTGGATGGTTTGGATAGTGATGATCCTGCCTCAGGCAAGGAGCTGGACTAGATGACCTTCTGAAATCTCTTCCAGCCTTACTTCTCTATGATTCTACGACTGGAAAAAAATTGATGGCAGAATTAAAGCACAGTGGTCCCTTATGCACAGGTGATCAAAACCTGACTACATTTCTTGAGCATAAAGAGAGTAAAGTCCAATAATTGTGCACATATTTCAAAAAGCCCAAAATTACACAAAGCTGAAAACAGTTATGAGTGTAGATTGAATTTAAGTAGAAAAAATATGAAAGATAATTAGTAACAGTTTAAGAGTATTTTAGGAGATTGAAAGTCACAAACTAACAACTGAGAAAAAAGGCTTCACAGGTTTAAAAAAAATGTGGTTTACAGAAATGCAAGTGATTAAAGGAAAAAGTATATAGCTAGCAAATGGAAAAGTGCTAGCAGTTGATACAAACCATAACATGAGAGCAGTGGAAATCTGATAAGGGAAGCAAGACGACACACAGACGACACAATCTGCAGTTGGAAGGGTTAAAAACTATAAACTTTATCAGGAACAAAAATAATCCTAACAATTGTATTGGTGAATTACTATTAACTGAAATGATAACAATATCAATAATAATGCAGAAAAGGCAGAAGTACTAAAAGAATATTTCTGCCTTAAATCTAGGTAGTGGAAGAGGGGGGCAGTGTTTTTGTATCAAAAAGCTAGTAACTATAGATAACTGCAAAACAAGTAATTCCAAAAAGCTTGCATCCCAGCTTTAAAAGAGACGAAATAGGGGGTGCACCATAGAGAGTGAAAGCTGATTTTCCACATCTGGGAATACTAGCAAAAGCCCAGGGGAATTTTTATTTAAAAATAAAATTTAGCCAATCTGAAAAATATCTGGCACTGTGCATCTGACCTACATAAATTCAGTTTGCATTGATATTTCCCTTGTCCTTCCTCATCTTTAAAGTTACTTACCCAAAATAATGCATCTTGTTATGGTGAAAACCTTGGGACAGAGCGATCTTTTCACTGTACTGCACCTATCAAAATGGAATCCCATATTCTAAATGGAATCCCATATTCTAACTACTGCATCTAAATGCTACTATAATATAAATAACACATAGCAACTAGTAGCATATCGAACTCTTCACCAAACATGAATTAGCACACTGCATTTTCATATCACTGAAGTTTACCCAGAACTTAAGAGCACGTTCAAATTTACCAGTGGATACAGTTTTAATAATTCTATTGCACTTCCCCCACAGCTGCTCCAAATACAGTAAAAACGAAATGCATCTGCCAATTGTCTCTCTGCATTGAGAATAGGTATGACTGGCTGGATTGCTGGTTCAGCAGTCAGGCAAGCGACTGAGGCCATGAACAAATGCAACGTTTAAGGCGTTTCAAAAGGCAAGCGCAAGAAGCGCAGGACCTTTCTGAGGCCCTCTAGTGGTGAACTCTTTCTTGGACTAGTTTCCTCCTGTTGACATTTCCAAATATTTCTTCTTCAAAAAATAAACATTTTAAACTTTTTCAACACCTTTGAACTGTGTTGCAAACTACAAACTTCTATAAAAGGTGCAAGTGATATAGGAGCCTAAAACCAAGATGTGCACAATACCACACTGCAGTTCTTTCCAGGATGGGCTTTTCTGAATTTGCAACGCTCCAATACTGAATGCAGTTCACAGGTAAAATATCTATTGCAATACTCTCCCTGTATTATTTTACAACAAATCAATCGAAGTATCAATTCCTCAACCGCAGTAAGCACTCCTATACTGATAAAGAAAATGGATAAGCCACAGACAATTTCAATGACCTAGGAAAATTCAGCCAGGTCTATTAAATAGCATGCATATGCAACTTTTCCTACCAATTCAGTCCTGATATGCAGATGATACATTCCTGAAAGCTCTTGGCAGATGCTGTGGATAAGCTGCTAATGTAGGTGAGCTACCCGTTGAAAGACTGACCCCATGGTATCTCAGATTTCAGCTCTTAAACTCTTTTCAATTTAAAGAGACAGGCAATAGACATAATAGATTATAGGAGTGCAAGGGAACATCCTGACCAGCTAGTATTGCAGCAGACTTTCCTGGATTATTGTTTAAAGTACAGGATAGATTTTAGATAAGCTGCCAATTTCTGCATCTAGATTTCCAGCAATAGAGCTGGAAAAAAGTGTTTAAAGACTAACGTTTTCCAATTTTTAAAAAAATTTAAACTGTTTAGTGGGACCTTTAGTTCCCTGGTGCTGCCCAAGGATGGCTTCTATCTTCAGCTTGAGAAATGAAAAAAATTACTTGACAGTTCATTAATGTCCACAATTTAGAGTATAGAGAGAGGTAGTCCATCCCGTTAGTCTTAAGTCAGGCAGAAGGCAGAGCAGGGCTGCACCTTAGCAACTAACTATTTAGATGCCACTCTGTCCTACTCTCTAACCTTAGAGGGAAATAGCCTTCTCAAAAATGTGTGCACACATATGCATGTGTGTGCTCACGTGCACATGCAAAGAAAGGAGGGTGGGGGAGGTTTGCAAAAAACAGGAACATAGGTCATGAACTGAATAAGCCTGGCCTATAAAAAGAAATCCTCTATGAAACACTGCAATAGGCTAGACCAGATGGCAGACATAAAAGGTTTAATGGGTCATGAAAAAGGAAGGATAATGTGAAAAGAAAAGTAAGTCTCTGCTACTGATATGGCAGGAAGTCCTTAACACAAAACTTTCTGGAGCTTTATCACTAGGCCTGAGACTAAGCTAGAATATCTTATTCACTTTACAGATATCTCATACATTTTTGGAAATCTGGTCTCTGTGGCCCATTTGCTGCAAATGTCTGCAAGAGAAAACAAAATTCTAAAAAGTGGTGTAAGTCTCGCTAACCGATGGGTCACTGTTGCCAACTGCCCAGATGGAGACCAGCATACAATTCCTTCACTGTACACTGACATATGGAAGATACATAACTTCAAGGAAAACATACAAGTCTTCAGTATGACAATCTATGAAAGTCTGTTTGGGCCATGGTAGACACAACCCATAACTTATCTGAATCCAATCTCCAATGGAATTATTGTTTTAAATACAAGCAGCATTCTACACACATGTAATATTTGTATTGGGAGATGGAACAGTCTATGACAAAAGTTTAAATATGCCTCCTCCTCCCCCCCACAAATAGCACCCAAAAGTGCAAGGTACTTTGCAAATGTGCCAGAAACAAGTTGTTGCCTCAATTTACATATTGAAAAGAATCTTACATACATAAAAGGAAAGGTAGTATAGATGGAGAACTAATACAAGATATTGGTTTACACGTCCCTTTTCTTATTGCCTACATAATTGTTCTGAATAGCTATTCAGAAGAGGTATTACTAAGAGAGAGGACCAGACGATTTTTTTTCCTCTCATGCAAGTCTTTAATCAGCCAGACATCTAGAGTCCCAAGTCATTTTCCAAACATACCACCTTGATGCGGCCATTCTAAGACTTGCTGAAAAAGATCCTTATAATTATTATTGAGGAAGTGGAAAGCACCTTGTATTCTCTCCTCCCTCCCCCCCTCCACAGCAATGTTCCACATAGCCTATATAAAAGGTTCTCTATCTCAGAAAACAGAAAATTTGCAAATCAATTAAAAAAATACTGAGAAGCACATTAGTAAGTGTGGGGCCACATTAAGTTACTGGCACAGATTAAATCAGAACTCAGGAGGTCCTACATGTAGGCCCAATGAAGTAGATAAGACTGCAGTGTTAAAAGTAACCTACAAAGAAAAACTTGGTCAGAAACTAAGTGGTTTCATACACCACATGACTTTCCACTATAAAGAAAAGGAATAAATCCTATGGACTGCCATATAACATGCACCTTTTTGGACCTCTGCTCATGCTAGTGTTTTCTCTCTTCTGCTCAGCTCTCCTAGTGAATACTATACAAAATACCTCCAACTCTTTCAGCCATTTTCTTACAAATGAAATTTACTGAACCCACCAGCTGGCAAAAAAATCACTTCTGAAGTGCTAACTAGCTACACTATACTATAGATCAAGCTGAATATGAAGCACACTATGTAGAGATCAACTGGTTGCAGAGCATGGCAGTGCACAGGTTGTGCTTCAGTGGTACAGTCCTTGTCTGCCATGTGGGGGACCCTGGACATGCGCAGAACTACAGGCAGAGGCACTGGACTTTGTCTAGCCTTCGGACACTGTCTCAATGGTCTAAAAGAGGGGATGGAAGGTCAGGGCAGCCTCCACTCCTCCATACTCCTGCCTAGGTGTACATGTCAATGATCCTGATGACCTCTCACACACACACACCATAATCCAGAAGGATGAACGGTTGCGTACTACCCTCTGGATCCTGCTGCTGCATCTGGCTGCACATTTACTCACAACAGCAGGACTTCTAAAGGAAAGGCTGAATCAAGCTCACTCATACTAATTTTGCAATGTAAAAGATTAGGACAAAGTTTATGGTCAGATTTAAAGACTGAAAGGAAACTGGGTTAAAATCTGATTCTTCAGTAACAAGGAATTGGTAACTATCCTAAGAGTTAGATTACAGATGGATGGCACTCATGAACATGTTCAATGCTATTTAATTTACTCATTAATTCTTCTCTGTCCAGATAAGTAAAATGTTCATTTAGGCAAGATAATCTTTTGGAGTCCCTCCTCTTTCACCCTCCCCTTTAGGTAACCAGCTAACTTCTACCCAGGGTGTGCTTTCACATTCACCTTACTCTACACCGCTCCAATTCATTGAAAATGCTTCTGCCAAGTAGATCATTTCCACAGCCTGACGTGATTGCACCTCATCTCTTTGAGTAGTGACATCTCCTCTCCCCAGCCTCTTATAAAATTCAAGCTTCTTGCTGTTGCTGTCAAGCCCCTATGTAACCCTTCTCCTGCCTCTTGAGATTTGTATGTTTGTGCTTTCTGCTTCATGAATACTCAGAACCTTCTTATACCTCTTGGCCCACTTCATGATTAACACTTGCATGCTTTCTTCTGTGCTGACCCTTATATGCAGGGCACTTTCCCTAAACCAGTCCACAGAAGTATTTACTTCAAATTGCTCCTTAAGATCAACCTTTATTATGACACCTATGAGAAGCCAGCTAACTGACGACAACCACGATCCATAGGCAACTGGACAAACAGCTATTTCTTTCAAAATTCCAATTTGTGGAAACTAAAATCTACTAATTCTAACGTTCAAATTTGAATTTTTATAAGTTCAGTTTTAATTACTGGATCTTATTCTGCCTTTGTGAGATTAAGCGCCATTTACCATCATGTTTTTTCCTACGTAGGTCCTTACAGACTATATTCAAGTTGCCTCTTAGCCACTGCTTTATTCATTTCATTTATTAGCATTCCATTAGTCTCTCATTGTAGATTCAAATTGTTCTTGTAGCTTTTATTCTAAATTCCTTCCAATTGTTAACAGTAATTTTAAAGTAAAGACAGCAGGACACACTACCTAGTAATGGTCTCTGTAACAGTACATACAATAGTAATCTCTCTCTCCACTCCTACTTTATGATCCCCTGTTTAGACATCCAAGGATCAAGCTAACTTTTTTGCTCCAGTTATCCATTCAGACTTCTAAGTTTCTTGTCACAGTTTTCTAGGAGATAGTGCCCTGAGCACAAAATGGAGACCAGTTCCTAGAGGTATGATTTTTTGCTTTTAGCTGTATTAAATAACATGGTGTTTAAATGCACCCATATATTTTTCTTTTCTTTTTTTTCAAAAAGTGTATATAGTTTCTGTAAATTTAAGGAATTTTTATGTATACAATAAAAGCAAAAGGTAACTTTATTTTAAGACCCTGAAGTCCACTTCCTCTGCAGCTGCCCTCTCATCCCCCTGATAAAGCTGAAGTATACTGATGACATCTTCATTGTATGGGCACATGGAAATGAAGCTCTGCATAAATTCCACTGAGACTTTAACAACTTCCAATAACTTCCAGTCCTCCAACAAACTGATTCTAGGATACTCCACTGAGCAAATGCATTTCTTAGACACCACGGTGAAGGTTTGCAATGGCTAGGTCACCACCACATTGCATCAGAAACCTACTAATCACAACATTTACCCTCACGCTAGCTTTCATCCTAAGCACTCCACTGCATCCACTGTCTCCAGCCCATCTCTGTGTTACAACTGTATATGCTTTAATTCCACCAACTAGGATACATACCTTAATGATCTGAAGCACAGATTCCTACACTTACAATACAATCCCAAAACCACAGCTACTCAAATTAACAAAGTCAGACACAGACCCCACTCTGACCTGCTGCAATACCAACCTGAGAGAAGGACAAGAGAATCCCTCAGATTGTTATCTATGACCCCCAGCTTGAACATATCATTAATGACCTTTCACTCCTCCAGGAAAATGGCAACTATCTGCATGTAGCCATGGAAAACAAGCCTGTCCTGGATTCCAGACAGCTCCCCAACTTCAAACAGGTCTTTTTAGAAACAGGCAACCTAACTCCTGAGCTCTCATAGGGGCACCAGATGCAAGCTGTGACCCCCAATCAATGCAGACCACATAGCTGCACCAAATAACACAGAGTATAGCATCCAAGATTTATTCACCTGCACCTCTTGACAACATCATATGTGCCATCACCTGTTAGAGTGCCCCTTGGCTGTCTACATTTAAAGACAGAGGGGAATACCAATCTGGCATCAAGCCCGAAAACACAAACGCCCCGACATTCCACTGCTGACTTGGGAGTAGCTCTTCTCAAACAGCAAAACTTTAAAAGCCAACCTGAATGGGAAACTGCAGAACACAATCATCCATGGACTGGACTGCATTAAGTACCCTTATCTGGATTAGCTTTTGTGATGCTTTTGGCTGGATAGGTTTATTACACACTATTTACCTCTCACAGCACTGCCTCCCTTTCCCGACCACCCTCCCTTTCATATCACTCTATTTGATAGACTATTCTATGCATGTCCTTTGATAGCATCTGATGAAGTAAGCTCCGGCTCAAGAAAGCTTATACACCTCTGATTCAGTCTATTAGGAACATCTAGACCCTGCCTTGTGCGATTATTTCAAGAAGAGGCAGTTTACAGTATTAAGACAATGTTCCTTTAAACTGCATCTCAGTGGGATGTTCCATTAACTCCTGAATGCCTGAAGTAATCAGGTGTTACTGTTGATTTTCTTGCCTCTTCTAATCTCTCTCAGCATTACAGCTTTCACCATCACTACTTTGATTTGGAAACTACTGCATTTCTCTCTCATGAACCTCTCTACTCAGTTCTTTCACCTAGAGAAGAACACTATACAAAATGATCCTCCACTATATCAGCTATAAGAGGCAGGATGAACCAGCTGAGATCACCAAGCCATTTGACATCCAAGTCCTATCACCTGGCTGCGCCAAAGACAGGCTGTGTAAAACAAGTAATTGCTACAAGAACAAAGTAATTCTATACTAGAGGTTAGATAGATTTATAGTAGATGAACAAAAAGTTAGTGTTGTGTTCTTAGAATCACAGAATTACACAGAAGTAGGACTAGTAGTTCAGTAGTATATTATACAGAACTGAATCTAGAATTACACAGAAGTGGGGCTGGAAGGGACCACCATAGGTCATCTAATCCAAACCCCTTCCTGACACAGGATCATCCTTATCCAAACTATCCTATATCAATCCATTCTTTTGCGAAACTACCAGTCAGCCCTGACACAAAACCCAAGACATAACATCCTAATCTGCCACAGGTAAAGCAGAGGGACCACACAGACGAACAACCTGGTACTGCAAAGGTTGTTAAAATAAGCTTGAGAGATCCCAGGAAGAGGACTGTGCCCCCCCACACAGGAAGGCAAATTCTCCACAGCCCAGACCAATCTGACCATGAGGTAAAATCCCTTCCTGACCTCAAATATGGCAACTGGTCTGATCCTGAGCAGAGGGGCAAGATGAAGACACAGAAAATACAGATGAAAGGTTGTCTCATGCTACTGGACTTTAGAACATGGACTGAAAAGAAAAGGGGTTCCAGATTCCTTGGTGTACCCTACCTTTATATTTCCAAATTTTCCCTTTCCTTGCTGTTAAACTCCCTCAACACTCTTTAAATTGTTGATTGTTTTTCTGAAAGCTTTATTATTTATAGCCAGCATACTGAACAGAATACTGTAACACTATACAGTATACCAAACAGCATGCTGGGTTACACCCAAGCTGGTAAAACAGTATTTAGGGGAGCTATGGCATATTTTAAGAAACATAATGAACAAAATCTAGCTTTGCAATATAGACATTAAGAACAAAGATTCTGGTTTATTTCCTAAGACATGGCAACACAGGATCGGTTTACCAAACTTTCACCAGCTATAGGAAGCATCAGTCAGCTGGGCTGGGGTAATCACATTCATAATGGTATATGGCTGACCAAAAATCATAGTCTATGTTCAATTCCTATATAATAAAGGGCTCAGGCACACTTGTCTGTCTGTCCATAATGCTCTTGGAGCACTCTGGTTGTTTCACTAACCAGTCAATCAGAGTGCGGAGTGCTGCCATGACGGTGGGGACAGAGGGAACAGAGCAGGAGGGGGGGGCCAGCTCTGCTGCCTCCAAGGAGCAGAACCTGGGGGCGGGGCGCGGCAGGAACGGATGGACTTAAAAATCACTAGTGTTCAGTTACTGTTTATCAAGCTTCCTTTTCCCCTCGCTGGAATAGAAGCACAATAGGCATCAATGATTTTGTGGCATGTATCGGTTGTTTAAACCAGTGGTGTTTGGGCTTTTCAGCTCCATGTGCCAGGGTCAGGCCCTAGGGTTGAGCACCGGGGGGCCCCCTTCATGCTGCTCATGCCAGGACTGGGCCCTGGAGGGCCTGGTGCTACCCCCTCTCAGCTCTGGATTGGGCCCTGGGGTCCCAGCACTGCCCTCTTCTGCCCCTGCATGCCAGAATTGGGCACCATGGGCCCCCACACACCCACAGAGGGATTGGGACATGCAGGCCCAGCACTGCTACCATCCATCCCTGCGCACTGGGACTGGCCAGTATTCAAAGCCTGGAGCTCTCCATGGGCCTGGAAAGTTGGCAGCACTGCTCCCTCACTACCAAATGTCCAGTTCTGTGCAGAGCCCCACAAGCCAGAGGACATGGTCCTGTGGGACAGGGGTTAAGCACCTATGGTCTAAGATGATTTCTATACAGACATAAAAGTCCTACACGTGAAAGGTTCCAATTTCAGCAAGTGAAAACATACTAAAAATGTCTTCCTTTTATAAACCACAACTGAATGTATTCTGTTGTTCAGTATTACTATAATATGCAATGTTTAGAGAACTGTTGGCAGTGTGGGGCAAATCAAGTACAAGTGAAATAAAAAATTAGAATAACTTTACATTTAAAAACTAAAAAGGTATTACAGCAAGTGATACTTTAACAGTTTAGAAAACCAAAAGGATTTAAAAATTAGCCTGTAAAAAACCCCATAGAAACAAGCCAGCCTACTCAATTTTCTATGCTAGCATCTACAACATCAACTCTTGGTTTTCACTCATCTCACAACTTGTTAGATTGTAGAAGGAATATATTTATAATAAGCAAAAACAGACTGTTTATTAGTTTTAAGGAAGCATGAGTGCCATCTGGCCTATCTGTAGTTGTTTTTGGGTTTATTTACTTTATAACAGAATACATATACAACCTTGATTTAGAGAAAAAAATCTAAATTCCTCTGAAAGCAAGTTCATAAAAGACTTCTCTTGCATGTCTGTGGCACGTAAAGTAATAGGCAGCAGTAGAAGAAGCTACATGTACACATCCAAAACTGCAGGAAGTATTTCTACAAAATCAGGCCTGTTCCATGTACACGTCTCAGTATTATTCAAGAACTTAACCTTCAGGTTTGAAGGCATGCTTAAGACTAATGCAAAGTTGAAGGAGCAGGCACAGCCTTAGCATTAGCATTTCTTTACAGCCAGGCACCATTCATGCAGGTAACATGAAACCGTCCCTGCTGCAAGAGCCTCATTCCCTGCCCTTACACAAACCACAGGCCTAGATTTACGTGGAACATGTCCTCATCCTTCAAAAGAGAGCCACTTGCCCTATTCCATGTGTATTTAAAAAGATGTGGTATTTTCCTTGAATTGGACAGCATAGAGCAGTGGGGATCAACCTTTTTTGGCAGATGCTCCACAAGTCAGCCCTGCACCCTCCAAGTGCCACTCTGATCCGTTTTCTTTACCGAGCCTGCTGCTCAGCTTTCTGCTCCCTGCCCAAGCTGCTGCTCTGATTCCTTTTCTGTGCACCCTGTCTGATCTGATGTTCTGCCTTCTGCTCCATGCCCTGTCACTGTGCTGCCCGACCTCTCCTTAGTCAGCTGTGTGCCACACACAGAAGCTGCCCATGCCACTTGTGGCACCCATGACATAGGTTGGCCACCATGGTTTAGTGGGAGTGTCCTGTCAGTAAATAAAACATACAATTATGCAGTTCCAAAACTCTCTCAAAGAATGAAGATTTATTTGGAGGATGAATAAAGGGACATCTTCCAGTGGCTAGCAAGAGAGAATGCATTTTTCCCCACTGATTGTCCACACTGGAATACAGAAAGAATGTTTTCTATTTTCCATAACTTAAGATAATCTGTGGAGTCCCCCAACCTCATTAGATTTGGGCTCAACTGTCAAGGAGTCTACTGCAACCCCAACAACCACTTACTGCACAGACTGCTGAAGTGCCTCCACTCTAAAAAGAGTCCTTCACCATATCAAGGGGTGGTAAAGACCTGCTAGGTCAAAACTGAACTACCAAACCTACTAACATGTTTGTTTACTTGCACACAACCCTGAACATGGGATAAGTTGCCAGGGATTCTCCCCTCACCAAAGACAGATAAAAAAATAAAACAAAAACTCTACTCTCTCTTTGTTCAAGTATCTGTTAATGAAAAACTCTAGGAAACACTTTTCCCTCACGTATGTTTCTCTGCCCATCCCATTCAAAAAGAACCCTGACCATCTCCAAACAGGCCCAGTCCTAAAGACCCCCCCAGGCACTTAAGTCAGCAGCTGAGTGACTATGTCTCTGCACATAAAGAACTTGCAGAGGAAAGCCAAGCCAAAGACATGAATTGTGCATTGAGTTCTGAGAACAGGGATAATTGTAGTCATTTTTCTTTCCTTAGGAACAGCTCATAGACTAGGTCTACCTCCCAAGCAAATTATGTTAGTCAGCCCAAAATCTCTCTGATCATGCTTTTGCCCATCCCATTGAAGAACATGCCATGCCCCGATTCCCGAGGTCCCCTTTTCTGCACTTTAAATACAAGGCAAAGGGTCCATACATGTCTTCAGTGCTGGGCTGTCAGGGATTTGTATTTTATGGCTTGTCTTACACAGGTCAGAGTTTCTCAAGCTGGGTACATGTGCGCCTTGATATCTGCACTGAACTTTAAGAGGGTACACTAGAGGAAGGAAAAGGAAAGCAGACAGAAGGAAAGGAGAAATATAAACATAAAGGAGCAAATAAAAAAAAAGAATAATACTATAGTATGTTGTAGGTTGTTGGAGAAGTTACAGTGCAGTTGCAATGACAGTGCAGTAAGGAATTTCTTTATTTTTTTTTATTAATCATGACAGAGTCATGAGCTATGGCAGCATAACAAACTTAGAGGAATATGAAACTCAACAATGGAGAATCATTGATCTGGATGGCAAAATGGCCTTTCAAATCTGTGATGCTACCAATCTTCAAGCCTGGTGAAGTTCTCAGAAGGTCCTTTGCTTCTTCACCTAAAGCACAGGATGAACTGTTAGGGTTTCTCTGAACACAAACCAAAGCTATTAGCCTCTAAGTCCCAGCGAACCACAAGATAGCAAGTGTCAGGCAAGCTCCTATATCTATCTGTCCATAAAAAAAACCTGCTGAGAAACCATACTGTCCTACACATACGCTTGACTTTTAGGGATTTCCCCTCCACTACCCCACAACAAACTGCCATGTTCAACAAAGGCTTGAACATCAAGCAGTCACTGAAGTCACTGAGGCACATGCTGGCTGAACATCTCGCCACCGCGCACACTCCCACAAATGCAAATGAAATGGTCAAGAACCACGAACTCTTCACACATGCACCTATTCACCTTGCTTCCAGAAGTTCCCCATTATCATGCCTCACAAATAGGTACGTCAAAGACTCCTGCCCCTCTGCCACAGCCTCAGACTATAGACCTGACCCTTAAAAATCCTCTGATCACCCAGAGGCCTCCAAGTCAAGGATGTCCTAATCCTGACCTCTTTAGTATAATGGCAATGTTTCCCGAGCTGTGGTCAAAGCCCCTGGGAAAACTGGATAAATTAAAGGAGGAAAAAAGACCAATTGGGGTTTTGCCCGTTGGGAGACCAGCACGTTGCAGTGTGTGTTCCTGTGGCCAGGTACACTTGCTTGAAAGCTGCCTGCCTTCCCCCTCTGCTCCCAAGAGGCTTGCACTCAGGATGGAGGCAACAGGCAGTTCCCCAATACCTCCCTTTGGTCTCATAACACTCAAGTTGAAAGCAAACATCTGACCTGCATCCACCTGATGGTAACCCCCCCCCAAGCAGCGTGTCACTCTGCAGAGTGGAGAACAAGGTGAAACTGAACCAAGCATGTCGTAAACGTTTTGGGTCTAGGCAAGAAGGCAAAGAAATACTGCATCCCGACAGGGGGAAAAAGAAGTTAAAAACAATTGGGTCTGACTGCATGACACATATCCCATCAGGTGCAAACAGAAGCCAGCCAGGGGCTATCCGCGCTCCTTTACCACCAACTCCGACAGGCAGGGGGATGCCACCAGACTGCGTGCAACCCACTGGGCAGAAACCTGGCAGCTTCCACCGCTTTCCTGCTTCCTGATCCACCAGCCCCATTGTCAGATCCCACGTCCCCACGTTTGCCAGGGATCATGGGCTCTGCAGCGGGCTGTCAGGGATTTCCCAAATGCCTGCAAGGCAAAGGCCCAGCTGTCAAGGATCCCCCCTCGCAGGGGCGCCCCCGGCCCAATCCCCAGGCACGGGCCTGGCTGCGAGGATGCGCCCCGGGGGCCCGCAGGGTGGCGAACCCGGCCGCTCCCGCCAGGCGCCGGCCTCCCCGACCCCGGCCCAGCTGTCAGGCCTGCCTCAG
>NW_017728904.1:1565688-1583007 GCF_001723895.1 Crocodylus porosus
GGCGCGGATTGTCCCTCCGCAGCACCCGTAGGGAACCGCAACGTGACCTCTGCCCCCTCCAACATGGCGCCGCTGTGAGCGCGCGGCCTCCCTGTAGTTGTGGAGACCCTGTCACGGGCTCGTGGGCAGTTGCTTTGGCCGGAGGGAGTCCGACTGCTCCCGGCTCCGCAGCCCCGCGCCTTGCGCCTCTTTCTGGAGCCTGTGCGTGCGCGGCAGGGGGCGCGATGCTTAGAGGCCTGAGCAGCGCAGTGCGCCGCGGGCGAACGGTGAGTCCTGCTGCTAGGCCGCCGTCCCAGCACCGGCGGGGGGCGGGCTGTGGCACTCGCACGACACCCCCAACCGCGTGTCAGTGGGGAAGCAGACGTGCGGTGCGGTGCCAAGGGACCACTCCCCACGCGCCCGGCGCTCTTTGGGAGAAGCTGCCATGCGAGTCTGCTCTGAGGCAGGGTCCGGGAGGGCTGGAGCGGCGGTAAAGGGGACTTCACCTACTCTTTGCACCTCTCGGCAGGCTCCAGCATGGATCAGAGCAACTCCAGAAGTCATGAACAGACCTCTTGGCTGTCCAGAAATACCTGGGGAAGAGCCTGCGGTCATGCCCTGCTCTCGGATGCTCCTGTTGGGGGGGTTGTGAGGGAATGGGAAGTACAATGCTGTTGCGATGACCCGATTCCTCATAGGAACCCATTCTGCTCTGGGTAAAATTGATATTGTGGCTCCTTTGCCACAGTTTCAAAAAAAGGATTACCTATCAGAATGACATTCTTTTACTTGCAAGTCTGATTCCACGCCCCGGCAACTAGAAACCTCAGACCAAATGCTGGATTAAGGCATAGATGCTTCAGGCTCTTGAGTCTCATGTTATGTCAAAATCTAAGCTATTAATTGAGAAAAGCAAGGGCTTTTTGAGGTAGAGCTTGCACTGACAGCTCTGTCTGGAACAAACATAGTTAAAATGGACACAACCCTCAAGCATGGATCCAATTTTAATTTCATTAACATGATTTATACCATTATAGTTTGTTCCCTTAGATTTCCAGGTATAAATAGGAGGCATTTTAATAACTATAAAACTCTGTACATGCAGGCAAAGCCAAAACTTATAAGGGGAATCAGACTTGCAGGTAAAAGGATATCATTCTGATAGGTAATCCTTTTTTTTAAACTGTGGCAAAGCAGCCACAATATCAATTTTACCCAGAGCAGAATGGGTTCTATCAGGAATCGAGTCATCACAACAGCACTGGTGGGATTTAAAAAGGACACTTTTGAAAATATGGGCTTACTGTAGCCCAGGCAGTACTGTGTTCCTGCTGTCTGCTTTTGCTGGGTGCCAACTCCAAGATCTCTTGTAACTGGGCAGTGGGAGTGTTGGCCAACACCACCTCAACAGAGAACTCTTGTGTAGCAGGAGAAGATTGCTGTAATTTAGCCCTGTTTAAACCTACCCTGGGTTCAGTTGGTCCACTGAGCACAGAATATTTTACTATATTGTTAACCCAGTGATTTATACTTGCAAACTCTACATGTCAGGCAGTGGTCTTGAGATGTAAACCATGTATAGGATTTAAAAAGCTGTGTATGACAAAATCCACAGCTCTGATCAGAAAAAGCAGAAGGCTAAGGGCTGATCTATGCTACAGACTCTTGCTGGTCCTGTTTTCTGTGGGATGTGATCGCTAACAGTGTCCTGGCAGAAGCCCCTAATGTAAATGGTTATACCTGTAAAACTGCATTTTTAGTAGTATAGCCTGTTTTGCAGAAAACGGTACTTTTACTGTGTGGGTACAAGGCTCAGCTCTGCATCATGCACAAAAGGCGTGCTTTGCAAGTAGAACATACTGCATTTTTATATTGGTGGAGTGTCTCATGTATGTGCTTTGCATGTCTAGAGTGGATCACTAATAGCAAATAGAGTCATCTAGTTGTTTCTCTTGCTGTGTTATACAAGCTAAACTTTTGAACTGACATCTGAATTTTCTTTTGTTAAGAACTAGATCATTATTCTTCTGCTTGTTTCAGGAGACCATACACTTGCTGTACAAAACCCTGTTCATAACTGAGCCATATAGGGAACAGAGAATCTTTTCTAATGACTTGTTAATCAGCTTGTGGCTAATGTGGCATGGATTCCTTTGGAAACAGCTCCACCTTATGGTTTTTGTTCTCCTGACAAGTCTTAAATTTAGCATATGATAGATGCTGCCATTTAAGGGGTTTGAGTCAGGCTGATTTCCTCTGGCAGATGGAAATAGAATGTAAATGGCACTTACTATCATATCGTAGAATCGTAGAAATTCAGGGCTGGAAGGGACCTCGAAAGATCATTGAATCTAACCCCCCTGCTCTGGGAAGGAATACTGCTGAGATCAAAGATCCCAGCAAGGTGTCTCTCCAGTCTCCTCTTGGAGACTTCCAAGCTTTGGGGCTTTACCACCTCCTTGGGAAATCTATTCCAGATTCTGGTCACCCTTACCATAAAGAAGTTCACCCTTACATCTGACTTGAAACCATTGTCTAACAGTTTATGGCCATTGTTCCTTGTCCACCCCCTGGGGCACCCTAGTGAACAGGTTTTCTCCCAGCTCCTGATATTCATCCCTTATATACTTAAATGGCCACCAAGTCCCCCTTCAGTCTTTTCTTCCCCAGGCTGAGCAGTTCCAGATCCCTTAGTTTTTCCTCATAAGGGCCTGGAGGACAAGCTGTAATCATTCTTCTGGCCTTTCTCTGGACCCTTTCAAGGTTCTCCACATATTTTTTTGAAGAACTGGACATGGTACTCCAGGTGGGGGTCTCACCAGCGCCAAGTAGAGTTGCATTGGGCAAATGCATCCCAGTATGTTATTAGCTCTGTTGACTACAGCATTTTCCCCATAACTTGGTATAGTCCACAGAATCGGCCAGCATGCTTTTCATGATAACATGTTGAACAGCACAGGGCCAAGAACCAAACCCTCTATAATAGTGATGGCCAATTATTTTGGGCAGAGGGCTGCTTACTGAATTTTGGCAAGCCATCGAGAGCTGCATGTCAGGCAGCCAAGAGCAGATAAATATTAATTTTCTAAATTTTATAGGCTCTAAAGGCTGGATAGAATGGCCTGGCAGACTGCATTTTGCACATCTCTGCTCTATAAATTGAGACTTAAGATCACTCACCCATACCCAGACTTGAACTGCCAGTCTTTTGGCTACCAGCTTATGAGTCAGGCCCTTCAGCCATAGAGGGGGCTGTTGCTAGGGCTGTAATAAATTGTTTTCAGGTCACATTTCAAATACTTGCTTCTTTTTGTATACTCATTCCCTGAGGTTAAATAAATGGAATTGTATGGTGAACTAGAGAAGTGCACAGAATGGCATGGGAAGCCTTTGACTAACCTTACAGTCTTCAGGATCAATTGTAAACCACTATCTTTTCCCTTCCCCACTAATGAGGAACAAACTGTACCACATTACTTTAGGTTGACTTTTTAATTAATTACAGTGTTGTTGATATACCCTTTTGTGGGTAAAAAACAAAAATAAGCTGAAGCTCTGTTAAACAATGACTGGTAAAATGTGGTGCTCTTTCTTACCCATTCACCCTTTCTAACATGACAATATGTTGATTCCAAGAACTGTGACTCCTGTCAGTCCTGTGCAAGAACAGTTCTATCTATAGAGCTGGGGACAAAAGTCCAGTGCCGTGGTGAGTTGCTGAGTCTTTGCTTTCCATTGCAGAGGGCAACTCCATCTGAACATGCAAATCACCCTGCAGTGCCAGAAAAACTGTTTGAGAAATGTGTCCTGTTGAATTATCATAGTCTATTAGGAATATTTTTAAATCAATGAACCACCTACTCAGGGGTTTTGCCAAATGAAATGGATCCATGAACTTGAATGAATTCAGAAAGTGTGGGTGTTTATCTGTAAAGCTCCAGGACAGTTGTTAGACAACAGCTTGTTACCCATCACCCAAAGGCTTGTCTTGGTTCCGTGCCTGTTTTAGCGTGTGTAGATGGATTTCATGCCCTACTTCTAGGAGGGTGCAAACCAGGAGATCCCAAAGGGAAACTGTGAAAGCAGAATCTTGCATAGATTAGTTTACACTGATGATCATGAGAGACCATCACTTCACTGAGGATTACTGTGGTATAGTTCCAGAACGGTGGGTAACAAGAAACTTAACTGGCTTCAAAAAAGAACTGGATCACTTTTCCCAAGGCTATAAGAGATGAGGTTGCCTGCAAGAACCAGGGATTATGCTTGGTGGGTAGCTGACCCCTCTCAGACCTCTATCTTACATTTCTATGCTGCTATCTTCTTTTTTTGGATCAGCTGTCCGGGGACTAAAAGAATGCTTTGTGTTTCATGGATAATCCAGCCTTCATTGGGGCTGAATTAAAGTTGGAGATGGTGGCTGTTGAAGTCTGTAGAGCTGTATACTGTGGTCTCCCCTCAGCCTCTGCCTGGAGTGTGTGGGATAGTTTGTTCCTCTGTCAGTGAACAATATTTAGACCAACAGTTTTCAGCCTCATTAGAGTTGAGGCACTCCTTGAAAAAAAACAGCGCTTAGTTTTCCAATACTGTAATATGGCAGTTCTGTTGCAAAGAACTCAGAAAGAACACAACAGGTTGGAATGTGTTGACAGTATGGATTCCTCTTGAAATCTCTCGTTTTATCTTGTGATTTATGTTTATACACCCAACATCACCCTAGTTGAGAATCAGTGATCCAGGCACAGCTTCTAGATACACTGTTCATGCTTTCTTTCACCTTGGCCTACTAAAATTGTTGTCCCTTTACCCCTTACTTCCCTACACACTTTCAGGCATGTACCAGAGAGCTTCCTACCTAGGAGCCTGCATTAGCATAAGCAGCTGTTTGTTTCCACGACTCCTCTATTCCTAGGGAAGATTCTATATGTCAGAACACATTGGTGGGGGCAGGGGGGAAACCAATGCAGGAAATGCAATTGTAAATATAAACTAGCTGCCACACTAATCCTGCAGTAATTGAGGTGATTATGGATTACTAAACAGCTGTCATTTGCACAGTATTGATGGTATTCACCACATCAGTAGAAACATTATAGGAACTTTCCAGCAATAAGACTTCTAATGGCTGCTTTGTGCTCTTGAGCAGCCCTTTAATAGGATCGCTCCTTTAGGCAAAGGCTCAGCTCTGTAGTGGCAGCAGATGGACTTGAGCAAACTGAAAGGGTTTAGAAAGATGAAACTGAACTTGCATAATGGCTATAACAACATTACTACTCATTTCCACACACAACTCTCTCTCTCTCCTAAGTATTGTAATTTACTTCCTGAGCAGAGTGCATTACACTGACCCTTTCTTAACTATAGTGGGTATGTTGCTGAACTTTGCCTATAATTTTTGGTGACTGAAAAGCATTTTTTTCTCTCTCTAGTTGTATGCTGGACGTTCTCTCCACATCACTGCCAGGATTTGCTTAAATGGTATTGTTAATCAGGATGTCCAAATCGCTGAAGAGAAACCCCGGGCAATTTTCCGTACTAGTGAGAGCAACCCGGTGAGTTACTACCATATTTACTATCATGCCACACAACTAACACCCTAAGATTGTCAGTCTATCCTTAAGTACCCTGGCTATGTTAGTGCTCACTGGACCATTCTTCTTAAGTAGGAATGAAGGGAATAGGCAGATCTATTGTCGTGGGTCTGGACAGGCATGCTGTGCAGCTGGAGAGGAGGGCAAACTTGGTATTGGGCACCATTAATTTCAACTTCAGGATCAGTCTTCCCCAACTAACCACCACAAATTGTGAGGAAGGGGGGATGGTACTGAAACCTCATTATCCAAAATGTCTCCCTAGTGCACAGGCTTCACAATTCTAGCCTGCATGTCTCTCAAGCACAAAGTGAAGCGGAATAAATGAATGGAATAAACCTTTGAGGTGCTTTTCTGCAGCTGCTATAATTGGAGTTTTCTTTCTCCACTGATTCCTCTGGGGTCTCTATGGAAACAGCAGCATGCAGATGATCTAGTCATGTGATCAGAGCATCTCTATAGATGGCACAGAAGAGTCCAGATGGCAAGAATAGTCTCCACTGGCCTGTACCTAGGATTTATGCTGCCAAACAATTGAATTTTATTTAGCATTTTCACTGCATATTTCACTGAAATACATTTGACAACAACAATCAACACTGCTTAGTGCATCAAAGCCCTACAATATTTGTCCATATTGTAGATAATAGTTTAAGGTATAGAATTGCTTCTGATAGCACCAGTGTCTGGTTATAGGAAAGCCTCATTAAAGCAACGCTGAGGAGACTAGATAAAACAGCTGTCTTCATCAGTCAATCTTAAAGTGCCTTATAAAGGAGGTCCACATCTTTATTCCCATTTTACAACCGGAGAAATGGAAGGGTAAGGTGCCATGGCCCTCCTCCTGTATCTGTCCCCAAGCCCTAGATCTATGGGGTGGAGGGGTGTCCAAATCTTAGTTAGCAAAAAGCATCTGAAAAACCTGCAAGAGAGCTGGGCAATGTTACAGCCAGTAGGAAGTGACATAGCCTGCTGACTAACCTGCTTTACCACTTCAAAAGACATTGTGTACCACTCCCATGCTAAATAAATGAAACTTGGAAGCAAGACTGTTCTGACCTTACAGAATACAATAGTGTTTCTGCCAGGGTGATCCCTTATTTTGCCCTCCCCAATATCCCCACCCCCAGTTCCTTCAGGGGCCTCTCTGCAGAGCAGCACAGTCCGGTTCTCCTGTTTGTTAGTGTTTTGTATTTTACTCACAGGCCAACCATACAGAGCAACATGACTGTCAGCACTATAGCATCCCACTAGAGGAGGTGAAGGTGATATTTCCCCATGGACTGCCCCGCCGGTTCAAAGAGCAGGTAACTCTGTCTCAGTGAAGGTTTGGAGGTTGGATTGGGGAGGGGATTGAGACTGGAATTCTTTTATTCTGGGGTAGAAGGGCTACATACAGGCATGTTTAGGCAGCCTGTAAATTGAAAAGAAAGATTGCTTTGGGTCTTTTGGCAATGATAATGTGCAGCTGTACATGAGCCAGAGCAGAGCTGTTTCAGGCAAGGGGGTGGAGATCAGTGGGATGTTGCCTAAATCTCTCCATTTCAAATCCAAAATGTTACAGAGCAAAACTGTTCCAAATCACAGTCCTTACTCACCTTGGGGGTCCAAGAGACTGTCTCATGCAAAGGTTGTAGACCAGCAACAGAGAACTTGCTCTTGCTGTTCCTCAAGAGTTTAGTTAGTAGATACAAATGCCACCTTCATCAGTTCCTGAACTCAGATACAAATGAATCGAAAAAGGAAATTGGCAATCTAAAATTCTTCAGAATTCCAGTGCTTGTCAGCAGTGGGGCAACCTCTCTGAAGTCTTCCATGGCTGTTTCCTCTTCACCTTGGTCTTACCACACTGTGCCATCAGCTTCCTGGCTATGACTGGACTTTTGTAGTTCCTGAAGGTATGAGGGGAGCTTAAGACTGAAACACTGCTGTTGTTTACTTGCCCCAAAGTCTTTTCAGACTAATCTTTCACCCATTAATAACAAGACATAAATGAAGCCTCTGTATTTCTGAAGGGGAATTTACACCTGGTTCTGATGTGATCCATGAAAAATAAGGCCAGCTGGCTTAAATGTGTTACAGTAGGAGGAAGGATTGTCTGGTTTGTTTCTTTGCACCGTTAGGTATTGGCCATTGGATACAGCTTGGGACACGTCCTTAAGACTGCTATGCATTTACCCAGACACTGGTTAGCAAGGAGTATTGTTTGGGTTTGATATTCAGAATAGCAGGTTACTTTCCAATGTGACAGTGATGTCAACTAAAAGGACTTAGCATTCAAGTAATATCATGCTCTTGTATGTATTATAAATCAAAATACACTGATCTGTTATCTGGCAGGTTTTATGAGTTGAGTCTGTCATCTGGCCAGTGAAGATTAGTTACCACAGACCCAAAGGAAAGTAGGGCGGGAAGGGACCTCTGGAAGTCCAACCCTCTGCCAGAGGCAGGATCACTCCTGTCCAAACCATCCCATACAAATCCTTGTCTAACCTATTACTAAAACTACAGTCAACCCTGTCACAGGTTGTAGCACCCTAACCTGTGACACAAAGCATGGGCACAAAAGCAGCCAGTGTCCTGCTGCTGCAAGTATTGTTAAAATATGCTTGAAAGTAAAAACCTTCCCATGAAGGAAGGTTAGAGCAGAGTCAAAGAGCTAGAAGGGACCTCTAGAGGTTCTCTAGTCCAACCCCATGGCTGAGACGAGAAATATATACAAGCCTTAAAATTGAACCTATGTCTCCTGCATGGCAGGCAAGAATTCTACCATTAAACTACAAGCCTAAGCGATTGAGGCACAGAGAGGAAGAGGCTAATTTTGTCTCAGATGGTGCTATGGAGCCTAAAAAGACCTGCAGGGGTAGAGCTGCTAGTGCATGCTAGCAGCTCTGCATGTGAAACTGCAGGGTAGCAGCTGCTGGTGCATACTAACAAGCAACTCTTTGTTCACATTTTTCTCTTTCAGATTGAGACCTTCAAAGAAGCCTGTCTGATGGTGCGGAAACCAGCTGTAGAGCTTTTTGGTTACCTAAAAAGCACCAACTTTGCCCAGCCAGCCATCCGATATGTCCTCTGTATCCTTTGCTTTTCTCTGTGCTGGAAGTCAATAGAACTTCCAGCAAACTGAAAGCATTGGTGGCATTCTAGCCTCATGTTGGGTTGGGTGTAGATGTGGAATAGCCTCAGCTTCCCCATTTCTTGCCTTTCTGGGCCATATCCAGACAAGTGTGGCTATGCAATATGTGGTGCCACAGACATGTTTGCACATTCAGTTGTTCTCCATGCTGCAAGAGAGCGGTGTGGGGAAAAAAAAGTAGAGTGGTGCACATGGTGGCAGCATGGGCTGCCCAGAGTCAGAGCCTGGCCAGCTGGAGCCACACTCCACTGCCAGTCAGCCAGGCTCTGCACTGCAGAATCACCACTGCTGCAGTCCTGGGAACACCCCTGGTAAGCACTGGGCTGGCCCCAGACTCCCCTACCCCACCTGGGTCACCTGCTGCGTGCCAGAACACACATGGCACAGGTGTTCCCTGGTGACAACTAGTGGCAGCGCAAGGTGTCCACACGTCTGGATGCAGCCCTGAGGTTTTCCTTAATTGATTGTGTTGAAGATGGAGAGAGCGGAACTGGAAAAACAATGACGCTCTGCCATGCTGTTCATTACTGTGCAAAGCAGGGCTGGCTGGTGCTGCACATTCCAGATGGTAAGCTCAGAAGTGTTTTTTGAGTAGGAAATGCCATCTGTGCCTCTAACTAATCTATAGGGAAGGTATTGCTGGTGGCAAACCTTATGGAATAGGAGACTTGACTTATGATAGAGAGACTAAAGGTAAGAAGTGAAATACACTACAGTTGAACAGTGTAGCTCCCCCTGCCAAACACATGTACACATATGGCCTTCTGATGTGTTGCTACTAACTAGTAAGTCAGGTACTAGTACCCCAAGGTAGGGGACCTTGCTGTAGGCAAAGATGTGCAACTCCTGGTGTTTGATCTGGGGCTCCTTCTATGTTCACTGTATGCTGTGGAGTGTTTGTGGTGAATACAGTGAAGCAAGGAGGGAAAAAAGTCAGAAGAGAAAAACCTAGGGATTTGTTAGTAACAGAACATGATAACTGTTTGCCACCTTTTTTTCTCTCTACCTTACAGCTCATCTCTTGGTAAAGAACTGCAAGCAACTTCTGCAGTCTTCCTATAAAACAGAACGGATTGACCAACCTTTGCAAGCATCTGCCTGGCTCAAGAATTTCAGAACTTCAAATGAACACTTATTGAGAGAGGTTGGTAGAGCTGACCAAGTTGTGGATTCTCATTTGGTTCTTAATGCAGACAAGTGCAGTTTCCCCAGAGGACAATATGGAGATATGCTTTCTCACTACCAAGGTAGGGTGGGGATGACCTGGATCACCTTTCTTCTGAGATGCATTTTATTATGTTGGGAGTGAGAGTGCACTAACATTATTTAAGATGCCTCCACCCCTGCAACTCATTTGGATGTAGGTTTCAGTGGGAGTGGAGACACTTTAAAGAGCCCTTAGTAATACAAGCTAGAGACTTCTTCAGCCTATCCTTGGATGCTGCACAAAGATACTGTTCTGCCTCTATCTCCTAGCAAACATAGAAAGGGGAAGGATTCTATTCCCAGGCTCGCTGAGCCTGCATGGAAATGGGAGCAGGACTGTATCAGTTGCATCCACCTGAACTCTCTGACCCTTCTTTCTGTTACAGATAAAAACACAACAAAAATACACGTGGAACAAGTGGGATAGCACTGAAGAAGGCAGGCCACTGGTTGAAATGGTAGAACAGGTGAGAACAATAACTGCCACTGGTATTGCTGGAACAGGATGATGAACTGAAAGTGATGCCAAGGCCAGAGTAGGGAGTGAGAATAATCTTCAGTGCTTCTAATGGTCTAAATCCTGGTAAGCAGCAATGGCTTGTTGTCCCTGTGTTATTGATGGGAAGACTGAGACATAAGTTAGTAACCTGGGCCCCAGCAGGAGTTGCATAGAAGTCTGTCGGTGCTCAGATTAGAACTTGAGAGTTCCTGGTTTTTATCCCTGCACTTAGTCCATTAGACCTGGGTGCCCATTTGGGAACAAAAGTAGAAACCTCATATTTCATCTCCCTTTGTGCTCCTCAGTGGGGCGGGTACCAAAGGCTCCAAATGGTGTGGCTGGTGGTCGTCTTTCTACTAATGCTGTGCTTTTCCCTCTTCTAGGGTATAACTCGAATGAAGACTGCCACTGATGTTGTAGGGGCTGTGCTTAAAGAGTTAAAGAGGCAATGTTCCCTTGGTTCATTTAAACTTCTGGTGGCAGTGGATGGAGTCAATGCCTTTTGGGGAAAGACAACACTGAGGAAGAGAGACAAAACCTTAGTAAGAAATTACTGCTTTTGGTGTGTTTAAGTACATTTCTTGCAAGAGAGACCTAAGGGGCAGGTTTTATTTGGTCCTCTGGATGACTGATCTGTGGCTGGTTTAGCCAGACACCATTTTTTGTATTTCAGAGGGTCCTTTCAAACACTTCAGTGAAGATCATAGTGTAGAACATGGAATTGACTTCCTGTAGTAAGGAACAGCAAGGTATTCATTGCAGAGGCACTGAGGTGTAAAGATGGAGGAAGCACGCGATCTGTTGGAAGTGCTGTAGAGAAGGGTCTTGCACCAGTGCTGAGACGAACCTGGGAAAACCAGTGCTACAGGAGAGGATGCAAAGAGTGCACAACTATGTACGAGGGATTCTAAATACAGCGAGGGCAATCTTGATTTGGATTCTGAAAAGTAAGGGGAGCCAGGTCATTAGGAGGGAGATAGTGGACAAGCCATGGCTTCATTCTGGACAATGCTGTACCTTGGAGAGCTGTGATCTGGAAAGATCTTGGAGATGAAGAATGCAATCTGTATTCCTGACAGGAATGCAATAGTCCCTGTGAGAAAAGGTTAAGGCCTTAGGAAGGTGAGACATGACTAGATCTGCAAACACAGGAGAGTGGAATCGAGGGTGATGCCAGATTTTCTAAAAAGGAAAAGGAATGATCAAGGTGAGGCGGTGAAGAAAGCACATTCTAGTTAGGCCAGGGGTTCTCAACCTTTTCGATACTGTGGTCTGCAGTGGAAGTGAGTGTGGACTAGAAGTGACTGGCATACTGTGGACCAGCAGCCAACCCTTCCGGGCCATGGCCTGGTGGTTGGGAACCTCTGAGGTTAGGCTGTTGAAAGACCCCAGACTTGCTTACTGAGAGTCTGTATAAGTTAGGGATCTTGCTCAGTGGCATCCTTTTATCTAATCCTTGGAGCTACTGTCTACGTTTAGCGTGAACATAAGTCTCACATGCAAAAAATGTACTCCCTTAAAAATATCTCCTCCCTTAGAACAGTGATGCACACACCCGTGGTGTTTGGGGGCGGTGGCACGCAATGAACTTTTAGAAGAAAACGAAGAAAAAATGAATGATTGTAAAATCTTGCAGTTGGGGAGTTACAGTCCAGTGGTAATGATGGTGTTGTGTTATCACCATCCGTAACAGTCACGAGTGCTCAGCAGGATGGCAAACAGGATGGTGCACACTAGAAATGTTTGAGAAGCACTGTATATCAGCAAAGCAAAAGTTCATCTCGGGGCAAAAGTCTTGCAGCTGAGGAGCTGCCATCGCCTTTTTCACTCAGTAAAACACCAGACAGCCCCTAACTTCCCTTGACCTGTTCCCCATGGGTAGGGTGGGAACTTGGGATGCCATTCCTTGACCACCTGCTTCTGACACTCTGTTATCAACAGGTTTCTCCAGAGGAATTGGCCCTGGTCCACAACCTGAGGAAGATGGTGATGAATGACTGGGTGAGTGCTGATACAAACCTGCAGAGAACTTAAGGTGCAGGGTTCTCACAGCTAAAAGCTGACACCTAGAGCAGTGCTGTCGTCTTTAGGACTTACTATTGGGAAATATACTCTAATAGTTTTATGCTTGCTTCATTTCTTTCATAGGCAGATGTATACTTGAAAAAAAACCTTTATGTAATGCTTTGGTTAGATGTCCGTATTTATTGTTTCCAATGCTTAGCATTCTAACTTGTGTTGAATATCTGCTTGGAGTGGCCAGAACTAGAATAACTAGTATCTTGCCATAGCCTCTCGTACACCTCACGAGAGCTTCTCCAGTGGGAGACTCTGTAGAGCAGTTTTTGTCAGCCTGCAGGTCATGATCCAAAAGCAAGTCGCAAGAATATATAAAAGTGTCATGAACAAACTTAAAAAATAGATTCTCCTTTAAAGGAGAAAAGTGTGGGAAACAAGCTTTTCCCTTGCAGGCTGGCAGAGCTCCAGTCTGCAAGGAGCTGCTTGGGCCCCCCCACCCCACACACTGGGAGGCTGGGACCTGGGACGGGGCAGGGAGTTGGGACTGAGGGGCACTGGGTCAGCCATTGGTGTTTACAAATTGGTCCTGGTACAAAAAAGGTTGTGAACCACTGCTGTAGAGCCAAGCCCATCCACACTGAGCGGCAGCGCTGTCAGTGAGGAGCTCCATTCCCTTCAGCTCTGTCTCGTGAAAGAGGCTGGAACTGACACTTGCTCTTTGGGGCAGCTATCCACAGCATTCCTTCCTTGTGCCTGGCTACCTGCTGTAACTATCATATTGGCAGAACCTCAAAACAAAGGACTGACAGTAAAGCATATGGGAGAAAAATACATGATATCCACGTGTGTGTCTTGCAAACTCCTAATTTATCTCCATGTTTCAGAGTGGAGGTGCCATTGTGACTACTATTTGCCAGACAGGCTCCGTCTTCAAACCACGCCTTGCTTATTTACCCCATGAGCTGCTGGGAGATGTAAGTCATGACCTCTGGTTCCTTTGTTGGAGCATATATAGAAATGGAAACAAAAATGCTGATGTGGAAGCAGCAATCTCAGTACACGTGCTAGCTTGAGTCTGCTACTACCTGAACCTTGCTCCATTCAGTCACCTTTTGCATGTTGTTCTTGGCTCAGTCCCCCTGTTCCTGTGTGTCTACTGACCTCCCCTTCAGTGTGTCCCGTGTGCATATTCCAAGGTAAATTCCCCCAAATAGAAGGAAGAACTTAGACAAATTTTTCTCCCTTTTTTGTTCTTTTTCACCAGCCTCCTTCTGCACAAAAAACCTAGCTAGGCATCTGACTTCTCTTTGTTCTCCTGTCTAGGTAACATGCAGTAGATACCTTCTGTTTTGAAGCAGTTCTTCCTGAACTTGCTCATGCCTAGCAGAGCCTTACTCCTTGGCAGCTCAGGCAGCTGGGCTGAAGGTTTCCTGTTCAATGTGTCTGATGATTGGAAATTAGAGGGTCTGTTATATGCCTCATGCTCTCACTTTTTCCCCTTCAGGAGGGCTTCAGTGCCTTGGAACCGTTCGTTCCCATCCAGGTTCCCAAGTACAGTGAAAAGGAATTTGAGAGCTGTTACCAGTATTATCTTGACAGAAAGTGGCTTCAACATGAAAAAGGTGAGATCTGTGCTAGGGAACCAAGAGTATGTACTAACTGCAGCGCTTTCAGCTCCATCTCCATTTCTGGTGCAAAAAAAGTGAGCCCTGCACCCTTCACACCATTTTTACCTGTTTATTCAAAAAAAAAAGAAAAGAAAACAAAACCGTTTTGTTTTTCGAAACAGAAAAAAAACCTGACAACCAAACTTTAGAGTTGTTAAGTGTGGATAAAGCTTTCAAAGAAAGATGCAAAGTCAGGAGAAGGTGTGCTTCTCAAACACAAACCCTCTGGGGCAAGAGGTGCCCATGGAGCCTCAAATGGGGATCCCTGTAAGGGCAGTGCTTGGGAGAGGGGCGGGTTGTAAGTGAGGGGTACTGCTGAGCAGCACTTGGTGCACCTTGCAGCTCGCTTTCCAGCGCAGGGCGCGAGTTCTCCTTCTGCCGGGGCCGGGCGCGGACGCTGACGCAGCTCTTGTCTCCGCAGCGCGGACGCCGGACGGGAGAGCGGAGCTGCTGTTCTTGAGTGGCGCCAACCCCGCGCAGCTGGAGCGGCTCGCGGCCATGCTGTGAGCGGGGCGCGGCGGGGCCGCGTCCGTAGCGTGCAATAAAGGCAGCGACCGAAAGCCGCCGCGTCTCGTTCTCTTGCTTCTGCTTGGCGGGGATCCCGGAAGTGCAGTGACGTGCGACGCAGCAACTTCCGACCCCGCAGCCAATGGGGTTCTTGCACAGGGGTGTCGTCACGTCCGGCCGGGCGGTGGCGGGAGCGGGATGGCGGCGGTGACACTGCAGCTCGGGTCCTACGCGGGCTTCGTGGGCGCGCACTGGTGGCAGCTGCAGGCGCGCGGCGAGGCTGGGGCCGAGCTGCGGGCGGACGCGCTGCACCGGGCCGGGCGCGCCCCCGACCCCTACGCGCCGCGCCTCGTGCTGCTGGACCTGCGAGGTAGCGGGACCGGGGGGCGGAGCGGGGCGGCGCGGGGCAGGCGGCGCGTCCGGCCCCCGTGACCCGCCGTGTCCATGGCAGGCAGCCTAGGCAGCTTGCGGCGCGACGGCGGCTCATCGCGGGACGCCGGAAACGATGGCGCCGCGGCCTGGTCAGTGCGGGGGGCGGGACGTGGGGGCGTTGAGGGTCCGGCGGCGGCCGCGCTGCAGCGCCCCGGCCTCTCCCTTCTCCCCCGCAGGCAGGGAAGCACGACGCGGCACCAGGGGCTTCCTGCCCGGGACGCGGCCCCGCGGGGTCTCGGCGGACAGGTGAGCTCCGGCAGGCGCGGGGCTGGGAGACGTTCGTGTCTTGTCCTCTTGCTCCTTTGGGCCCACTAGCAGGATCCACCGCCATTAGCAAGAACATTTTGTCTAGTTATTTCCCTCTTAAGTCTTTCCTGAAGACCACACCGGGGACCCACTGGGAGGGGGGTCACAGCAGAGAGTGCCGCGTCTGGATTCGGCTCTTTGTAACCAAGGCTGAGGGAAAGCCGCCACTGGCATCGCTGCAGTCATGTGAATGCGGCCTTTGATGTCCAGCTCCTTCTCTTTAGTGTTCTGTGCCTGTTCCGACTTGAACAAGCAACCAGTGTTGGTCCAAATCGCACCTTGCAACAGCCAGGCAGTGGTCAGAAAGATGCATGCTATAATTTACTGTACTTGCTCCTTTGCCAGTGTCTCCTCATTCCTCCCAGCTCTCTTGCAGCGGTAGCTGAGCTAGCGTGACTGTTCACGTTACTTGTGGAACATTTTGGGGGGGGAGGAAGAGTCCTAGAGGGAGATGACAGTTCATATCTTATACTGATACGGATTGTACTTCCAAGCTGCATCCCACCGCTTAGCACTTAAAAATATGGTGAACCTCCCAAAACCTGTGTGTCTTTTTAATTTCAGGAAAACACATCTTCTGATGGAGACGTCGGTCTTGGAGTGCTTCCTCTCGGTAAAGGTGCGTAGGCCTTGTGTCTGCACGCAGAAGGTACAACTCGGATAGAGAATTATAATGAGTGAAATGGGGACAGGACTTCATAACAATTAACCGGGAAGTAAAATATTTCATTTAAAAAAAAAATGATGAGTACTCCAATTAAAAATCCAAATTCATCATTTGCTCTTCCCCTTTTTTGCACCTGCTTTCCTCTGCATGTAGCTATAGTCACATCTAAAGAATTCTAGCACAAAATGCCACAACTGTGCACAGGTACTAGATAGGTACTGGGAAATCTGGTCGTCACACCAGACAACAAAGCTAACCTATTTAACAACTTCTTTGCTTCCATTTTCCTGAGCAGGGACCAGATCGCCCGCCCCGCCGGGCCCCCCTCAGGCCCCAGGGGAGGCGCACCTGGGCCAAGGGTCAGCGAGGATCTAGTCAGGGAAATTCTGGAGGGACTGGATGTATTTAAATCAGCTGGTCCGGATGATCTCCACCCCAGAGTGTTAAGGGAATTGGCTGAGGACTTTGCAGGAACACTGGCATGGCTTTACAAGCACTCGTGGTGCTCTGGCGAGGTGCCAGAGGACTGGAAGAGGGCCAGTATGGTTCCCATCTTCAAAAAAGGGAGGAAGGAGGACCCAGGAAACTATAGGCCAGTTAGTCTTACTTACCTCGATCCTGGGTAAGCTTTTTGAGAGAATTATTCTGGCACATGCCCACAAGCGGCCAGCAGGGGAGATTATGCTTAGGGGCAATCAACACAGGTTCATTAGCGGCAGGTCCTGTCAGACCAACCTGGTGGTCTTCTACGACCAGGTCACCAAATCCTTAGATGCAGGGGTAGCAGTGGACATAGTCTTTCTGGACTTTCAGAAGGCCTTTGACACTGTCTCTCACCCCATTCTCATTAAAAAACTGTGATGTCAACACCTACAGTCAAATGTGTCCCCAACTGGCTGGAGGGCCACACCCAAAGAGTGGTGGTGGATGGGTCATTTTTGACATGGAGAGATGTGGGCAGTGGGGTTCCACAGGGCTCGGACCTGCACTGTTCAACATCTTCTTCATCAGTGACTTGGATGAGGGGGTAAATAGCACCTTGTTCAAATTTGCTGATGACGCTAAGATGTGGGCACGCTAGAAGGGAGGAATATGCTGCAATCGAACCTAGACAGCTTACAGGGGTGGGTGGATAAGAATAAGATGGGACTCAACACTGACAAGTGCAAGGTGCTGCAACTGGGGAGGAAGAACCGGCACCATACCTACAGGCTGGGGAACTCCTTTCTCATCGGTACAGAGGCAGAAAAGGATCTTGGAGTCATCACTGATGCCAAGATGAACATGGGCCGGCAGTGTGGGGAGGC